>NC_035445.2:95071680-95406144 GCF_002127325.2 Helianthus annuus | reverse complement strand
CATTTTTTCACATGCGATATTCAATTTTCCACATGCGATTCTACACACCCCATGCCATTTTTCACATTACCCCATGCTAACCATTTTTTCATATGCGATATTCAATCTTCCACATGTGATTCTACACACCCCATGCCATTTTTCACATTACCTCATTCTGCCCTTTTTTCACATGTGATATTCAATCTTCCACATGCGATTCTACACACCCCATGCCATTTTTCACATTACCCCATGCTGCCATTTTTTCACATGCGATATTCAATCTTCCACATGCGATTTTGTCCATCTACACACCCCATGCCATTTTTCACACTACCCCATGCTAACCATTGTTTCACATGCGATATGTATTGAATTCGCACCAGATCCGCACCTGATCGAACGGCTGGGATGATCGCGTACGTATCGTACGATAAGCGCATTTGTATTTTACTCTTTACCTGTATATATATATATATATATATATATATATATATATATATATATATATATATATATATATATATATATATATATATATATATATATATATATATATATAATATAGGGGGCTGCTAGAATGAGAACCACCCCGAGTTGTAAGAACCGCGAGAACTACACCCCACGGAGCGCCGTTCGCCATGATTTTTTTTTTACAAGTAGATGTGTGTATTATAAACACAGCCGTAAAAAATCATGGCGAACGGCGCTCCGTGTGGTGTAGTTTTTTACACCACAAGTTTGGTGTTTTTTTAATTTTTTTTCTTTTTTCTTTTTTTTCACCAAACTTGTGGTGTAAAAAACTACACCCCACGGAGCGCCGTTCGCCATGATTTTTTACGGCTGTGTTTATAATATACACATCTACTTGTAAAAAAAAAATCATGGCGAACGGCGCTCCGTGGGGTGTAGTTCTCGCGGTTCTTACAACTCGATGTGGTTCTCATTCTAGCGGCTCCCTATATATATATATATATATATATATATATATGGGATCGTTAAAATGAAAACCACCTCTAGTTGTAAGAACTATGGGAACCACTTTCTAGCCTTTAGATCAACATGACGGATGGATGAGATTAAAAGTAACAAAAAAATAATATTAAATGGTTTTTATCTTATTATGTCTTTAATATTATAATCTAAAAGGGTATTTTGGTAAAATAACTCTATTTTGTCTTTATGTCTTTATTGTTTTTAATTAGTTTTTTTTTGTATTATTATATTACTTTTTATTTTACAAACATAACTTTTTTATTAAAAACATTTTAAAATTCAGATTTTTTTAAAAGTTTTTTTATACTTTTTACAATTCAAGTTTTACGTTAAACTTTTTATGTTTTAAGTTTTTTTGACGCGCCGTTTTTACGTCGGGTTTTTTCAAGCGTCGTTATTTTTTACGCGCCAATTTTTTAACGACATTGTTTTACGCGCCGTTTTTTCAACGCCCCGTTTTTTCAACGCCCCGTTTTTACGCGCCAACTTTTTAACGCCGTTTTTTAAGCGCCAATTTTTTAACGTCGTTTTTAACGCCATTTTTTACGCGCCAATTTTTTAACACCGTTTTTTACGCACCGTTTTTTACGCGCCGTTTTTTAACGCCGATTTTTACGCACCAATTTTTTAACGCCGTTTTTTACGCGCCGTTTTTAACGCCGTTTTTTCAACGCGCCGGCTTTACGTTAACGTAATTTACGTTTTTAACGCAGTTTTTTACACGTTTTTTACGTAACAGTTTTTACGTTTTATGTAAACTTTTTGCGTTTTTACGTTTAGGTAAAACTTTTTACATTTTACGTAAAACTTTTTTACGTTTTACGTTTTACGACCGCCAAAAAACTTTTTACGTGTTGCGTAAACCTTTTAACGTTTTACGTAAAACTTTTTATATTTTACGTTTAACGTTTTTACGTTAAAAAGTTTACATTTTACGTTTAAAAGTTTACGTTAAACTTTTTACGTTTTACAATTTACGTAAAACTTTTTATGTTTTACGCTTCACGTTTTTACGTTTTAGGTTAAAAAAGTTTACGGTTTACGATAAAAAGTTTACGGTTTACGTTAAAAAGTTTAAGGGGGAGTGTCTCAGATATATCGTTATCAGCATCATCGACTGGAGGGGAAAAATACAAAAACATCAAAACAAAGTGTATCTCGAAAATAAAACGGGGGTTGACTCAGATTAACGGATAATTAAAAGGCTGCAAAAGAGGGGTTGCAGGTTTAAAAAACCTACCCTCCGCCGTCCTTGCCGCGCCATCGTCCGTTTTTTTTTATCATCACCGCCGATTCAAAATGGCACCAGATTCAACCGATTTAAACAAACCCAAAAATGGCAGTAGCAACAAAAATGACAGTAACAACAAACCCAAAGAGAACATCATTCAAACATAGATCTAACACCCACATAGTAAAACTAGAAAAATCAAGAACATATACTAAAAATCAAGAACATATACCAAAAATACCATCGAACCAAGAATCATCAGAAAAATCAACTAAAACCATAAAAATGGATGCTAGATCACACACCCCCACCTGTCGTCGACCCACCACCACCCAGCCGTCGAACCGCCACCACCCGTCGTCGAACCGCCACCACTAAACCGCTGTTAGAACCACTGTCGCCGACCAAACCACCACCGTACCATCATAGATCGGGACACCATCAACCACAATATCATAGATCGGGGCACCAACATCATAGATCGGGACACCAACAACCATAGATCGGGACACCAACAACCACAAACATCAAATTGGAGCTCACTACCCCCCAATCGGAGCGGCGATGATGGCGGCGGTGGTGTTCTCACCGAGCTTCCGTTTCTGTTCTCCGGTCAGGTTTTGATAGAGAGAACGAGGGTTGTCAGAACGAGGGGGTGTGGGTGTGCGTGAACGTTTTCCGGCTTGAAAAGGGGGTGTCGGAGAGTCATCGGAATGCCGGCAGTCGCCGGCTTGAAAACGGGGTGCCGGGCGTTGGTGATGCCGGAAGTGTGGTGCCAGACGGCAGTGATGTCAGAAGGGGAGCTCGAGTAGTAAGGAAGGAAGAGGTTAGGTGTTGGGTCATGGGATTTTAATTTTCAACAGATGAGATGAGGATCTCTGCAACTTTCATAGAGGATGGGAGGATTAATATTTTGAAGAGAGAGGAAGAGACAAGCATTTAAATATGAGAGAGACGAGCTCTGCTTTTTTAAATATGAGAGAGACAAGTGAAATGAATATAAAAATAAGAGAGAGACAAGCATTAAATGGAGAGAGAGTGGTGACTTGACATATGAGTAAATGACCAATATACCCTTTATGTTGGCACAATGTGATTGGTTAAGAGTGGTTTTCACGGTTCTTACAACTGGAGGTGGTTCCTATTTTAGCACCTCCCTATATATATATATATATATATAGGGAGAAGATCATGCGAGAACCACCTCTTATTGTGAGAACCGCGAGAACCAATGTGAACACACCAAAAATGCCTAAAAATAGCTAAAAATCACAGAAAAAAATTTTTTTTTTGAATTTTTTAATATTTTTTATAAAAAAATGGCTACTTTTCGAAGCCAAAAAAAAAAAAATTTTTTTTAAATTATTTTTTTTTTGGCTTTTAAAAGTAGCGATTTTAACATAAAAAATATTGAAAAATTCAAAAAAAAAAATTAGTTTTTTTTTTATTTTTTTAGATTTTTTTTAGATTTTTTTAGGTTTTTTGGGGGTTTAGTTTTTAGCATTTTAGCTTGGGGGGGGGGGGGGGTTTAGGTTTTTGGGGGTGGGGGAGGGGGGTTTAGGTTTTTTTTTTGGGGGGGGGGGGGGGGTAGGGTTAGGTTTTTTTTAGCATTTAGCTTGGGGGGGGTTAGGTTTTTTTTTTTGTGGGGGGGGGGGGGGTTTAAGTTTTTTTTTTTGGGTGGGGGGAGGGGGTGGGGGTTAGGTTTTTTTTAGCTATTTTAGGTTGTGTTCACATTGGTTCTCAAGGTTCTCACAATAAGAGGTGGTTCTCGCATGATCTTCTCCCTATATATATATATATATATATATATATAGGGAGGGGCTCATGCGAGAACCACCTCTTATTGTGAGAATCGCGAGAACCAATGTGAACACACCAAAAATGCCTAAAATAGCTAAAAATCACACAAAAAAAAATTTTTTGAATTTTTTAATATTTTTTTATAAAAAAATCGCTACTTTTCGAAGCCAAAAAAAAAAATTTTTTTTTGGCTTCTAAAAGTAGCGATTTTAACATAAAAAATTCAAAAAAAAAAATTTAGATTTTTTTTTGATTTTTTTAGATTTTTTTTATGTTTTTTGGGGGTTTAATTTTTAGCATTTTAGCTTGGGGGGGGGGGGGGGGGTTTGGGGGAGGGGGGATGGGGTTAGGTTTTTTTTAGCATTTAGCTTGGGGGGGGGGTTAGGTTTTGGGGGGGGGGGGGGGATTAGTTTTTTTTTGGGTGGGGGTGGTGGGAGGGTTTAGGTTTTTTTGGAGGAGGGGGGTGGGGGTTAGGTTTTTTTTAGGTTTTTTTAGCTATTTTAGGTTGTGTTCATATTGGTTCTCAAGGTTCTCACAATAAGGGTGGTTCTCGCATGAGCCCCTCCCTATATATATATATATATATATAGGGTTAGGTTAACGTACAAATGCCCTTATCGTACATTACGTACACTACAATCTCAGCCATCCGATCATCTTCCCGCATTGAATTCGCATGTTGTTTTTTGGTAACAAGTTCGCATGTTGGTTTTTAAACATGCGATTTTATCAAAATTATCACATGCGAAATTATTATAAAAAGCCAACATGCTATTTCATTAAAAATTATCACATGCGAAATTGTTAAAAAAAACAACATGCAATTTCATCAAAAATTATCACATGCGAAAATGTTACCAAAAAAACATGGGATTTCAAATGCGGGAAGATAATCTGATAGTTGAGATTGAAGCGTACGTAATGTACGATAAGAAATATTGTACAGTACACTTTACCTGTATATATATATTACTATTGAAGATACCTTTTACAAAAGTTATGGAGATGCCTTGCTCCGAATAGTTACATAGAGAGATAATAGGTGAATGGGGAAGAAGACAAATGGGAGTGTGGTGCGTCCCAACTATTTATTATAGTTTTAGAAAAAATAATGGATTGGTATCAATTATCAAGGGTAATTTGGCTATTTCAAACTCATTTAACAGCAAAAGTTAAAAAAAAAAGTTAGTAAAAAAGACTGAAAGTATAGAACTCATAAATAAAAGACATCTTGAGTTATTAGAGAAGGGAAATGACACAACATGCAATATCATATATAATTAAGAATCATAATTTTGTAATTTGGAATTTACTCCAAAATTTTCTTCGAAAACTAAGTGAAATTCCACTACAAGGGCTATTCGTGTTACTTGAGAGTGAATAGCAAAAACCAGAAATGAAATATCTCATCATTGGAGATAAAAACATGTAAATAGGTTTACAATGAGGACCATTTGAGTATAACTCAAATTTTATATAAGTTACTTAACTACTTAAGTAAGGATAAAATCTTATTTATATACATTTACAATTTTCATCCTTCAAGTATATACCAACTTCCGGTTTGTGTTTTTAAACTATTTATATAATCTTAAAGATAAAGGTCGGTGGCATAGCCACCGACAAAATTACAAAATTGCCCCTAAAAGTTTTGACTTGACAAAAACAGTTTGATTGGTCTTCACCCTCTTTACTCTCTCTCTCTCTCTTCCATTTCTATTTTAACAGTCTTCTCTCTCCCTCTCCTTCTACTTCTACTTGACCAACTCCCCCATCATTTTCTCTTTCTCAAATCAAAAAATTAGTCTTCATTACAAAAAATGTTAGACATTTATAATTTTATTGTTAGCCATGGTAATCATCGATTTCATATGCATGTTTTAGTTTCTGTGCGAACAAATAAACTCAGATTAACTCCAAAATGTTTTATTTCACAATCTGCATGTTACAAAATATACACCAGAAAGTTTATAACAAAACATAAACAAATAAATTCACATGATTACTTGAGAGTAATGAGTGATTTCATCCACAAGAGACTCTATAGATATATAAAACGACAGAGATCCGTACGGTTGTTGAAGAAGATCACCGATATCGTCATTATCGTCGGTGGTGTGAAGGTGAAATGGTGGCAGTGCTTTGGTAAGTTCTGACGACAACTTCTCCATGTGGCGATGGCAAAAACAACAGCGATGGGGGAGGTCGTGTCGTCTTAGTTGATGGGGGTGGTGGTTGTGGTTTTGTGGTGGTGGCAGAGACTAAGAAGACCAGTTTTGTTAAAGGTTTTGCAAACCAGTTTCTTTTTGTTTTAGATGGTTTTGCACATTTATGTAGTGCCCTTCTTATTTTGGTTTCTTACAAAAGCTACCCTCGAACTTATTATGGATATATCTAACAAAGTTACACATATTTATAATTTTCGCTCATGTAATCATCAAATAATGACAAACTAAGTTTAAGTTTAAATGACAAGCAAAAAAGGTAAATGAATACGGATTATGCATTTTTGTCATTAGGGTATTTATTAAAATTTAACCATTTAATTGTAGAATATATGTATTATTTTCAACGACATTTTGATATAATCTTTTTTCTGAAAACGAGTCTGGTGAAATTATATACATACATTCTCAAAAAGTTTTAGTTTCTTTATGTATATGTCACTATAAATTCATGTTTTCATATAATTTTTTTTTCTAGAAATGAGTTAGGTCAAATATAATGTGTTTTCAACGTAAACGTTAAAACTTCACATTTCGATATAATCTTTTTTCCCGAAAACGAGTCTGGTGAAATAAGATACGTTTTCATGCTTATTTTTGTGTACGTTTTTGTTGGTCTATGTTTGACATAAACGGGTCGGGTCAAATAGAATACATTTTCACTCGACGGTATAAATCCGAATTATAGTACGTTTTGACTCCACTAAGTTTTGATGCAAAGGTAAGGATGGTATAGCAGTTAGATGGAATACTCACTAAACGAACCAACTCAGGTTCGATTCTGTTTATTTTTTAACCACAGTGTTTTAGATTGGATACATCGAAACATAGGTTTTTATATGGTTAACACATCATATAACATGCCGCCAACTATAAATAACTAAGGCTTCGCCGCCGCAACGCGCGGCATGGTAACAATCTAGTGGTTACAAAAGCACATTCTTTATTTCAAAAGTTACCAGCACATTTCATATTTTCCACAAATCGACGTCAACATTTCGTATTAACATGATGTGAAATGACCAAACTAACCCTTAATAATAAAAAACTAAAATAAATAAATAAATGAGTAAATTGCCAAAATCATCCCTAAGATTTGGGCATATTTGTCAGTTTCATCTAAAACAACTATTTTTGTACCATATTGTCCTTCACTTTTGAGAATTTTTGTCATTTTCATCCAAACGTAACTTTTTTTGTCAAAATCATTCCTAAGATTTGGGATCTTTTGTCATTTTCATCCAAATGTCTCACAGAAAAAACAAAGCAAATTAGAGGTTTGGATGAAAATGGCAAAAAATCCCAAAGGTGAAGGGCAATACGGTACAAAAAGTTATTTTAGATTAAACTGGCAAACATACCCAAACCTAAGGGACGATTTTGGCAATTTACTCTAAATAAATAAATATACCTCTTCTCTAGTTCTTTTCCATCGGTCATCAAAACCTTAAAGTTCTCCCACCCAGGGGCGGACCCAAGTTATGGGTGGGTGGGCGGCCGCACCCCTTGAAAAAAAAATTAGTGGTATTTTTCGCGAAAAATCCAGACCGCACCCCATGGATATTTTCGTCCGCACCCCTTCAAAAATTCTGACTGCACCCCTTGGATATTTTCGTCCGCACCCATTAGAAACAAATGTTAGGAATTTATGTAAAAAAAAATGTGAACACAGATTGAAACCCGATCAAATTATGTAAAATTTAGCCTACTGACGACGAGGATCCCCGCTTGGGCTCCTCGTCTGGGCTCATCGCCCTAGATTGGTGACTGGGCTCGGGCCCACTTGTGTCTTTCTCGGTATGTTTAGTTGGTTTGAGTGAGCCATGTCCTGATAAGCGCACTCTCGGACCAGCCCATTAGGGTTATGGCCCAAATATCTTATTATAAGCTTTTGTTTCCAAACTTTGCATCTCTCTCTTCGCCCTAAGAATATACAGATCTGTAGGGGCACATGCATTTTTTGCTCTATATCCCCATTTAATAACTATGAGTTTACATGGAGTGAGAAATGATGGTTATGCCCATCAGTTAACGTTCATTCTGTCGACATGATAAACAGTCTAAAAGAAAGAACACTTTAGACTTACAAAACCCCATGTCCGTTTAGAATGAAAACATGCAAAGTATTTGGATATTTCGTGTGTTATTGAAACAAAAAAGGTGTCTTCATGTTTTATTTAAACAAAAATGATAACAAAAAATATTATCTACTGCATGTGACTATGGACATGTGAGAAAGAAAATGCCAAAATCACCTTTTAGATTTGTCTGCCATATATCTTTCATACATTTATTTATGTCTCATAGATAACAACAGACACATGACATTACAATGCTATAAGAATAGAGTTGGCTTAACTTCTTATAAGTACGTGACTTCTCATTAATTAAAGATACTGACACACTTCAATAGTCCCTAACACAAGAAAAAAAAAAAAAAAGAGGGTGGTGAAAAGAGAATAGAAAAGTTAGTTCAAATAGAACTAGATATGACATTATCTAAGTACTCTCACTTATGCTAAAGGTACAAGCACATGTCAATACCTTTAAATATTTAATATAATAAAATATGTTGATGTATCCGTACACATATTTTGAGGAAAATGCAAGAAGGAACTTTTCATAAACTTCACACTTTTGCAAGTAATACTTGAATTTTTACTTATAAAAAAAAGAGAGAGAGAAAGGTACATGCCATATTGCACATGGCACAACTCCTTTTTGTGAAAATGACACCTTTTTGACATGATATGACATTTTTTTCTTGCACAAGGTACAGCCTCTATCGGTTACACTTTCTTTTCCTTTGAAGCATACGAACAATTTATGTTTATCATATGAAGGATAAATTTGAATATGTACTTCACACACATATATTTAATATATACATAGAAGAAAAAGGTTGGAGGGAAGATATATGAAAAGAAGAGCACGTGACTGTGTCAGTATGATGACATTTACTTTTAGACTTGTCTTGGAAAGAACATCCTAGATATTTGTCTATTGTGTGAAAATATTTTAAATAAAAAGAACTATACTTGATCTGAAAGTTACTCATGTTTATGCCTAAGGTACAGCTACATGACAACTTTTTAGTATATAATTAAATATGATAAATGTATATTATACATGTATGCATATGCATAGTATATGGGGAAGGAAAAAAGTCAATCATTTATCTTTCCAAGATGATGTGACATTACTTTTTAAAGAGTTAATAACTTTTTACTCTTACCAATGTGATAAGATATTTTTATGAAAAGAAAGTTACTTTGACTTTCTTATTAAAAATAATAATATCTTGCTAGTACCAGGTCCTTCCAATAGGCCCTTTCGCGGGGCCTCTTCCCCTGGCCCCTTCCTCAAGCCCTTCGGCCAAGGTCCTTCCCCAGTACCTTTCTCAGGCCCTTCGGCCAAGATCCTTCCCCCGGACCTTTCTCAGGCCCTTCGGCCAAGGTCCTTCCCCCGGACTTTTCTCAGCCCCTTCGGCCAAGGTCCTTCCCCAGGACTTTCCTCAGGTCCTTCCACAAGGTCCTTACCCAGGTCCTTCCTCAGGACCTTTCACCAGGCCCCTTGTCTTGGCCCTTTATTCAGGTTTTTCCACCAGGTCCTCCCTCAACTTCTTTCACATGGTCCCTCCTTATTGTTCCCATTACAACATTGTTAGGGTACGTAGGCTACCCCCCCCCCCCCTTATGATATAAACACGTCTTCACAAAATAAAACAGGAGGCACAGGTACTTGTACACACAACACAACATGTTTAACACATGAGTAAATTGATCTTTGGTATGGCTTACCTCTTAGAAAGTGTTTTTGTGGCAAGTGTCGAAGCATGAACAACACAAGAAGCTATTGGTTACGACCTACGGGATAGGTCGACGAAGCCTAATATTGGACTGGATGATGTGCACCAGAGAAACAAGGCATGATCTTTGAAAAGACACTAAAGAATAGTGGTCACCTTAAATATCCTTAAACATGGATATAGCTTCGGTTAGAAAGAAAGCAACACAACATTAGTGAAAGCAAGAAATACCTTTATGCAACATTGAACTGAGGGACTAGTATGTCTAGGGGGATATTGTGGGGCAAAGTTTTTGCTAACCTCGGGCTACTCTCATTCAACAAAGAATCATATGCTAATCAGCCGAATACATCTATCAGCTATATCCTGGCGTGCTATCGTGTCTCGGATAAATACGTCACTCATTAGAAGTGATTATGATTTAGAAGACTTTCGATACTCAACGAAAGTAACTATGTTCTTCATTCACAACCGAGGGTCTAGACAGACGGGCTCAAGGATAGCCTATTTCATAAGTTCAGTATTACCAACTACGCTTGACAACACTGAACTGGGGAGCTAGCATGGTATAACACCATTGGGTCCTACGTTGAAGACTTCTCGAAAGGATCTTTATTTTTGTATTACCTCCTCCGAAAAGGATTAAGCACCTCTATAAGTTCTCATGTTCGAAGATCTAAAAAAAAGGGGGGAGTGGGCATGAACTGCCTACTAACTTCTCCACTAGAAGAAAAGAAAAGCCTGGGATGTGTATTTGGCTCCTTCCCTGAAGGAAAAAGAATCAGTAAGCTGCATCATTCGTCCTCCGCTTGAAAACAGGGAAAAGCCAAGGATGTGTATCTGCATCATTCGTCTCCGAAGTGGGCTATGTCACTGATCCTTTACTTGAAGAAATGGGAAGTCTGGGCTGCATATTTGGCTCCTCTCCAGAAGGCGAAACACTCCCTGGACTACGTTATTAATCCATAAACCGGGACACTCACTCCTTGAAGGAAGGAAGAACCCCCTCCTGCGAGCCGCTAATTCAGTCTCTTCCATGGAGAAAATTAATCTGCACGATAAGTTCCCAACACTTATACTCTATACCTTAGGGGGAAATGAGCTCCTCCCATCAGCCAGCATCTACAAAGATTCTACAAGGAAAAAGAAAAAAAGGGAAACCTTAATAAGCATATCCTCGCTATAAGGGGAAAGTGAAGTCCTTCTACGGTCATTCGTGCTCAAGAAACCTTGGTCTCCTTGAACAAAGCGATATTCTCTCCTAAAGACTAAAGCATTTCGGAAGTCCCTTCCATCGACAAGAAAATTCCTTCTCTTGTGGACAAGGTACCTCAGCAGTCGCTTGCAAGAACAGGAACGTATACTTTCCATGGAACTACTACGTCCAGGAAAAGTTCCATCCAAGAATATGAAGAATATCCCATTATCTCGGATCAAGTATTTTAGAAGTCCCTTTCGTAAACAAGAACATACCCCTTCCTCAAGACTAAGTCTTGAGGAAACTTCTTCCAAGAATAGGAAGGAACATATCCCTCCAGCGGGATCCAGTCTTAAAGAAGCCTCTTCCAAGAATAGGAAGGAACACATCCCTCCAGCGGGATCCAATCTTAAAGAAACTCCTTCCAAGAATAGGAAGGAACATATCCCTCACTCGAGATTCAGCCTTGAAGAAGCTCCTTCCAAGAATCTTTGTAGATATATAAAACGACAGAGATCCGTACGGTTGTTTTAGTTTCTGTGCGAACAAATAAACTCAGACTCTATAGATATATAAAACGACAGAGATCCGTACGGTTGTTGAAGAAGATCACTGATATCGTCATTATCGTCGGTGGTGTGAAGGTGAAATGGTGGCAGTGCTTTGGTAAGTTCTGACGACAACTTCTCCATGTGGCGATGGCAAAAACAACAGCGATGGGGGAGGTCGTGTCGTCTTAGTTGATGGGGGTGGTGGTTGTGGTTTTGTGGTGGTGGCAGAGACTAAGAAGACCAGTTTTGTTAAAGGTTTTGCAAACCAGTTTCTTTTTGTTTTAGATGGTTTTGCACATTTATGTAGTGCCCTTCTTATTTTGGTTTCTTACAAAAGCTACCCTCGAACTTATTATGGATATATCTAACAAAGTTACACATATTTATAATTTTCGCTCATGTAATCATCAAATAATGACAAACTAAGTTTAAGTTTAAATGACAAGCAAAAAAGGTAAATGAATACGGATTATGCATTTTTGTCATTAGGGTATTTATTAAAATTTAACCATTTAATTGTAGAATATATGTATTATTTTCAACGACATTTTGATATAATCTTTTTTCTGAAAACGAGTCTGGTGAAATTATATACATACATTCTCAAAAAGTTTTAGTTTCTTTATGTATATGTCACTATAAATTCATGTTTTCATATAATTTTTTTTTCTAGAAATGAGTTAGGTCAAATATAATGTGTTTTCAACGTAAACGTTAAAACTTCACATTTCGATATAATCTTTTTTCCCGAAAACGAGTCTGGTGAAATAAGATACGTTTTCATGCTTATTTTTGTGTACGTTTTTGTTGGTCTATGTTTGACATAAACGGGTCGGGTCAAATAGAATACATTTTCACTCGACGGTATAAATCCGAATTATAGTACGTTTTGACTCCACTAAGTTTTGATGCAAAGGTAAGGATGGTATAGCAGTTAGATGGAATACTCACTAAACGAACCAACTCAGGTTCGATTCTGTTTATTTTTTAACCACAGTGTTTTAGATTGGATACATCGAAACATAGGTTTTTATATGGTTAACACATCATATAACATGCCGCCAACTATAAATAACTAAGGCTTCGCCGCCGCAACGCGCGGCATGGTAACAATCTAGTGGTTACAAAAGCACATTCTTTATTTCAAAAGTTACCAGCACATTTCATATTTTCCACAAATCGACGTCAACATTTCGTATTAACATGATGTGAAATGACCAAACTAACCCTTAATAATAAAAAACTAAAATAAATAAATAAATGAGTAAATTGCCAAAATCATCCCTAAGATTTGGGCATATTTGTCAGTTTCATCTAAAACAACTATTTTTGTACCATATTGTCCTTCACTTTTGAGAATTTTTGTCATTTTCATCCAAACGTAACTTTTTTTGTCAAAATCATTCCTAAGATTTGGGATCTTTTGTCATTTTCATCCAAATGTCTCACAGAAAAAACAAAGCAAATTAGAGGTTTGGATGAAAATGGCAAAAAATCCCAAAGGTGAAGGGCAATACGGTACAAAAAGTTATTTTAGATTAAACTGGCAAACATACCCAAACCTAAGGGACGATTTTGGCAATTTACTCTAAATAAATAAATATACCTCTTCTCTAGTTCTTTTCCATCGGTCATCAAAACCTTAAAGTTCTCCCACCCAGGGGCGGACCCAAGTTATGGGTGGGTGGGCGGCCGCACCCCTTGAAAAAAAAATTAGTGGTATTTTTCGCGAAAAATCCAGACCGCACCCCATGGATATTTTCGTCCGCACCCCTTCAAAAATTCTGACTGCACCCCTTGGATATTTTCGTCCGCACCCATTAGAAACAAATGTTAGGAATTTATGTAAAAAAAAATGTGAACACAGATTGAAACCCGATCAAATTATGTAAAATTTAGCCTACTGACGACGAGGATCCCCGCTTGGGCTCCTCGTCTGGGCTCATCGCCCTAGATTGGTGACTGGGCTCGGGCCCACTTGTGTCTTTCTCGGTATGTTTAGTTGGTTTGAGTGAGCCATGTCCTGATAAGCGCACTCTCGGACCAGCCCATTAGGGTTATGGCCCAAATATCTTATTATAAGCTTTTGTTTCCAAACTTTGCATCTCTCTCTTCGCCCTAAGAATATACAGATCTGTAGGGGCACATGCATTTTTTGCTCTATATCCCCATTTAATAACTATGAGTTTACATGGAGTGAGAAATGATGGTTATGCCC
This sequence comes from Helianthus annuus, assembly GCF_002127325.2. NCBI lineage: Eukaryota > Viridiplantae > Streptophyta > Magnoliopsida > Asterales > Asteraceae > Helianthus > Helianthus annuus. Next base: position 95,392,135 of record NC_035445.2, on the reverse strand, counting down.
ATCAGTTAACGTTCATTCTGTCGACATGATAAACAGTCTAAAAGAAAGAACACTTTAGACTTACAAAACCCCATGTCCGTTTAGAATGAAAACATGCAAAGTATTTGGATATTTCGTGTGTTATTGAAACAAAAAAGGTGTCTTCATGTTTTATTTAAACAAAAATGATAACAAAAAATATTATCTACTGCATGTGACTATGGACATGTGAGAAAGAAAATGCCAAAATCACCTTTTAGATTTGTCTGCCATATATCTTTCATACATTTATTTATGTCTCATAGATAACAACAGACACATGACATTACAATGCTATAAGAATAGAGTTGGCTTAACTTCTTATAAGTACGTGACTTCTCATTAATTAAAGATACTGACACACTTCAATAGTCCCTAACACAAGAAAAAAAAAAAAAAAGAGGGTGGTGAAAAGAGAATAGAAAAGTTAGTTCAAATAGAACTAGATATGACATTATCTAAGTACTCTCACTTATGCTAAAGGTACAAGCACATGTCAATACCTTTAAATATTTAATATAATAAAATATGTTGATGTATCCGTACACATATTTTGAGGAAAATGCAAGAAGGAACTTTTCATAAACTTCACACTTTTGCAAGTAATACTTGAATTTTTACTTATAAAAAAAAGAGAGAGAGAAAGGTACATGCCATATTGCACATGGCACAACTCCTTTTTGTGAAAATGACACCTTTTTGACATGATATGACATTTTTTTCTTGCACAAGGTACAGCCTCTATCGGTTACACTTTCTTTTCCTTTGAAGCATACGAACAATTTATGTTTATCATATGAAGGATAAATTTGAATATGTACTTCACACACATATATTTAATATATACATAGAAGAAAAAGGTTGGAGGGAAGATATATGAAAAGAAGAGCACGTGACTGTGTCAGTATGATGACATTTACTTTTAGACTTGTCTTGGAAAGAACATCCTAGATATTTGTCTATTGTGTGAAAATATTTTAAATAAAAAGAACTATACTTGATCTGAAAGTTACTCATGTTTATGCCTAAGGTACAGCTACATGACAACTTTTTAGTATATAATTAAATATGATAAATGTATATTATACATGTATGCATATGCATAGTATATGGGGAAGGAAAAAAGTCAATCATTTATCTTTCCAAGATGATGTGACATTACTTTTTAAAGAGTTAATAACTTTTTACTCTTACCAATGTGATAAGATATTTTTATGAAAAGAAAGTTACTTTGACTTTCTTATTAAAAATAATAATATCTTGCTAGTACCAGGTCCTTCCAATAGGCCCTTTCGCGGGGCCTCTTCCCCTGGCCCCTTCCTCAAGCCCTTCGGCCAAGGTCCTTCCCCAGTACCTTTCTCAGGCCCTTCGGCCAAGATCCTTCCCCCGGACCTTTCTCAGGCCCTTCGGCCAAGGTCCTTCCCCCGGACTTTTCTCAGGCCCTTCGGCCAAGGTCCTTCCCCAGGACTTTCCTCAGGTCCTTCCACAAGGTCCTTACCCAGGTCCTTCCTCAGGACCTTTCACCAGGCCCCTTGTCTTGGCCCTTTATTCAGGTTTTTCCACCAGGTCCTCCCTCAACTTCTTTCACATGGTCCCTCCTTATTGTTCCCATTACAACATTGTTAGGGTACGTAGGCTACCCCCCCCCCCCTTATGATATAAACACGTCTTCACAAAATAAAACAGGAGGCACAGGTACTTGTACACACAACACAACATGTTTAACACATGAGTAAATTGATCTTTGGTATGGCTTACCTCTTAGAAAGTGTTTTTGTGGCAAGTGTCGAAGCATGAACAACACAAGAAGCTATTGGTTACGACCTACGGGATAGGTCGACGAAGCCTAATATTGGACTGGATGATGTGCACCAGAGAAACAAGGCATGATCTTTGAAAAGACACTAAAGAATAGTGGTCACCTTAAATATCCTTAAACATGGATATAGCTTCGGTTAGAAAGAAAGCAACACAACATTAGTGAAAGCAAGAAATACCTTTATGCAACATTGAACTGAGGGACTAGTATGTCTAGGGGGATATTGTGGGGCAAAGTTTTTGCTAACCTCGGGCTACTCTCATTCAACAAAGAATCATATGCTAATCAGCCGAATACATCTATCAGCTATATCCTGGCGTGCTATCGTGTCTCGGATAAATACGTCACTCATTAGAAGTGATTATGATTTAGAAGACTTTCGATACTCAACGAAAGTAACTATGTTCTTCATTCACAACCGAGGGTCTAGACAGACGGGCTCAAGGATAGCCTATTTCATAAGTTCAGTATTACCAACTACGCTTGACAACACTGAACTGGGGAGCTAGCATGGTATAACACCATTGGGTCCTACGTTGAAGACTTCTCGAAAGGATCTTTATTTTTGTATTACCTCCTCCGAAAAGGATTAAGCACCTCTATAAGTTCTCATGTTCGAAGATCTAAAAAAAAAGGGGGAGTGGGCATGAACTGCCTACTAACTTCTCCACTAGAAGAAAAGAAAAGCCTGGGATGTGTATTTGGCTCCTTCCCTGAAGGAAAAAGAATCAGTAAGCTGCGTCATTCGTCCTCCGCTTGAAAACAGGGAAAAGCCAAGGATGTGTATCTGCATCATTCGTCTCCGAAGTGGGCTATGTCACTGATCCTTTACTTGAAGAAATGGGAAGTCTGGGCTGCATATTTGGCTCCTCTCCAGAAGGCGAAACACTCCCTGGACTACGTTATTAATCCATAAACCGGGACACTCACTCCTTGAAGGAAGGAAGAACCCCCTCCTGCGAGCCGCTAATTCAGTCTCTTCCATGGAGAAAATTAATCTGCACGATAAGTTCCCAACACTTATACTCTATACCTTAGGGGGAAATGAGCTCCTCCCATCAGCCAGCATCTACAAAGATTCTACAAGGAAAAAGAAAAAAAGGGAAACCTTAATAAGCATATCCTCGCTATAAGGGGAAAGTGAAGTCCTTCTACGGTCATTCGTGCTCAAGAAACCCTGGTCTCCTTGAACAAAGCGATATTCTCTCCTAAAGACTAAAGCATTTCGGAAGTCCCTTCCATCGACAAGAAAATTCCTTCTCTTGTGGACAAGGTACCTCAGCAGTCGCTTGCAAGAACAGGAACGTATACTTTCCATGGAACTACTACGTCCAGGAAAAGTTCCATCCAAGAATATGAAGAATATCCCATTATCTCGGATCAAGTATTTTAGAAGTCCCTTTCGTAAACAAGAACATACCCCTTCCTCAAGACTAAGTCTTGAGGAAACTTCTTCCAAGAATAGGAAGGAACATATCCCTCCAGCGGGATCCAGTCTTAAAGAAGCCTCTTCCAAGAATAGGAAGGAACACATCCCTCCAGCGGGATCCAATCTTAAAGAAACTCCTTCCAAGAATAGGAAGGAACATATCCCTCACTCGAGATTCAGCCTTGAAGAAGCTCCTTCCAAGAATATGAAATGAGGAAGTACAGGGGCCGTTCGGTCATTAATCAAAAGTTGAATTGAATGAAAATACAAGAGGAATGTGGGAGGTAATTAAAGTAGGAGTAAATGAGTCAAGGATCCAATGTGTCATTATTTGAAACTTAAATGTGGGAGGTAATTAAAGTGGGAGTTTCATGATGGGGATTAGTATATCTGAGGATTAAGTCTTGGAGGAGCCACCTCCGAAAAAATGAGGATGTCCCCCCTATGTGATTAGGGGTCTCGTAAGTCTCTTCAACGAATAGGAACAAGTTTCTCCCAAGAAAAGGAGGGTATCCCCTCCCATGGGATTAAGTATTGTAGAAGTCTCTTCAACGAACAGAAGTGCACCCGGCTACGGGATCAAGTATTGGTAAAGTTCCTTCTAAGGACGGGAAAGTACATCCCTGGGATTTGATATATGAGAAAAATCCTCCTTGAAATTTCGCACCTGAACAACTTATTCAAAAAAGGGGGGGAGAGCCCCCTTGACAAGGGACTTCGAATCCGAAGAATCCTTTCCTTGAAAAGAAAAGATCTCCGCCACAGGTCTGCGTTTTAGAAAGTATTTCCCCAAAGAAGAGGAGCCCCATCTCGGGGTCGCATACCCCATCTCGGGGTCGCATACGTTTAAAGAAGTCTCTCCAATAGTAGAGGGTTGCACATTCCATGGGCACCCATTTTTAGAGAATTACAACACCCCTCAGGGGAGGAAATAGCCCTTAACAAGGACTCACATAGGAAGTTTCCCTTTACATAACAAGTGTTTTTAAAGGCCTCATAAAACCCCTCCAAAAGGAGAAGATGCCACCCCTTCTTGAAGAACAAAAAACCTGAACGGTTTGAGGACCTTGCTAACGGGTCAAACAGGATCATCTAGGCAGACGTGCCGAACGATCTTACAATAAAATGAACATGTACATAGGCATACAGACATGCCGCCTTAATCAAAACAAGGCAAAGCCCGGGCGTGGGGCTAGGACTAAGTCGACTACGTCCAAAAAACGCCGAAGCAGGCATATGAAAGTCCAAGTGGCCCAAACGCCATTGGACAACAGGCCCAACAGAAGCTTTAACAACTTAAAACAAGTTACAAAGCGGGCCTAGGCAAAGCTTTAACAACTCGAGCAAGTTACGAAGCAAACTATAGAAAGCTTTAACAACGCAAGCAGGTTACAAAACAATCTTGTACAAAGCTTTAACAACTCAAGCAAGTTATGAAGCAAACTTATATAAAGCTTTAACAACTTAAACGAGTGACAAAGCAAACTTACATAAAGCTTTAACAACTTAAACGAGTGACAAAGCAAACTATAGAAAGCTTTGACAACCCAAGCAGGTTACGAAGCAAACTTGTACAAAGCTTTAACAACATAAACCAGTGACAGAGCAAACTTATATAAAGCTTTAACAACTTAAACGAGCGACAAAGCAAACTATAGAAAGCTTTAACAACCCAAACACGTTACAAGGCAAACTCATAGGAAAGTTTTAACAACTCGAGCGAACTACGAAGCAAACTTATGCAAAGTTTCAAACGAGTTACAAAACGGGTCTATACAAAGCTTTAACAACTTAAAAAGTTACAAAGCGACCCATAGAAAGTCTTAACGGCTTAAACAGGGTACAAAGAAAATTCATGAGAAAGTTTTAATAGTTCAAGCAATACAAAAACCCTCATTAGAGGAACACAATACAAAGAGTACAACACGATAAATAAGGCATCCCGATTGATGCCCTTTGAGAAATTACTCTCGAACGAGTACTTTTATTGAAATGCATCTAAGAAGTATATGCAAAGATGGTCTAAATAGCATAAACGCTATAAAAAAGCACTATCGAACAAGTGCATTGGAAAAAATGCCTTCAAGGAGGCATAAATTGAAGTAAGGTATTGTGCTACCCTACTTAAGGGGTCACCTGGCTATTTTAAGTACTAAATGCAAGGTCACCCCAAGGACAACAAAGTAGATTGGTTTGGCATGACGTGCCTTAGACTATGCTTACCCGACGGATAGGGGGAACGGTTGAAGGGCAGATAACGACCCGCCTAGATTTTCAGGGAATGGAACAAGTCCTGCGCCTATTCATGAGTAAATAGACTTGGACTAAGGATGACTTGACGACGAGGATCCCCGCTTGGGCTCCTCGTCTGGGCTCATCGCCCTAGATTGGTGACTGGGCTCGGGCCCACTTGTGTCTTTCTCGGTATGTTTAGTTGGTTTGAGTGAGCCATGTCCTGATAAGCCCACTCTCGGACCAGCCCATTAGGGTTATGGCCCAAATATCTTATTACAAAAAGGAAGCTCATCTTCTTGAAGAGGCAGACAATATCTCCCACCACTTGAGGTTACTACTTCCTCTTCTTCTCTCATATTACTCTTGTCCCTCTACTCTCTCTCTCTCTCTCTCTCTCTCTCTCTCTCTAAGTTATACTTGCACTTATAACATCTTTACCACACAAGATACTGACTTGAGCGTCGGAGTGCCCACGGGGTGAACCCCCTCGGGCCCTCTAACTAGATCTACCTGTGGCTGCAGCCCAAGACCCGACATCCCGCAAGAGGAACCGTCACCATGACGACAAGATGACGAACCTAAACCGGAGCTCACCGAATCTAAGGTTAGTACCGTCAAAGCCCTTTGAACGACTTCAGGGATTTGGGGATTCGACACCTACTAACCTCTTTAATAAAACTTAAATTCAATCCATCAAGCCCAATAACTTAATACCCATTCAAGCCCAACCCAACTATTAGTTTTGTTAAACAAACCAGTCCACATAAAAAAAAAAAAAAAAAAAAAAAACCCAAATCGTTGCCACTTGTCAGCGACTCCCGCCCTCCCTCTGCCTCACTTCAGCACCCAGCGACACCATAATTCCGGCCGGCGACTGCAAAATTTCGGCTGTAAACTGGTTAATTCAGGCCCCCCTAACAGGTAAATGTTTTTTACTAGGGCTTATAATAATTACTAGGGCTTGAAATTCAAAATTTTGGTTGGCAAACATGTTTGTTGATTATATGATTGTTGGTTGGCAAATAATAATTACTAGGGCTTGAAATTTAAAATTTTAAATTGAAAATTAAGGAACATGGGCTATGGTTGAACAGTTAGAAGAGGCGTTATTTCGCCGAATTATTCTAATTAAAGACCAAGGTATGTTATAGATAAGTTTTTTTGTTCTTTTATTGAATGATTAAGAGAAATAAAAGTAGGGATGGTTTGAACTTTGATGTTTTTTGTTTGTTAATGTGATAGGAAGTTAGGAACTAGGGTTTGATTGTTTGAGAATTGAAATGGACCCGACCCAATCTGATTCGACCCGCTATGAAAATTTGTTTGTTTGTTTTTACTTGTTTTACATGACCCGACCCGCTATGAACTGATTTTTTTATATAGCTAGGGGTTTAAAATCTTTAAAAAATTTCCGCACCCCCAGGAAAAAAATCTTGGGTCCGCCACTACTCCCACCGGCCAGTCCACCCCGCTGCTTTCTCGCCAAACTAGCAACTCAAAGGAGACGATTATTGTTGATAAATACGATGCTTCAATTTTAACAGTTGCTTAACAGTTCCATCTTCCATCACCAAACATTTCAAGAGATGCGAAGAACGCTAATGGTGGTTAAATGTTAGCGTCTATGATAGAGATCGAGAAGACGTTCAGTGACGAAACCAGAACGATTTAGTTAGAGGGTCATCATAAGCTTATATTCAATAATGGTTCAAATTATGGGGTCCATCTCTAAGTTTGTTCTTCAAAAACTCAAAATTTATAAATAAAAATTCAAAAAGTTTTGGTGACCGGAGGGTCAACGGACCCTCTTGACCCCCCCTGGTTCCGCCCCTGAAGACGTGTGGGTTTATGGTGGCGGCTAGGGCGTATAGGCTCTCTCATTTATTTAAAAGATGGTGAACCAGATACTCAATATGGTGATCCTCAGAAAAACTGAGAGCATAGAAGATGAATTTGTAATAATTTTGTATAAAGAAGCGCATGCTACATGAATATTGTAGATTTTGTTTTTCCATTGATTTTGTTACAAGTTATTCTCTTCAACTTACTTGTTAGTTAGTCTTCGTTTAATTAAAGTAGTGCATAATAATAATTAACATGATAATGCAACTGGTGAATAAATCTCTAGCAAGTCATAAGTAAAATTATGCATTCTCATTCTCATTCTCATTCCCAATCACAAATTCAAGACCCGAAAAGCATAACATTTTAACAAATTTAAGACGCAAAAGACCATCCGTCTCAAAACCGCATGTCAAAACAAAACAAATTTTGTCATCATGTCACTAGAGTTAACAACAAAGAACAAGATCACCAAGAGCACGATTAATCGGATTTGTACCGTCGTCCAACGATGATTTCTACGACAGGTGATGCGCATGGGGAGCGAAAAAGGAGTTCTGAATAATCATCAAGTGTAAAAGAGCTCAAGTCATCATTTTTATCAAAAAAATAATGTGGGTACACCATCATCTTATTTAGTACAGGTGACTTGGCTAATACAAGCCTCACAAAATCCAACTCATTCTCCGAGTCAGTGAAACCTTGAATCTCAAATTCTTTCAAATGCTCGAACGTGATATCTGAATAATCATCAAGTGTAAAAGAGCCCAAATCATCTTCAACGTACATTTCTTCCCACATCTACATGAAGAAGTGTCTTGTGTGAGTGTATGTTGACATAAGAATCAAAACAAGTAGAATACGACATATATTCTTGTTCTTTACCACTAGTTTAAGTTTCAGTTTCTCCAGATTTGGGGAGCTTCTAATCAGAAGAGTAAGAAAAGGTAACCCATATATGTGAGTAAAGCAAAGAGTATCCACACACAAATATTTCAAGTGGACTAATGATGTCGGGAGCTTTTTCGGAAGTCTCTTTGAAAGAAAATCCTTGAGCCATAGCCAAAACAAAGATTAGTGATAACTAATAAGCAAACCAAAGTCTAATCATATATATATATACATATATATATATATATATATATATCATGTAGATAAAATTACCTCCAAGCCGAATACCGTAACATAAAGGCATTCAATCACTGGTACACACTCGAATAGATCAACAATCGTGGAACCTTCAACATCATAGAGAATTGTCATCCCATGACCCTGCATAAATTACAATATTTAGACAAGTTATGGAAGAGGAAGACCATGGGAATTAAATTTTAATTGTTGTAAACTTACAAGAGTCAATCTCTTAAGTAAGGGACAGCTGGATAAAAGTCGGTGAAGCGTTTTCATATGCGTCCATACACTACTCAAATATAAGGTTGTAAGGAAACCAAATTCATTGAATGAACGTTGTTGGTAAAGAGCACAACCATGGAGATACAAACTTGTTAATTGGTGTAACGAGAAGAGAGAAATGGGTAACCTATGCCCCTCGTCACCTCCCGCCTCAAAATCAAGTTTTAATATCTTGAGAGTATTTTTCTTGGACAAATGAAGTATGATATGGTCAATCTCAACACACGAGGTATCTACTTTCATAGAAAGAGTGAACTCGTGTATTGGACCCTCGTGCATAAGCAGAACTTGGTATATCGCGTAGAAAAACCTACACCTCTTGGCCATATCTTTCCTTTTACTTGGTTTGTTAAGATGTAGCTCGATAGCAGACGGCTTAGGCCCGCGAGTCCATTCTTGAAACTGATCCTCAATAAACTCAAGTTTAGGGATTTTGATCCAATGGTACCTCCATTCCTTAGAGAGGATGCTTGTCCTTGCTGCCTCTTGAATCGGTAGCAGACATAAGATGGTTTCTATTACGCCTACAGGAAGCTTGCTGATTCTATCCATCTTAGGATACCCTTATTGTTAGCTGCAGAATTTGCTACTGTGAAAATTTGGTTAGTCTACACACAAATCAACGAAACAGATACGATAAGGAAAGAAGAAAGTCAAAGCTTTCAAACAACAAAATGGAATGGAATGGAACTGAGCCAAGCCAATTAGGTTAGTGACTATATCAAGGCACACATTTGTTTGAAATATCGAAGCAAAATTACCCAAACCCAGTAATGAACAAGGTGTTTATGAAAAGTAATCGGTATGGAAAAGAGAATACCTAAGGTTGGTTATTTGATAAGCAAACTGGCGACCAACTAACCAGCTGCCACCAGCGACATTGACGAACAGAAGCATACACCAGAATAGAGTTACTTTATGCTTGTTTTTGTTGGGGACTCTGCTTTAATGTTTCCATAGTTAATTTAATTGCTCGGATGGTCTCTATGGTTTGCCTTTTTTTCACATTTAGACCTCAGTTTTTTGAAATAGTATGCTTACTTCCTATGGTTTGGTCGTTTATTACTTGGATAGTCCCTTGAGTAAATATCTATTAGTTTGCTCAGTTAATTTAGTATGAAATTACTAAATTACCCTTACTTCTAATAAAACTAGGTTTAAAGAAGTTCGCCGCGTTGCGGCGAATTTCTTTTTTTATTTAGTCTGTGTTTAGATGTGTTTTGAAATCACTACGAGCGTGTTGCGAACAGAATTGCTGACAAGAATAAAAAGAAAATGTAGAAAAAAACACTAAAAGATAACCGAAAAAAATCAACCAAAAAAATTGTATGGTAACGATGTTGTTCGCATGAAACCTGTGGTCAGAGATGAGCAAATTGTTCTGTGTACCGGTTCACTACCGTTTTTTACCTTCATATACCGGTACCTTAACCGATATTTTTGGTATCAGTACCGATTCTGTATCGGTTGACACTGAGCCCATCCCTACCCCTGAAACTAAAAAAGAAAAAAATATATTATAGTTAAAAAATACCCGTTCAATACCGGTTCACACCAAGCTTATCCCAACGCCTAATATTAAAAAATATATTATAGTTAAAAAATAAAGAAAAAAACTATTATTATATTATAATATTATAATAATAAAAGTATTAAAAAAAAGCTATATATTATTATAATATTTAAATGACTATTCATTTCAACTTCTTAATTATATTAACTAGGGTTATTCATTGTCGCGCGTTGCGCGATTTACAATATGTATTGTGTTACTCATTGTCGCACGTTGCGCAATTTACAATATGTATGTGGCCGTGTTATCATGATATAGTTTATAGCAAGAGGGGAATTCAACACAAATCTTGGGAGGGGAATTCATCACAAATCTTGGATCTCATAACTTGACCTCTGCCACCACACGTAGAGCATACTCTCATCTTGGTTCCTACCTTTGCCATGTATCTATAAACATATCAGATATTTAAACTTACTTAACCATCTAACTATCAGATGTTTAAACTTACACATGTACAAGATAATTGATGACTACAAGATATATGACAAATATCTAAATATTACTCAACTATCAAACTTACTCAATTTACATCGGTAACTAAGAATACTAAAAACTAAAATCTTTTTTCATCAATTGATGTTGCGAGAGTAATTGATGACTACAAGATGTGTTTGACTTGAAACAATTATTATTTTGATTGCTTGAAATTTCCAGTAGCAAGTAAAAAGTTGCACTGAGAATACTGATTACTGCCATTAATATAAACTTACTCAACCATCCCCTAACCAGCATAAAATTATCTCATCTGATGTTGATTCTTCAAATTGGAACACTCCTTTTCTAAAGGCATCATTAATACAAAACATGGTACTGTAAAACCAAACAAATAACTCAATTACTGGTAAATTTCATATAAGGGTACTAAAAACAAATTGTACAAGACTAAACGTTGTGGGTTGGCGCTATAACCTAACATCATATTAACATAATATTAACTCTAGCTACACACAAGTACAATACACAAACTTCTAGCTACAACCTAACATCATATTAACATAATAATAATAATTCAAACCAACATGCTAGATCAACAATATGATGTTTCTAAATATAAAAAACATAGCTACCACTGACCTGAGCTTTGTTAAGAAACATGCCCGAGCTCGTTCGAACCTAACTCTCAATACTCTTACCAGATTCTTTGTTAGCAACCATCAATTTCTCGAGCTTATCCTTCACCTAATCACAAATCAGTATCAAATTAGTGGCTTAATGGATCGTTAACGGGTCATTTGGAACTCGAATTCAGTCTCAAATTTCTTCAGTTACTCTTACTCCTTAACGTATAACCCAAATTTGATTAATTTAACCCTAAACTATATAAAACTCATAGTCACAATCCATTTACCCTAATACATTTGGATTAAAATTATAAACAAAATAAGAAAAATACAAAAAAGATGAATTATCAAATACCCACCAGTTGAATAAGATGGTCCTACACACCCTACACCAAATACCCTTATAATGTATAAATGAACCTGGACAATCTAGCTAAGGTGATCCGAGCCTAATCAAGTTGGCTTGGTTTGTGAGGGAGCCTAGCCCCAGCTCAAATGTTCAGCCAAGTTCAGAATTGGTTTAAGGGCTAATTTTGAGCTCATGCTGGCTCAAGCATATGTTTAATGCATATATTTGAAAGAAAATATATAAATAAATCTGAGCCATCTCTGGCTAGATTTGAGACTGGTTCAGAATTCTAGCCATGCCGAGCCATCTTGGGTTAAATTTGAGTCGCACTCAAACTGACCATGGATCAAGCAAATAATTAACATCTGAATTCGGAAGAAAATGTATAAAAGAACCAAGCCGAGCCCCAGCTCAAATACTAAGCTCGACTTAGAATTCGAGTTGAGCTCAAGGCTCAAGCAAATGATTAATGGGTGAACTTAAAAAGAAAGTATATGAATGAAGTCTGGCCACTACTGAAACACCAAAATATATGAAAAAGAACAGTATAGAATTCCCAAAAATAAATTCTTGATTGATATGAAATACCAATAAAAGAGGACTTTTAGGGTAATTAATGCTACATGAAATCATCAAATAGTGAAGTAGACATGTCTTATAGCTCAAAATCACATTATTAAATATCTCTAACATTCGTAAAAAAAAGTTTACTTTATATGCTTGAGAAAAATATAGTGAGAGGTGACTCCATTAGATTACATGAATAACAGTAATCATAACCCATAATTCATAAACATTATACACAATCATTACAAGTAAACCTAAAATGTGTTATCTAAAGTTCCATAACAGACTCTTAAATCAGCACCTGATCAATCGTATTAACATGCATTTGAGCAGAATCAACTAACTCAACATGAACAAATTCATTCTCTCTGAACGAAGGACTCCTCGTAACTTGCTCCAAATCATTACCATCTTCCATTTATGTGGATCAAATTACAAAGAACGATTAGATCTTCAAATTTTAAAACTTAAAGAATGTGAGTATAGTGGAAATGGACTTGAAGCATATACGACCTCAAAAATGGTGGAGATTCGGGGGGTTTCATGTTGATATGGCGTAAAAGACAGTCGAATTTGGTTTATACCTGTAACGTTTTTGCGTAGAGGCATAGAAGACAGTCGAAACCCCTAGATTCTTGATGAACAAACTGCGAACCAATCAAGACCCATGATGACCGAAATCGATTGCTTAGTTCCGACAGAGGAAATCAGTTTTTCAGATGGTGGATATTCTATCCAGAATGTATATTGTCATTTGCCTATTCTCCCATTTAGAATCCAATAAGTTCAAATGTTAGACAAATTCCAAACATTTTTTATTACTGACATTTTGACAAACAATTGGTGGGCTTCATAAAACCCAGCTTCAAAAAGCTTATCCAATTAGAAAATAAACATTAAAATGGAAGCCCGAAATCACAATCAAGTAAACCTAAAAAATACATGCAACAGAACAAAGACATGAAACAACAAAAAGAAATCGACAGCATGCAGAATCAAGCAAAAATTTTTTATGCAAACCAAAAAGATAAATCAAGATAGCAGAGAAGAGCATACCCGTGAACAGCAAGACGATATCCTCCAGCAAAATCAGTGGGACTTATCTCCGTCGAAAACCACTTCAAGCTTGCAGAATCGTCGACCATTACAAAGCTCTGACCGATCTGGTAAAAACGGTGCATGCAAGGGTATATCGGCCGTTGGAGAGAACCCCAAAATCACCTCCGTCATCGGGTTCGCAGCAGAACCCTAGCAGTCGATAACCGCTTCGGATCTCTGAGCTTCATCAGCCTCCATCGTTTGGTGGCGGGGGAGAAATCCAGGTTGTGGTGGAGAAAAGTGATTTAATGGGGAGGTGGATTGGGAAGGAAACAGGGACGTGTCAAGAACCGCCGAAATTATCCATTCACAATGAACCACGACTAAGAAACACTATTCATTTCATTGTCTTATTAATAGATTGAGATTATATTAATATTAATTATATTAACTAGGTGGATTTGCCCGCGCATTGCGGCGGGAATTCGGTCGGTTCGGTTCAGTTTGTTACCATACATATTATTATAGTACCGACACTCGGCTTAAAGTCATGATACGTCCAGAAAAGAGTGTGATTTACATTGAAAATCATAAAGAAACGAATACCGGTGTGGGTTCCAATAATAACTAAAGCATACCAATGTCTGTATCGGTTGGCTGGCGAGATTTTTTTTAAAACAAAGTCACATATTCTACTATATAAAAAATATTTTGAATGCGATATATCAGATGAAAATCAAATAATATAAAACTAAACGGGTAAAAAGCATATATTTTTGTAAGTATATATCGATACCGGTTCCGAGAATACCGATATGGGTATCAACATGGCTCGGTCGGTGTCGGTGTTGTTTTCGTTCGCCATGGTACCGCTATGACACCAACACTTGATACAGACCAGATACCAAAAAGACCATATTTCAAACAAACGGCGTTTTTAATGAAATTTATACGTGAACGTTGAGAAAAAAAATCAAACACAACTTCATATTTAACTTTTTTTTAAACAAAAGAATATAAGTAATTAAATAAAAATCAAATTATTAAATAGTATATATAATATAGGGTAAAATAAATTATAGACTAATAAAATATATATAATAATAACAACAAATTAATAAATTATTGTTACTGTTCATCGCAACTTTCAATTAATATAGATAATTATATTAATTATTAATATTAATTATTAATTATTAATTATTAATTATTAATTAATTATTTTTTTTTCCTAAATTGGGAATAGCCCAATGGTGTTGGTGAGTTAGATAAGGTGTAGAATAGGTGGAGATCATGGGTTCAATTCCCATGGCATGCAAGTTTAGCCATTCAAAAAAAAAAAAAAACTAGTTTTTTTCCTCCCGCGCGTTGCGGCGGGACCCAATGACTACAAAAGACGTGTCAGCAATGGCAAACAGATACCGAATATTAAAACATAAATAAAATTACGTGGTAAGGATAATCACCGCGTCATAAAAAAACGATTTTAAATAACCTACTATATAATAATATGACACACACGTCCTACACGTTGGAAATTTGGTTGTTTTCAGTTCAGTTATTATGGTGCTAACACGTTAAAATATGGATGAGCTCGGTACCGGTAACGGAAGCGAAAGTACCGATCTGGAAAATCATCGAAATTAGGTACCGGCATCGAAAATTCTCGGTACAATACGGTATGGTATTTGAAGGTAAAAATTAATAAATACAGGTATGGTGCTAGACCGGTGTCGAACCTAAAGTAACGATTCTGAAAACGCCAAAATGTGGGTACCAAATTGGTACCGAAAATGATTTGGTATATTAAATTTGGTACCGATACGATACCGGTTCGTTTACAGGATTTGATACAATTTGCTCATCAATATTCTAAATATTCAAGTTAATTTTACATGCTACAATTCATTCATTACAGAAAAAAAAACAAAAAAGTAAGCAAAATAAGTTATTGTGTATATAAAACCTCATTCAAACGAAATACAGTTTACTTACTGTGTGTATGAAAAGTAATCTAAAAGGTGCAATTTCTTGCTTTGCTGCATTGCTACAGGATTTGATGAGCTCGGTACCAACCGGTACCGAAAATACCGTTACCAAAATCCCCAAAAGTGGGTACCGGTACCGAATATACCTAGTATGGTACGGTTCGGTACCGGTCGGTACTGGTACGACACCGGTATTTGAGGGTAAAAACCGGTGAATACCTGTGCAGAACCGGTACCGAAAATACACCGGTTTGGTAAATCTGAGACCGGTACCTATACCCGATACCATTTGCTCATCTCTTAATTTAAATAATTCTAATTCTAATTTAATTTAATAATAAATCACTACTGTTCATTATGGTACGGTTCGATACCGGTCGGTACTGATACGGCACCGGTATTTGAGGGTAAAAACCGGTGAATACCTGTGCAGAACCGGTACCGAAAATACACCGGTTTGATAAATTTAAGATCGGTACCTACACCCAATACCATTTACTTATCTCTTAATTCTAATTTTAAATTATTATAATTCTAAATTTAATTTAATAATAAAAGATTACTGTTCATTCTATTTCATTATGAATATATATGAATATGAATATATGAATGAATGAATATATATGAATATATATGAATTATTAATATATAGAAATAAAACTACAGGGACCATCCTAGTAACAAGTTAAAACATCTAGGGCCAACCTACACCACTACCCAACTCCTTCTCCACACTACCACCCATTTCTACCTCCACAATGTGTGGAGTCCACACACACTTGCAAGCTGCAACCACGACCCACACCTATTATATATATATTGATTTCGAGGGATGATAAATAGTAATTTTATTATTATAATAATATATAATTTTTTTATTATTTTATTATTTAACATATGATAACAATTTATTATTATATTTACTTTTAGTAACATATTTTTCTTTTTTTTAAACATCTATTTTCTTTACCTTTTTTTTAATAATTGTTTTTTTTTCTTTTTTTAACATATATTAATTTATCGATTAATTTGATACTTCTTTAATAAGTTACATTTATAACTTTTTTTAAAAACTTAAGTACGTAGTTGTGCTTGATTTCTTTCCCTGACATTCCGTTATAAGTTTTGTTAAAACGAGATTATTCTCAAAATAAAGTATTTATTTGGTATCATAAAACGATACGATGATAAACAACATGCTTTATTTCAAATCACGTTTCTTTTACATTATCATTTG
This sequence comes from Helianthus annuus, assembly GCF_002127325.2. Lineage (NCBI taxonomy): Eukaryota > Viridiplantae > Streptophyta > Magnoliopsida > Asterales > Asteraceae > Helianthus > Helianthus annuus. The sequence goes on along the minus strand of NC_035445.2, from coordinate 95,375,563 downwards.
CTTGATTTCGCCGTAATGCGCGATATAAAAAAAACTAGTATACATATATAGTTAAAAAGGACACTAGTTTAAATTATTAGCAACCTTTTAAAAAAAAAATTCATATTGTTGTCCATTGTACACGGCTCCACTCAAAACCATAAACCTTTTAAAAAAATCAGTCAGTCAACATATTATTTCCATTTTCTCTCTATCGAAGAAAAAAAGGTCAACCCTAAAACTTAATAACAGCCATCGTGTCTCTCTCTAACTTTTCTTCTTCTACTTCTACGATGAAATACACAGGTGGTGTTTAGTGATCTCGAACCAAATCCGGTGGTTTAATGATGGTGAGGAGTGATGGAGGCATGATGATGAATGTTGTCGTCGGAGGTATTGGTGGTGATGTCGTCGGAGGAGGTGGGGGTTGAAGGTGAGGAGTAATTGGTGATATTTTGATGTTGTGAAAGGCGGTGTTTAGTGGTTGTGGTAGGCGGTGGTTGGTGGTTGCAGGTTTTGCGGTGGTGTTAACTATTGAACAGGTGCTTGTCTGGCCGCAGTGAAGTGGTGGTTCTAGGCTTCAGCCTCTGATACCATGTGTAGTGGAGAGGGGATTAACAGAGCCAAGGTTTTTGAGGAAGCAAACACCTGAATTTGTGAGAACGATGGGTGTTTCAATGGCGATGGGTTGCACGTGGCGGGTGGGAGGCATGGTTGCAGGTGGTAGAAACCTCAGCTTGAAGTAAAAGAAAATATCTTCTGCAAGAAGTTTCTTCATACCCTGCGCCAAGCAACTTGTTTACCTCTCAACAATAAAAGCGCACACTTCATTTTTATATTCCAATACTCCACCTACTTGTCATTGGCGCATAGGAGCAACACTGGACTGGGGGACTTGAAGGGGTATGGTCCCAAAAACCCTGCACAAGCGCAGAGGACCATACCATAATCACACTCCAATTTCATCTCGAACAGACCTTGCGCGGCCACGCAACCTGTCTTAGTATAGATTTGGGTAAGATTAGTCTTCAGTAACCATGCGCCGGAGGAAGAAAAGATAAATGTTCAACTAACACATTTGCGCGGGCTCGCGCAAGGGTACAGTCAAGCTTGAAGAGTTAACAAGAGACAAGTCTTGAACACTCCCACGCGCATAACATAAAGACTTTAACAAAAGGAATATTTTCTGTGTTAACAGAATGGACACGTGGCAAGGGATTACTGGTTTACAGCTGTAGATCTTCTAGAACGCATTAAATTACCATCATGCACAATTCTCATTCGGTTATAACCGAATGTGACGTGGCAAAATCTGGGACCTTCCTTGATATCACGATGATGGCAACAATTTACATGCAAATCTAGATTAGACCACTTTCAACGTGTCATCTCCCCAGCCTTTGATCAAGATCACGATCCGTGTGCATGGATGGGGAGATAACTAACAAACGGAAAAGTAAATTCCGTTATTATCTCCGTTACATTTTTTGGCGCCAAAATTCTGGTTATAAATATGAGAATTCAGGTACAAACGATCCATCTACTTTCACATACTTTCACTTTCCACTACTTCATCTTCTTTGAGATCCCAATACTTATTCTCAAGCCGGAGGGTGGTCACGAGGAGAACCCCCATTCTCCCCATGGCGAGGCTAACGGCGTTTCTGCTTTGCAAAGATTTCCGATGAAGTAATTCCCATTCAGCAATCGACGAGAGGATTAACCCTTTATGCAGAAACCCTACCCCCAGATCTAATTGATTCCGGTCATTTAGATCTGGTGTTTCTTCACTCTTCTACTTTTTTATAAACATTCTTCTACTTTTTACAAGGTATCCATACAACCCGAACAACCTAAATCCAAACCCGGACATTTTTTTCGGTACTCGGCTACTATCCTGCAATGGAACCGAACGCTTTCTCGCAATTTTACGTCAACGCTTTTGCGGGTTTTCAACAATCTCCGAACGCTTTTTCGAATACGCAACAAATGCTAGCGTTACAAAACTTGATGATACGAAACCCGTTCAACATGCAACCCGTTCAATCTTCTCAACTACCACAACCCGTTCAATCTTCTCAACCACTACAACCCGTTGAAGACGACATTGAAGTCATTCCAGAGACGCAACCACAATCTTCTAAACGTAAAAAAGGAAAGCAAGTGGCGGTTGACCAAAATCAACAATCTAAAACGAAGCCAAAACTGTGGACGAGGATTGAGGAGGAGGCCTTAGCGAAGGTGTATATTAGCACATCCACACACCCCGCTGTCGGTATGTAAAGTTAAATTTTAATTTTTTTAATATATACTTTCTAATAGAAACTTTAATTTTTTTTAATATATACTTTTGTTAAATATAGGTAACAACCAAACCGGCGAGAGGTTTTGGAAAGCGACATTATCAAAGTTCCTTGCGATAATGGAACAAGGACCTTATCGCGATGTTGACTCGATATCTTCGAAGTGGCGAAAAATGAATCCAATCGTGAACCGGTTTGCGGCGATATATAATAATTTATATACTAGTCATCGCCGTAGTGGGATGAGCGACGAGGATGTTTTCAAACCGCGATGGATAAATATTTTTAGGTTACGTTTTTTTGAATTATGTAATGTTTAGTTTTTTAATACTAATGAATTTATTTTTATATCTTATTTAATAAATGTTAAAAAAGTAGATGAAGTTAAAAAAAAATAAATAAATAAAGTTGGTGAGGTAGGCTCATCCTCCATTTCCCATTGTTTCTACCTTGGAGGGGCGTCCTCCAAGGACTATGACGTGGCGTCTACGTGGCGGATTATCCTCCAAGAGATGACCCTCTACCATACCGCATAGCCTAAGTGCAATTGCAGTCTCTGCTACAATAAAGAACTTGACTCAAAAGTCTCAGGGTAAAACCCACTCAAAGCTTGTTTGCCATGGGAACAAGCAGCACAAGGAAATCTTCAAAGGTGAGAATCTATTTTGTCTTTGGTAGCATTTTCAAAAGTCTCAAAGTCTATAAATTGGTGATACCAGATGATTTTGTCTTATATGATTTAGTCTTATAAAGTAATCAACTGGTCTAGAGTAACATATCATCATGACATTAGTTTAATGAAACTTCAAAGTTATTAGGTTTGTAGATTGATGTCACTGGCAGATTCTCAAGTACATTCAGGGGCGTAGCATATAAGGGGCCGGGAGGGGCGCCCGACCCCCCGAACTTTTCGTTTAGTAGTGTTGTACATGTAATTTTCGTATAGAAACTTTTGGGTATATACGTTTTCGACCCCCCGGTTCTATAGAAATTTTTGGATATATACGTTTTCGACCCCCCTGACGAAAACTTCAAGCTTCGCCACTAAGTACATTAAAAATATTACTCATATATTTGCTTTCACATGTTTTAGATTCTACTTCCTTGCATAGGTTGTGTGCTTTCTAAAACCAACCTTTGCTCTATGACACTAATTTCATTGCCATATGCCTCGGCTTTTGTCTTCATAATGGTTTTATGACATGTCTACATGTGTCATGTGTGTATACTTGCACACTCAGAACAAGGAGTTTCCATAGGGTAAACTTTTTGTAACCTAACTACAGATTTATGGCATAGAGGTCCGTTGCATTCTTACTTACTTTTAGTAAAATCTTCTTTTTCCAAGTAAACTTGTTATTAGCATGGTTGAACCTTTTATGACCATTGGTGTTTTGAGTAGGGGTGTGCATGGGTCGGTTTGGGTCGGTTTTGACCAAAAACCATAACCATAACCACGATGTCGGTTATTGGATAACCATAACTGTAACACCCCCAAAATCCCACCTGCGGAAATCCCACGAGGCGTGTTACGCATCAGAGTTCGAGCCACCAATCACATTGAACCAATGGTAAATACTTAAATAAAACATAATATCAATTCCCAAAGTGTTGTGTAGCGGAAGCATGTAATAAATCGTTTAGCAAATGTTTCATAATAATACTTAAAACCAATGTATTAAATGTAAGTTAATCCAAGAGATTCGATCCATGACCACTCCAGCACTCCCATATAGCAAGTCCATGTTCCAAGGTTAACGACCTACAAGCATGCAAACAAGTGCGTCAGACTACGCTGGTGAGTTCAAGGTTTTGTTAACGTGTTTTGTTACCAGAGGTATGTTAATGCGATTCAATGTTGCGTTACGATGTTGCTCATAACATGCTAGATACCCTAGGGAGTGTGCCCATATGTATCCGGGGAGTGTGCCCCTTAATAACCTGGAAGTGTCCAGACCCCAATGTTCAATAATCAAAACCCAATTTAAATGTTTACCCAGTGTTGCCTTCCAATGTTTACTAGTTGTCCCAAACCACCGGGACGCATGCTTGAGAAAATGTAATGAACTCGCCTGGGATTGCTCGGTATGATACACAACAGTTCAATTAAGCTACGAAGTGATCAATCACGTCCTATCACAGTTATCATACCAATCAGATTTATATACTAGTATTGCACGTATGTTCTACACGTCTCGTAACAAGTTGTGTACAAGTATTGACCATTGTATTCACGTATAAACATAGCAGTTCAACAGTAGCTTCACATAAACAAAGTCCAAATATGCGGCCCAATCAGATGGGCTCGTGACAGTGTGCAAGTCCAACAGTGTGTACGTGTATATGGTCTCGAGTCGAGACCAGAGATCTCGAGTCGAGACTAGACGGTCTCGGGTTGTACTGGTTTCGGGTTCTCGAGTCGCAACAAGGAGTTCTCGGGTCATCTTGGTCTGACCGAGACTACACGGTCTCGAGTTGTGTTGCCATGTGCCGGTGTTATGGTCTCGAGTCGAGACTAGGAGTTCTCGACTCGCAATCTCTTGTCGAGACAAGGTGTGTAACAGATTTCCATGATTAAACAGCAACAATCACTCCGTAAATCCAGCTAACAACTTATCGGTTTCACAAGTCGGATCAAACACCATGTTCAACAGTTTCACTCATTCAAATCATCATCAACAAAAACAGTAATTCAATATCAACATAGTATGCAACCGGATCATTTGATTAACAACTACACGGCTCCAAATCAATGACATGTAACCCGAATCATGGCAACATACGTTTAACATAACATGTCCGATTTAACAAGCATTCGGTTCAAAATCAACTTAACAAGAATTCGAACAACATATTGCAAGATATCCGATTATCATGTAAACATCCCTACTCATGAATTCTAACACATAATCATATACAATCAAATCATCATTTGCGAATAATCAAGCACTAACCGGTTAATAAAGAGAATAATCCGAACAAGGAGATCTTCGATAGTGGAGGGTGTTCGGTTGCCTTGGTTTCGGTTGAGAGAGAGAGAGAGCTAGGGTTTCTTTGTGTGTGTGTAAAGTGCTTTGGTAACAACGGATGGTGGTTACAAACACCCTAATTGTTAAACAATCAAAGAGGGATGGGCCGAACCCCACTTGGGTTGCCCATTGGTTCCGGTTACAAGGAATACGGCCCAAATGGCCTTGTGCGTTCAAGTAAGTGTTGTGCGTTCGTGAGTCTTGTGCAGTCGGGTCACTTGTACAAACACACATTCACATAAAAATAAACATAACATTCAATCAACATAGTTCACGTAAGCACGTAACGTTACACAAAGTAGGTTCAAATTACGAGTTGTCACAGTATCCCCAACTAAAAAGAAATTTCGTCCCGAAATTTGGTACGCACTCACTGACAAAGCTAGGTAAGTTAAAGCAGCTAGATAAGTTAAAGCTAGGTAAGTTATATCGTTTGCTGGTTTTCCTGGGGTGTCACATCCTCCCCAACTTGAATGGGAATTTCGTCCCGAAATTCACTAGTTGCATCAACATTAAGTTTGCTAGGTTTTGCCTGGTCTTTGGGGAACAAATGTGGATACTTAAGTTTCATCTGGTCCTCGCGTTCCCACGTGAACTCTGGACCACGTCTTGAGTTCCAACGAACTCTCACAATCGGTATACGGCTGTGTTTACGAACTTTAACTTCCCGATCCATAATCTCAATTGGTTCTTCGATAAACTGCAATTTGTCGTCTATCTTCAGTTCTTGAAATGGTACAACTAGGGTTTCATCAACCAAACACTTCTTTAGCTGCGATACGTGAAATACATCATGGACATTACCCAACACAACCGGTAATTCCAACCTGTAGGCCACCTTTCCAATCCGTTCTAAAATTTTGAATGGTCCTACATAACGAGGGTTTAGCTTGCCGCGTTTCCCAAAACGCACCACACCCTTCCAGGGTGAAACCTTTAACATAACGCGGTCATTAACTTCAAATTCCAGCGGTTTACTACGCTTGTCAGCGTAGCTTTTCTGGCGATCGCGAGCTGCGGCCATACGGTTTCGGATCTGCACATTGCTTTCTGATGCCTCATGCACAAACTCAGGGCCTGTGATCTGACTATCACCCACCTCAAGCCAGCAGAGAGGTGAACGACATTTCCGTCCGTACAATGCTTCGAATGGAGCTGCCTTAATACTTGTATGTTAGCTATTGTTGTAGGAGAACTCTATCAATGGCAAATGTTTCTCCCACCCTTTCCCAAAATCAATCACACACGCCCGCAACATGTCTTCAAGTGTCTGGATGGTGCGCTCGCTTTGACCATCCGTCTGCGGGTGATAAGCGGTACTCATGTCGAGTTGGGAACCGAATGATTTATGCATTGACTGCCATAACTCTGAAGTGAAACGCGGATCTCGGTCTGAAATGATAGAAGTTGGCACCCCATGCCTAGAAACCACCTCCTTAAGATACACTGCTGCCAGCTGAGAGAATTTGTCTGTTTCCTTGATTGCCAGGAAATGTGCTGACTTTGTGAGTCGATCAACAATCACCCAAATGGTGTCATTCCCAGCCTGAGTTCTTGGTAGTCCTGTCACGAAATCCATGGCGATCTGTTCCCACTTCCATGTGGGTATTTCTGGCTGTTGAAGTAGACCTGAGGGCTTTTGATGTTCTGCTTTGACTTTAGCACAAGTCAAACATTTGCTGATGTAGGTTGCTATGTGTGCTTTCATGCTAGGCCACCAGTATGTAGTTTTCAAGTCGTGGTACATCTTATCTGATCCAGGATGTACGGAGTAACGTGATTTATGCGCTTCTTCCATTACAAGTTCTCGTAAGTCGCCATAGAGTGGAACCCAAATGCGTACAGTTACGTAGTAAGCACCGTCTCCCTTTTGTTCTAGTCGTTGCCTCGAGCCACGTAAAGCTTCAGCTCGAACGTTCTCTGGTTTCAACGCTTCTAACTGAGCGTCTCGTATCTGGGAAGGAAGGTTGGACTGGATGATGAGTTGCAATGCTCGTACACGCCTAGGTGCATTATCCTTTCTGCTGAGGGCGTCAGCTACAACGTTCGCCTTGCCCGGATGGTACTTGATGGCACATTCATAATCGTTCAATAATTCCACCCATCGTCGTTGTCGCATATTCAATTCTTTCTGGTCGAAGATGTGCTGGAGACTCCTATGGTCGGTGTAGATGGTGCATTTGGTACCGTACAGATAGTGCCTCCAAATCTTCAACGCAAATACCACTGCTCCTAACTCCAAGTCGTGTGTCGTGTAGTTCTTCTCGTGCACCTTTAGCTGACGAGAAGCATAAGCTATCACCTTCTCGCGTTGCATCAACACGCAACCGAGACCCTGAATCGAAGCATCACAATAAACCACAAAATCTTCGGTACCCTCTGGTAATGACAAGATCGGTGCACTGCAAAGTTTCTGTTTTAACAACTGGAAGGCCTCTTCCTGCTTCGTTCCCCAAGAGTACGCCGTGTTCTTCTGTGTCAGCGAGGTGAGAGGTTGTGCGATTTTCGAGAAATCTCTAATAAACATCCGATAATATCCAGCAAGACCAAGAAATTAGCGCACCTCAGAGGGAGTCTTTGGTGCCGCCCAATTTTTAACCGCGTCCACTTTCGCAGGATCCACATGTATCCCTTGTTCATTAACAACGTGGCCAAGGAAATGTACTTCTCGGATCCAAAAATCGCACTTAGAAAACTTCGCATACAGCTGCTCCCTTCTCAAAAGTTCCAAGATGAGACGTAGGTGTTGCTCGTGGTCTTCCTTGTTCTTCGAATAGACTAAGATGTCATCGATGAATACTATAACGAATTCATCGAGATAAGGCTTACATACGCGGTTCATGAGATCCATGAAAACCGCTGGTGCATTGGTCAATCCAAACGGCATGACCAAAAACTCATAGTGTCCGTAGCGCGTTCGAAAAGCCGTCTTGGGAATATCCTCTTCCCTAACCCTTACCTGGTGATAACCCGACCTTAAGTCGATCTTCGAATAGAAACTTGACCCCTGTAACTGGTCAAACAAGTCGTCGATCCGGGGTAACGGATAACGGTTCTTGATGGTCACCTTGTTGAGCTCTCGATAATCAATACACATACGGAATGACCCATCTTTCTTCTTTACAAATAGTAGTGGGGCTCCCCAAGGCGAAGAACTGGGTCGAATGAAACCTCTATCCAACAACTCTTGTAGCTGATTAGACAGCTCCTGTAACTCTCCAGGTGCTAGCCGGTAGGGAGCTCGAGCAATTGGAGCCGCTCCCGGCGCAAGATCAATCTGAAATTCTACTTGACGGTGAGGAGGTAACCCTGGTAGCTCCTCTGGAAACACATCGGCGAAGTCTCGCACCACTGGCGAGTCTTCGATCTTTCTCTCCTCAGACTGAGCGTTAGTGACTAACGCTAACATTGCAGGGTACCCCTTTTGTAGGTACTGTTGTGCACGCATGGCCGAGATAATACCAACCATCGTCCCACTACGATGCCCTTGAACTAATAATGACTCTCCATCAGGGAGAGGAATACGCACAATCTTCTCCTTACACAGAATTTCTGCTTGGTGTTTAGACAACCAATCCATGCCTACCACTATGTCGAAACTACCGAGCGTAACGGGAAGGAGATCAATATCAAACACTTGACCCACGAGATCTAGTTTGCACCCGAAAAGGACATTCGAGGCTTCTATCGTCTTACCATCTGCTAGTTCTACTACTTGTTTAACTTCTAAAGGTGTTGGGGTTATCCCTAATCGTTGACTAAACTCTAGGGACACATAACTCCAATCGGCACCCGAATCAAATAATACAGAAGCAATACGATTGTTAACAGGGAACGTACCAGTTACAACGTTGCCGTCATTCCTGGCATCCCCTGCTCCAAGCTGGAACACTCTGCCTCGAGCACCACTACCCCCGTTGTTGCCGTTGTTGTTGTTGTTGTTCCCAGCATTGTTATCATTCGGGCGGTTGTTGTCGTTAGCGTTCTGGTTTAGCTGAGGGCAGTCCCGCTTAAAGTGGCCCTCGTCACCACACTGATAGCACCCCTTCCTGAAACCCTGGTTCTGCTGAGGTGGTTGTCCCTGTTGTCTCTGGTTTTGCTGGTTCTGTTGGTGCTGGTGTTTGGGCTGGGAGGCGCTACAGTCCCTGGCCTCATGGCCCGCCTTACCACACCTGTTACATATCCGACCACACGGCCTGAAATGATGATAGCCACACTTGTTACACCGTGGCTTCCTCCCTGCATATGAACCCTGACTTTGGCTACTTCCCTGACCTTGATTGACAGAAGACGACTGGCTGATGTTGCGGTTGTTGTTGTTGTCTGGCCTTTTCTGAGTCTGACCAGCACTGGATGCTTTGTCGTAGTCGCTCCACTTCCGTTTGTTATCATTAGCAGATGTAGTAGCAGTGGGTGTAGCTGCAGTAGCTGAAATGCGCGAGGGTAACGAATTGCTCTCTACCTCTTGGTCCACAATCTTATGAGTCAGTCGAACAATCTGTGTCAAATCATTGAGATGGGCTGCAGTGACCAAACTCTTCACACGCGGAGGCAACCCTTTGATGAATAACTCAATCCTCCGAGACATAGGCCGGGACAAGTTCGGACACATGTCGGCCAATTCATATGATCGCTTCACATATGCTTCGACTTCAGATCCAACCATCTTCAAGTCGTAGTACTCGTTTTCCAACTTCTGGACTTCATCCCGAGGACAGTACTCCTCCCTGATCAGTTCTTTAAAGTCTTCCCAGGTTGTGGCATTCGCTGCCTCGATGCCCAACAACTGTACCTGGGCGTTCCACCACGTTAGGGCGCCATCCGCCAAGGTACCCGCAGCATATTTCACCCTGTCCCCAGCGGGACAGTTACAGATGGCAAACACAGACTCTGCTTTCTCGAACCATCTCAGAAGTCCCACAGCCCCCTCAGTTCCGGTGAAGGTCTGTGGCTTACAGTCCATAAACATTTTAAACGTACACGCAAGCTGGTTGGGTTGAGGTTGCACTTGCTGACCTAAAGGACGAAAGAGAACACATTATAGGAGTGAAAAGACGTGTACGCGGTATAAGAGTAAAGAGTACTTGGTACGTTCCGTACCAGCTTGATAGGCTGCTAAGGCCTCAGCCACACGGGTATTGATTAAGTCAGTCAACTCAGCCTGAGTCATGTTGATGTTGCCACGTCCGTGTCCTCGTCCACTCATGATTCTATAGTTGGAAATGAACTGATTTAGGAGTCGATCAAGGTGGAATTCATGTATCATACTAATATCTATTCACTACCAAGTTCGTACACAAAATAAGGCAGAACCCTTCTCACGCTCGATAAGCCTCACTGGGACTTGCATGCACCCCGCGTTATTATTAAGTGTGCACCCATAATAATAAGGCAATTTGCATGCTTATCTCAGTGCCTCTTAGCTTGCGCTCGAAGCTTCCCCCGTTCAAGCAACACAACAGATGGTATCACAGGTCTATGGTTCACATGAGTCGAAGAGTAGTGTCACACTATCAAGTCACTATAGTGTTAAATGTTTCAGTTCATATACGTTGTGAGGGTGTGACTGCTAAGCAAGTAATGTATAAAGTGAGAGAGACGAACCTTGCAATCTGGAGCTGAGTGTCATGATCGATCTTCGAAGTTGTTTGGTTATAGTCTGGTTTTACAAAACGTTTTAAAACCTAGTTCACTATAACCAGTGGCTCTGATACCAAACTATAACACCCCCAAAATCCCACCTGCGGAAATCCCACGAGGCGTGTTACGCATCAGAGTTCGAGCCACCAATCACATTGAACCAATGGTAAATACTTAAATAAAACATAATATCAATTCCCAAAGTGTTGTGTAGCGGAAGCATGTAATAAATCGTTTAGCAAATGTTTCATAATAATACTTAAAACCAATGTATTAAATGTAAGTTAATCCAAGAGATTCGATCCATGACCACTCCAGCACTCCCAGATAGCAAGTCCATGTTCCAAGGTTAACGACCTACAAGCATGCAAACAAGTGCGTCAGACTACGCTGGTGAGTTCAAGGTTTTGTTAACGTGTTTTGTTACCAGAAGTATGTTAATGCGATTCAATGTTGCGTTACGATGTTGCTCATAACATGCTAGATACCCTAGGGAGTGTGCCCATATGTATCCGGGGAGTGTGCCCCTTAATAACCTGGAAGTGTCCAGACCCCAATGTTCAATAATCAAAACCCAATTTAAATGTTTACCCAGTGTTCCCTTCCAATGTTTACTAGTTGTCCCAAACCACCGGGACGCATGCTTGAGAAAATGTAATGAACTCACCTGGGATTGCTCGGTATGATACACAACAGTTCAATTAAGCTACGAAGTGATCAATCACGTCCTATCACAGTTATCATACCAATCAGATTTATATACTAGTATTGCACGTATGTTCTACACGTCTCGTAACAAGTTGTGTACAAGTATTGACCATTGTATTCACGTATAAACATAGCAGTTCAACAGTAGCTTCACATAAACAAAGTCCAAATATGCGGCCCAATCAGATGGGCTCGTGACAGTGTGCAAGTCCAACAGTGTGTACGTGTATATGGTCTCGAGTCGAGACCAGAGATCTCGAGTCGAGACAAGACGGTCTCGGGTTGTACTGGTTTCGGGTTCTCGAGTCGCAACAAGGAGTTCTCGGGTCATCTTGGTCTGACCGAGACTACACGGTCTCGAGTTGTGTTGCCATGTGCCGGTGTTATGGTCTCGAGTCGAGACTAGGAGTTCTCGACTCGCAATCTCTTGTCGAGACAAGGTGTGTAACAGATTTCCATGATTAAACAGCAACAATCACTCCGTAAATCCAGCTAACAACTTATCGGTTTCACAAGTCGGATCAAACACCATGTTCAACAGTTTCACTCATTCAAATCATCATCAACAAAAACAGTAATTCAATATCAACATAATATGCAACCGGATCATTTGATTAACAACTACACGGCTCCAAATCAATGACATGTAACCCGAATCATGGCAACATACGTTTAACATAACATGTCCGATTTAACAAGCATTCGGTTCAAAATCAACTTAACAAGAATCCGAACAACATATTGCAAGATATCCAATTATCATGTAAACATCCCTACTCATGAATTCTAACACATAATCATATACAATCAAATCATCATTTGCGAATAATCAAGCACTAACCGGTTAATAAAGAGAATAATCCGAACAAGGAGATCTTCGATAGTGGAGGGTGTTCGGTTGCCTTGGTTTCGGTTGAGAGAGAGAGAGCTAGGGTTTCTTTGTGTGTGTGTAAAGTGCTTTGGTAACAATGGATGGTGGTTACAAACACCCTAATTGTTAAACAATCAAAGAGGGATGGGCCGAACCCCACTTGGGTTGCCCATTGGTTCCGGTTACAAGGAATACGGCCCAAATGGCCTTGTGCGTTCAAGTAAGTGTTGTGCGTTCGTGAGTCTTGTGCGGTCGGGTCACTTGTACAAACACACATTCACATAAAAATAAACATAACATTCAATCAACATAGTTCACGTAAGCACGTAACGTTACACAAAGTAGGTTCAAATTACGAGTTGTCACAATAACAATAACCAATCGGTTATGGTGGTTATGGTTATTCGGTTTTGATGGTTATAGCAGGTCGGTTATGGGTGGTTAACCGTGTATTTAGCTTAGCTAAAAATAACTTAATTTTTTTAACATGGAATAAATTGCTATTGCAGATTTGTATATATTAGTATATTACATAGTATTAAGAAATACATATAATCTATAATATTAATACCAATTATTATCGAATATTAAAATAAAGTGATATGATACATTCCATAAATTCAAATAAACATTCAACCAAAACCAAAAAATGATATGAAAAACCCATAAGTACCAAAAATCTTCGGTCAAAAACATCAAATATTAAAAATATGGTGAAAAGTCCTAAATCCTATAAAGATTTATTACATGTCGGTTCGGTTCGGTTATGGTGGGTATAGAAAAAATGATAACCATAACCGACCTGCTACTTTCGGTTTTCAATAAAACCATTAACCGATCCACCGGTTTTTTATTTGGTTCGGTTTTTCCGGTTCGGTTTTGTCGGTTAATTCGGTTATCGTTTGGTTAATTTGGTTTTTTGCACACCTCTAGTTTTGAGGGATAGGTTGAAGTTGTCTTTGTTAATTGTGATTGCAAAAAGTATAGTACTATGATAAGTATGTAGATCTTTGAATTAAAGGATATAGGAGGAGGTGATATGAATAAAAATAGACTTTTGATGATTTTGAATGTGTTCGATCCATTATATTATGTTTTCCCATTGGATATAATTTTAGTGGCCCATTGAAATAAGAAAAGGAACAACCCAGAACATCCATGTTGTAATGCACTGAAGTTATTAATCTTTAGTGTTATTTGTGCAGGACCTGATGGGCTCTTTACGTGTCACCATGTTAACAGGTTGCCTCTATTTTTCATAAGAACTTTTATTATAATGTTTATAGCCTTTTCTTATTTAAAATTTTGTTGTCTACATCTTTTATTGCTTTAAATTTTGAATTATGTTCTCGTCCTTTATTGTCGATTTCGTTGGAATGCGCGAATTCCCCACTATTTTAGGCTACACGGTATGGGGGTCGTCCCCCTACCGTCTCGGTCCGGCGACGGCAACAACACCAAGCCGCCCCTCCCCGTCCCCGTCCTCAACGTCGCTTCCTGGACGTTGGCGACGAACCAAAATTGTGGGCCCCAGGTTTGCTTTTTAACCGTTAGATAAAAAAATAAAAAAATAAAAATTCCAGGTTCGCCGGAATCTTGCCTGCTTCGTCAGAGAGGACAACGGCCTTTCAAAGTGATAAGGTGTTCCAGGTTTGCTTATTTACAACAATGGTCCCTGTAGAATCAACAATGTTTTTTAAGTTTATTTTTTTTACAACAATGGTCCCTAGGCCTTTCAAATTTTCTGTTTGAATTTAAGTTATAACTAGGATTGCGACCCGCCGTAATGCAGCGGGGATTCTTTAGTTATAACTAAGTGGATCTAGGACCCGCATATTATGTTAAACCTGTCAAACGTGGAAAAATAGACGATGTAAAAACGTTAACCCACACACGCACGTTGCGTCGTGTTAACTCGCAAAATTTAGAATGAAACGTACAAATGTTAAACCAAAGACACAGCTGCGATGTGTTAAGTCACAAAATTTAGAACCAAACATAAAGCGAAAAATTTGCGAAAAATGAAAACTATAAATGACCAAAGTTGAAAGTAAAAAAGTTATAAGGATAGATTGCAAAAGATAAAAAGTTTTGGGTTAAAAGTAAAAAACAAATAGTTTTGGGTTAAAAGTAATTTATGAAATATTTTGGGTGAAAAGTAAAAAAAACATTTTTTTTGGAAAACCCTCAAAGCCAACGTTACGACAACAATATACATAACCATTTTTTCTTTGAAAACCCCCAAAGCACACCCCGCGTTGCGGCAGGACATAAAACGGTGTCAAATAGTACTAATGTCACACAACCGTCATCGACCACCAACACTGACTCGACCTAGGATATGCGTGTTGCGACGAACCTGTCAAACATGAAAAAATAGAGGTAAAAATGTTGAACCACACATGCACGTTGTGTCGTATTAACTCGAAAAATTTAGAACTATACGTAAAACAAAATTTTGCGAAAAATGAAAAGCATAAGTGAAAAAAGTTGCGAAGCTAAATTGCAAATAATGAAAAGTTTTGGGTTAAAACTAAAAAACAAATTATGTAGGGTTAAAATTGAAAAAGGTAATAACCTTGAGGTTAAAAGTAAAAAAATCAAGTTTTTTTTTTTGAAAAACTCACAAAGCACAAGTTACAACTAATAATGCACAAAAAACTTGTAAATTTATATATGGAATAATGTTTTTAAGTTTATTTTTTTTAAATTTATTTTTTTTATGATTATGTAATGTCTTTTAATATTAATGATAATTTTTTTATTAGTTTATTTGTTAAATGTTAAAAAATAAGTAGAAGATTAAAAAAAAAAGTAGAAGATTAAAAAAAAAAACATAAAAGTGGTGGGGAGGACTATGACTAGGACCATCCTCCCATGCCCTCTAGTTTTGGAGGATGATCCATCCTTGAGAGGACTATGACGTGGCGCCTACGTGGCGGATCATCCTCCAAGGATGGACCATCACCATACCCACTAGCCTTATAAAATGTTCTTTCGTTGGAACAATCATTTTTTTTTATAAATTTCACCTTTTCAAAATCATTAAATTTGGTACACATTAAATATAATTGTTAAAGTACCAAGGGGTTTGTGGGAAAATAAACTCCCGATAAATTTGTAGTTAGGTTTTTAAAACTTCAAGCAATTGTGTTAACGTTTGAAGACATCTTCAATCCACGGGTGTAAATTCTTCAACCAAATTGTCTAATGCAAGAATACCATGTAACATATTCAAATTATCTTTTTGTTGTACTGTGCCAGCAAACATTTTCCAAGTATAATTCCATCGGGTCGGTACATCCCAATTCGGGCCAAATAATGGTTTTCTTGTATCGTGACAAATTTTCTATATTCCCAATATTTTTTTACTAACGATAAAAACGTCGTGTAACATTTTTTTTTTTAATCTTCTTTGATTTCTTTTATTTTTTCAACTGTGAGTTTGTCTTACACAACCAAGTTAACGATGTGTGTAACACGTCGACTATGGTAAAAAAAAAAATGTCACCACAAATACGACTATATTTTATTTATTACATTTGAACCACATTTATATTGTTTTATATTGTTTGAGACATTATCGAAAGAGACTAAGAATATATTTTTTCTTCCGATTTATAGGCTTTATTATTTTATCTAAAACATAAAATATTTTTTCACTTGTATGTCGATATCAAAATAATTTGAGCGCAATCGTACACTTCATCATTTGCCTCGTATTGGGATCGATCCAATGGGCGGTAACGTAAATAGACGAATCCGGCAAACTATGTGAAGCCGACCAAACATTGGTAGTTAAGTTTGTCACACCCCTAAAATACCACGTGCGAAAATCCTCGCGAGGCGTGTAACGTATCAGGATCTAGCCAGTAATCACGTTGAACTAACAATAATATAATAAGTAAAAATTCTCATTCAATGTAAATAGTGTATCTCAAAACATTCTTTTAAAAACAAGTTTACGTTCAGCGGAAGCATAAGTTATTGTTTAAGCAATTCAAAACCATAATATTTGAAAACAAATCGACACATGTCGTCTTTCCATATATCACGACCCATGACCACTCCAGCATTCCTGACTGCAAGTCCCAAATCACGTATCTTTCGACCTGCAAGTATGCAGAAAAGTGTATCAGCATAAAGCTGGCGAGTTCACAGTTTTGTTAAACGTTCAGTTGTCAAGTGTTTAGTTTAAAGTCATGTTGATAATAACTAGATATCACAAGACGGCTGTTTGTTTGCCCTTCCCCCACGCCTATCAACATTAGTCATGTGTTTAAGGTCATTAGTTCACGCCCCTCCTATCCAGGTACGTCGTGAGATTGCCAAGCCTAATAGCGCTACCAACTAATACCCCGTTGCCCTCCAAGCAACTAGTTCGGTAGTAAGATGGGACTTAAGTGATAGAGGTGAGTAGACTATCCAACATCGAATTTAAACTATAGTTTGTAACGTATCCCCTCCAGGGATATATGTTTGTAAAGTATCCCCTACAGGGATGTAAGTTTGTTTGTTTGTCACCTCAGGACGCATGCTTGTGAAAAGAGCAGTGAACTCACCTTAGTTTTGCTCGGTAAGGTGGTATTACTTTGTTTCAAGTTGGTCAACCAAGCCCTATTATGGTTACCAATAACAGTTAGGATTTCATCCAAGTATTCCACATGTTTAACAAGTTGCATTCACTACAAAAATCATCTTATAACACATAGCAGGCATTCGGGCCACATACGGGTTCATGTCATAGGTCCATGATTTCTAATAATAATCTACAGTCCATCATACCACTCACAATAGTGTGCGGCCCATTTAGTTCAAGGCCCGTCGTGAGTGTGCGACCAAGTTTCGAGTGTGCGGTCCAATAAGCCCCATGGCCCAATTTGTGAGTGTGACCCAACTCAGAAGGGTTGGGTTCAGATCAAAATGAGAATTCTCTTGTACAAGTTAATGTGGGTCGGATCAGTTTGACCCAACTCCCTTTCTATCCAAAAAGCTGAACTTCTCATATATATATTTAGTTTGTTAAATATGACTAGACGTTTTACATACTATAACCTGAATTGCCCATTAATATGTAAATAGGTTGAAGTTGTCGCATACTATTCAACATCATATCTTTTTTTGGTAGACCGAGGAAATAGTGAGGCTAAATAGAGTATACAAACATATACATATACTGGTAGCAACTGGTAGCTGGGCACAACGTCTAGGGGACGATCACTGCATTAGAAGCCATTTATAAAGCAAGAACAAGATGAAAAACAACAGTTCTTTCGGTAAATCTCATTACATTATATGACTTGTACTCTAATTACAAACTTTTTTTGATTTTGTTTAGAATTCAAAGAAAGAAAGTTTTGATATTTCATTACACTAGAGTACCCAGCCACCGGGCGGGTATAAAACTAGTTCAAATAGACACCAGATAAAGACATAACTTAAACTTAATTTAAACATAACTTAACTGTCCCCGGAACTTGTGTGTTCCAAGATCTAGCCTAAAAACAACAATCAATGAAAAATACAAAGAACCACTGATTTGGATCAGTGATCACTATTATTTGAGCTCATTATATTTCTAGAGACCAATGAGTGAAGAATCCATCATTGAAGAAAGTAGAAGTTTTCACCAAATCTTAAACAGCCGAAGAAAATCAAGAAAATAGCCCAGGATCAAGATTGATGAGAAGAACCCAACTGGGAAACCAATCCAAGTTCCCTCCCATAAAAACCATGATTGTTTGACGTCTTCATCTTCACTTCCTTCTGACGGTTGTATATCTTGAGGACATGTAAACCTGATCTGCATACCACATAAATCGGTGTTGTTTTCAAAACCATTCATAGTGTCCATTTGCCCACCAACAGGAATCTTACCTGTTAGCCTATTGTTGCTTAGATCTAGAATTGTAAGCTGGCCGAGCTTCACTAGTGATTGAGGAATCAAACCTGAAATTTGATTGTGTGACAAATCCAAGCTTTCTATATTCTCTAGGTCACCAAAAGACACTGGAATGTGCCCAGAAATCATGTTGTGAGAAATGTTGAGCACTTTTAGAGCTTTGAGATTGCCTAATGACGGCGGGATTTTGCCGGATATTCTGTTACCGGACAAGTCCAACAAAGAGTAGATATCAAGATTGTCAACTCTTAGGCCACGAAAATATTTCTTCCAGTTCACAACTAAGTCACCAGGCAAAAGATCGTCATAGGTGGACTGATGAATTGAATGGGAAGGGTCTAAGGATGTTGGGATGTTTTGAGTTTCAATCATTCTTGGAAGGCTTATCATCTCTTGCGGAATACTTCCAATTAGGTTGTTACACGAGAGATCAAGAATTCGAAGAGACCGGAGGTTGGAGATATTTCTTGGGATAAATCCTTCAATGGAATTGTTTCTTAGGATAAGGGCTTCAAGAGTTGTGATTTGAGGAAGGGTGTTCTGTATATTGCCTGTGATATTGTTTTCATGAAGATCAAGAAGTCTGAGGTTGACCAATTTAGTCAAAGTCCAAGGCAGATTGCCAGACAACTTATTCCCACCTAAATAAAGAAACTGGATTCCTTTAGGAAAATTTGTAGGGATCTTACCAGATAAATCATTGTAGGATAAATCAAGGGAAGTTAAAGTTGAATTATCTCCCGAAAGAGGTAAATTAATGCTGGATAATCTGTTTTTGGACAAGTTAATACGCTCTAGACTATCACTCTTGAAGATAGACAATGGAATTTGTCCTGAAAAATTATTTTCAGACAAAGAGAGATAACGAAACATTTAGGGCTTACCTATGTTTTCTGGCAACTCTCCTGAAAAATTGTTTCGAGACAATTGAAGTGTAACTAAATATTCAGATTCAAATAGATGATGTGGAACTAATCCGCTGAGTTTGTTATCTGATAGATATATTAATTGCAGTTTGCTCTTAGAGATCCAATATGGTAATCTCCCCTCCAATTTGTTTCCCGTCAAATCAAGATATTGCAAATCTTTTTGGGATGAAAGCCATGCAAAAATTTGACTAGAAATTCCACAATAAGCCATAGAAAGATGATGTAGACTACATTTGGGAATAATCTTAGCTTTGTTATTCCAAATCAGGTTGCTTCTTTTTCCACCAAGGAACAATGCCTTTAGAGTTGTGATTTGGAATAACCAAGTTGGGATATCTCCGATAAGCATGTTGTCATGGAGACGAAGAATTTCTAAGTTGCTCAAGTTTTGCATCGAAGATGGTATATGCCCAACAAATTGGTTCTTGCTGAGATCAATTCCAGTCATGCTTTGTAGTCTACCTATGAAGTTTGGAATTTGCACTGAGAAATAATTTTCAGATAGATCCAGTATTTCTAGTTTCTTGAGGTTTACAATTGAAGATGGGATTTCCCCGAAGAAACGATTTCTTTGTAAGGAGATTTCCCTTAACTTGGTTAAGTTTCCAATCTCTTGCGGGATTTTTCCATAAAGAAAATCAGCCCTCAATGCAAGTGTTTCAAGATTTCGAAGCTTACCAACTTCAGGGCTTAGAACCCCTGTGATATTATTATCACTTAGATCAAGATTCTGAAGATATTGGAGCTCGAAAAGTTGAGAAGGAATTGGACCTTGGAAACGATTTATGTTTAACCATAGTGTAGTCAAATTTTCAAGAGACCGTAGTTGGGGTCCTAGTTTCCCCTCCAGATTATTAACACTTAGATCTAGAACTTGAAGAGAATCGAGTTTGAAAAGCTGAGAAGGAATGAAACCATGGAGACGATTATCATTTAACACTAGTGTAGTCAAATTTCGAAGAGACCCTATTTCAGGTTCTAGTTTCCCCTCGAGCATGTTGTAGCCCATGTCCAAGTAGCGTAGATTCCTCAACCCAAAAAGTTGGCTCGGGATGGAGCCATTGAAAGAGTTGTCATGCATTTCAAGGTGAATCAATTCTGTGAGATTTAGAAACCCATCACCGGAGATTTCGCCATGCAATGAATTGTTGGAGATATCAAGTAGTTTGAGTGACCTAATATGAAAAAGAGGAGCCAAGATATTGGAAAGTACCGGAGCCGGATCAATATCAGGAAGAGGAACAACTAAGCCATGCAGGTGGAGCTCCGTGACTGTTTTGGTTCCGTCGCAATTAACACGCTCCCAGGAGCAACAATTGGAACTCGGATTCCATGATTTTAGTTGTAAGAACTGATAAGAAGTAGAATTGATCATACTCGTGAGACTGGATTTAAAATGAAGAAGAGCTTGTTTTTGATGTGAAGGACAAGAGAATGATGAGGTTGGAATACAAGTGAGTATGAACAAGATTGAAAATATTATTAGTGGTGTGCTTATGGTGGTGGCCATTGTGGTTTTAAGAGGTTCTATGTTTAGTTGTGATTCAGATGTACTAGAACTAGCCGAGGTTACATACGGAATGAGTCGTGAGGCTGGTTTTCTTTCTTTGGTTTGTCAATCCAGAACAAAGTACAATCATTCTTGAACTAAGTACAACTTATATAGGATGACTATTGAAAAAGAAAATTAAAATAGGATTTGTTTTGTTTTATTCCAAGTCAAGTCAACTGGTGGAAAATTCTAAATAACTTAATGTTCATGACATATTAAAAGATATATTTCCTTTCATCTTAATAGAATTTCTCATATTATAACATTTTATATTTTTTAAAAACTTTATAGTTTGAGGTTGTTGTTCGCTCAAAGTATGTTTGTAAAAAGCTCGTTCGAATTTAGCTCGTTTGTAAACGAGTTGATTTAGGGGCTGTTTGGTAGCCTGTTAATGACAATTCAGATGCTACCTCTTAATGGTTTAAAACCTCTAAATGAATAACAGGTAACCTCAAGTCTGAATGGTTAAGAGGTAACCTTTGAATGGTAAATCATCACATGTCACATTCTTCTATCTTCTCATTGGTAAAATTCTTAATAGTTCCATTAAGAGGTAACCTCTTAATGACCATTCAGAAACTACCAAACAGCCCCTTAGCTAAGTTTGTAACCGAGCTCAAGCGAAGCCATAATAAGCTTCAATTTATTGGCTAGTTTAACTTATAGTCTAAATTATATTTTTATTATATTATAATTTATATAAATTATAACATTTTATTCAATATTATATTTTACTTTTGTTTAGTATCATTTCGGATGAGAAAATACATAAAAATATAGAAAATAATTTTCGCCTATAAAGTACCTTTCGCATGCTACAATTATTTCAACGAGTTAAAAGATAAACAAATTAAAAATATCTTTTATTTTATACATAGATCGATATGTGTCAATTGACAATTTAAAAATAAATGAGCGACAATTCGGCTTGATTTAACGTCCTTTTATGATTTAAACGTGCGCTCACCTCATACTATTAAAATTAAAACTACAATTTTTAACGAACTTTAAAAAAAATTATTAAACACGACCTTTAAAAAAATTATTAAACAAAGCTAACTCATACTAGTTAAAACTACAATTTTTAAACGAACTTTCAAAAATTATTAAACAAATAAAAGGTTTTCAGGCATATCAATAATTAACGATCTTTTTCATCCAACAAACTTTTCTCCGATTGCCCTCCTTTTCGTTTACTTATTCAAGGCATATCAATAATTAACGATCTTTTTCATCCAACCAACTTTTCTCCAATTGCCCTCCTTTTCGTTTACTTATTCATATACCTATATTAATTTCAAACATAACTGAACAATAGTGAATTGACGGTAACGGCCGTTAATATGTTGAAATTAGAGTAAGAAAGAACCAAAGTAAACTCACACTTGCAGTTTTCTACACCGATGAATGACAGAGAGATCGGGTCAATTACATATCAGAAATTTATTTATTTTCTGGCCAAAAGTATGCTAAATCGTTTTGGCCACCAGAAGAAACCGTTAAACTTCGGAGGAAGAACCGCCGACACCGATTTCAACGGCGTCGGTGGACCTCCTAGAGTGGCGGTGACTGTCGGTGGGTTTCTGACGAAGACGAGGAGACTGCGTGTCTAGATCTATACCAGATCCGGCTTCGGTAGCGACCACGTGGTTGTTCAACAAGATGGTTTTTTTACAGGGACTTTGTAAACATATACGTTCTAGAGAGAGAAAGACGGCGATGTTCTACAACGTTCAAGAAGAACCACAGTGGAAATGGCGGTGGCGTGTATGGAGGTACATGGGTGGGTGAACTGGTGAAGGAGAAAGAGGGATAGATATGAAGTTAGGGGTTGTGAACCCTAGGTGAGTATGAGTTTTTGTAAGGGAATGAGGTTGTGTTCAATTACCGGTGGTGGTTGCGACGGTGTTTACATTTGTTCCATTGGTTTTGTTTTTTTTTTTTTTGGTCAACATAAGAACATTTTATCATCCCAAGCATGGATTCCCTTCGCAAGCAATTAAGGGGAGCCCAATTATTAATTTTTGACTTTTTAGTTGACTTTATTCATTTAGTTTTAGGGTTTAATTTTTAGCATTTAGTTGGGTTTGGAGGGTGAAGGGTTTAGGTTTTTGGTGAAGTTGGTATCGTCATAGTCAAATATACACTGAACAGCACAGCGGAAGTCTTGAAATATAAAATATCATTACAATTCAATTGTCTGAAAATACCAAAGTAATAATTACAGACGAGCTTGTAATATCAAATCCATAGGCGGATCATTATAAAATGTATAAAATGAAGTTTAACAGACTTTAGGGCATCCTAAGGATTTGCAAGATCCTTTATTGACACCAAGCAGCTCCCAGCCTATTTGCGTATAGTACCTGTCACTTAATCTTTTGAAAATACGTCAGTTTACACTGATACATATAATTAACTGACTCATTTGAAAATGTTTTAAGAAAATTTGGTTTAAGTGCACAAGGCACGAAAGATTCCTTTATAACTTGGGAAAGTTATGCTTATAACCTTGTATACAGATTCACATGTTGTCAGTACATATGGGGCCCAGTATAGAAACCAAGACATGATTAACTGACTCGCCACTTATGAACCCACGGAGTAGTTATCCCCAACTTATGGGTAATTTATTTAGCATTTGCATATGTCAGGTGTATGCCTACACCCCGTGCTTAGGTCGTGGCCATTAGTAACTTAAATGAGCCGAGGATATTCAGGACACGGTCGTTAACCCCCAATGTTTAAGTTATCAACAAAACAGTATCAAAATGGGTTATGCGGATTTAATAGCCACAATCCGGCATTCGATTGATCCCACACCTGACCAAGCGGTAATAATTTACCGTATCCCAAGCCCGTATAGGGGAAAATAAGTTAAAAGTATTTACCTGAGCTAATACTCGATTCATAGTAAGGTTTAAATAACTCAGTCGTATAATTCTCTTGATAAGTGTAGATAGCTTTTACCGGGAGGCTCTAGTCTGGAATGATGGTAATATATAACCAATTTAGAATGCTAATGGGTCTTATTTAAGTCGTAGACCTAGACTGGCTAGCTTAAAGTATTAAAAACGGTACGATACGCTAGATTAAGCGATGACCGAAATATAATGTAATTTAGACCCAACAAGTATGAAGACTTGTATAATATGGGTGAACTAAATACATTCTGGATTTTTAAGTAAAAATGATAAGGTTAAACCCGTTTCGGTAAACTTACGTAAACTAGTTACGTGAGTCTAATCGTGCGCGTATAAGCGATAACGAGTAACCGGATGAGTCATGAACAAGTTCCATATGCCAATATACTTTAAACAAGTTATAATATCAGTAGGATATCAACTTGTATGCCTGTTAAGGTTTTAAAATTAAACTATGCCTCATAAGGGCGTTTTGGTAATTTTACGATTTATGAAAAGAACTTGCGTACAATCTGATGTTACGACCATAAATCTTCTGTGAAAACACTTTATTTATGATATAATATCAGTAAGATATCAAACATATGTGCGTTTATAGTTTAAGACCAAACTATGCTCCATAGGGTCCTTTTGGTAATTTCACACATAGTTTAAAAGACTAATTTGGGAATCTGAGTTTATATCATGTACCTAGTGTAAAAATATTTAAAATGATTTATAAAATTAGTAGGTAACAAGTCTTGGTTGGTAGTTATGGTTTAAAACCATACTATGCGCCGAACGGCGTTAAAGTCGTTAAATGACGATAAGTTCGATGTTTAAGGAAAACTAATGTTATGACCAGGTTTATATGATCCAAATATGTTAATTAATATAACATATCAGTGGCCAAAAGGTTTTGTACGAAAAGAGAAAAATGCCCGGATAGTCCCTGTGGTTTCGTCTTTTTTCACCTATAGTCCCTAACTTTCTAAAATTACCTGAATAGTCCCCAAGTTTTCAATTTTTGTTCCCGGATAGTCCCTGGGTCTAACTTCAGTTTGTTTTCTCTGTTAAGAGGGTGTGAAATGACAAAAATACCATTTCCTTAAAAAGCCAAACCACAGGGACTATTCGGGCATCTTCTTCATTTTTATTTATAAAACCCCACTACCACACTTCATCTTCAACCTCCACCCACCATCACCCTCCGCCACCCTCACCATCACAGAGGTGATTGAGCCGCAACAGCCACGGCACCGGTTGAACCGGTCAAACAGTTCATCGATGGTAGAGGGCGTGGATATATGTTTCACTTTGGCACTGATATTTAAAAATAATTTTGTGAAATTATAGGTATTGGAGAGTTTAACGACCTTTTTCATCGATGGTAGAGGGCGTGGATTGTGTAAGAGATTGATATCTGTTGTAAAGGCTGCAAACGTATTGGGTCTCACATTTTCAGAGGCATTTGATAAACAGCCAATCGAACTGCTACAATTGCTATCTCTCAAAGCTCAAGATTCATTTGAGGAAGCACATCTTTTAATTCAAACTCATTCCATGCCAGCTGCTAGTATTGCTCAGATTCTCGCAGAATCTTTTTTAAAGGTGCAATTTGCTTGCTAATTTCATACATCCGTCTTATATCTTCAGTCTTATATTAGTCAATACTAGGTTGTAACTTGATGCAGAGGTGGCAAAATGGCATTTTACTCTTTAAAATAAAATGGTTTAGGGGGTTTTCATAGGTGAGATTGCCCATGATGTTTTGTTATTAATTTCAGGGCTTATTAGCAGCACACCATGGTGGATATATTGATTCTCAGAAGGAAGAAGGTCCTACTCCGTTATTGTGGAGATTTTCAGATTTCCTGAAGTGGGCTGAGTTGTGTCCATCAGAATCAGAAATTGGTCACGCATTGATGCGTTTAGTGATTACCGGACAGGAAATTCCACATGCCTGTGAGGTAACATTATCATCTTATTACTATCAATTAATCTATTTAAATATTAATACATTCCTTTTCAGGTAGAGCAAAAGGGAGTCCCGTTTAACCGGTTCAACCGGTGCCGTGGCTGTTGCGGCTCAATCACCTCTGTGATGGTGAGGGTGGAGGAGGGTGATGGTGGGAGGAGGTTGAAGATGAAGTGTGGTGGTGGGGTTTTATAAATAAAAATGAAGAAGATGCCCGGATAGTCCCTGTGGTTTGGCTTTTTAAGGAAAGGGTACTTTTGTCATTTCACACTCTCTTAACAGAGAAAACAAACTGAAGTTAGACCCAGGGACTATCCGGGAACAAAAATTGAAAACTTGGGGACTATTCAGGTAATTTTAGAAAGTTGGGGACTATAGGTGAAAAAAGGTGAAACCACAGGGACTATCCGGGCATTTTTCTCGTACGAAAATTATGCTTTAAAATCATTTTAGGTGCAAAAAGGGCATTATCGTCATTTAAGGACATAATTCAAGAACGTATGCATAAAACCGAGGCAATGAGTTTGGTATGAAAAATTATGCTTAAAACCGATCTATGCGCCAAAAGGGCATTTTGGTCAATTTAAAGCACAAATTACGACATTATATGCAAACTCAGTTTATGATTAGATTTGTAACATCAAAATATGTTAAACATGTTAACATATCAGTACCTAAATCATTTGCAAGCTTATTAGTGTTTAAAACCTTATTTTTGCTAAAAAGGCCATAACGGTCAAAGTATGGCATAATTACGGTAACTTGCCTAAAACTCAGATTACTAGCATGATCATATAATGTAACCTTATAGGGTTATGCTACAGAAGCATACTATCCTAATTCGGTTCATAATCGAAAGTCAACGCAGAAGTCAACCTTCGCGACTTTCGGTTGCGAACCGACCCTAAAACTGGAATTGACGATCTGAACATGTTTATACATGTTCTAATAATTATTACTAAGTTGTTTAAATGATAAAACATATTTTAGAACAATTCTAAACTCATATCGTAATTATTTCAAAAACTGACCCGTTGACTTTTTAAAACAATATTATGTTGACTCGTTAATTGAGCAAGAAAACGTGATTCTTAGGAGGCGCCCTTTTGTGGGATTAACACCTACCTAATTACGATCGCGTAGCCATGTTCGTTGCGAACAATGGCTTGACCGTTTAAGGTCTAACTAAAAGTCAAACTGTTTATCGTAAACGCTTGACTTTTCGCTTTTAAAAGCCAAATAAAAGAACTAGTCACAAAAGGAACACTTACAAGTGGTCCTAGGGACTGAAGAAAACTCAAAGGAAGTTCCCAATTGCTCAGGACCCCCCAATATGAGAAGTATAGAAAGAATGAATGAAGGTGTGAGTTTGAATGAATGAACTCACTACCTATTTATAGTATTTATGAGTTGATAGGATGATGCCAAGTGTTTTAGGGACTCATTAGGATTATAACAAGTGTTATACCAGGTTTTTAAAAGCATTAACAAGTCCCTAGATTAATCACATGGTTTAGATTTTTTTGTGTGGTGATCAAGTAAACTAAATAACAAAACAATTCATTAAATCATGATACTGTGTTATTGTTTCTCTTGCTGGCGGCCCGCGAAGACAACAGCGCCCACGGGTCGCGGCTCGCAACTATGTCTGGCCCAGCTTCACAATTTGTTGATTTGGCAGAAACGGTCCCTCATTCTTTTCATGTATATTTTAACTTTCAATAGTTGACAATTATTGCACATTAGTTTCTAGTTTAATTCATAATGTCGTTATGAGGTATGAAAGTGTTAGTGGCCAATCTTAGGCACACCCGGGAGTATGACCAAGCATTACGGAGTTCCCGCTTCTTTTAAAAGGTTGTTCAAAGGTGTAGATTTACACGTTGATGCTTTTAGTCCTTTTAACGCATAAACTTGCGCGTATTATCGTTTAATGGCATCAAAGCCCTACATAGCCCATATTAGGCATTCCCGAGAGTATGATCGAATATCATGATGCTTCGGGTTCACTAAAAGGTCACTCAGATGTAAGAATTAACATGTTGACATTTTTAACCCTTTTAACGCACAAACTTGTGCGTATTATCGTTTAACGGCATCGAAGCCCTAAACGGCCAATATTCGGCATTCCCAAGACTATGATCAAACATCATAACGCTCCGGGTTCGTTAAAAGGTCACTCATAGGTACGAATTAACATGTTGACGCTTTTAACCCTTCGATGCATAACTTTTGATTTTTATTGCAAACGGTTTCGTTTATCCAACAAGTGGCTCTAAAAAAGAATACGAAAACCGTGTAAGGTAATTCAAAGGCTTAGTTTAAGCATGTTGACACTTTTAGTCCTTCCACATTCAAAGCTTTTGATTTTTCGCAAAATTAGTCCTTCATAGTCAACGTTTGACTTCATTAGGGTTTAGTACACGTGTCAACACATCATTGTACGTGATTTTACGAGGTGTTACAGTGGGTTTAGGTTTTTAGGTGGTGGGGTGGGTTTATTTTCGTTGTGCTTACATTGGTTCTCGTGGTTCTTGTGATAATGGTGATTCTCACATGAACCCTACCCTATATATATAGGGAGGGAAAATTTCACAGAATAGTAACCAAGTTTTAAAAGTGTTCTAATTAAATAACTTAACATTCAAATCGAGTCATGTCTTTGTCCCAATTAAATAACTTAACATTCAAATCGAGTCATGTCTTTTTTTCCATGTGTCAAGAAAAGAATGGAGCATAAGATGTTGGGGTCGAATTATTTTAATATATGAAATTATATTTATTAAAAATAAAAACCATTTAGTTACATTAAAAATTAAAAAAAAAACAAGTTGCAATCCACGTCATTACTCTACGTTAGCATCAAATAAAAGAGAAAAAAGAAACAAAAAACCCACATCGCCACGGTTAACTATGAAATGGATGAAAAAATCCCTTAATTTTAATGAAGAATGAATGTTGAGTGACCTGATTGTAACACTTTTGAAACTTGAGTGACCTAATTGAAACACTTTTAAAACTTGGTTACCATCCTACAAAGTTACCCCTTTAGGCCACACGGGGTGGCACGTTATTTTACCGTGATAAACTCTATCACGCGTTATAACACCGCCGCCTCCACTCCCTTCACGCGTTATAAATTCAACGCGTCGACTTTATCACGCGTTGATTTCAAAAAATGGACCGTATATTTTTGACCGTTTGGCATTTTTTTACCGTTTGAATTTGTGGGTTTTTATATAAAATCCAAATTATCCCCCTCCCCCCCCCCCATTCAATCAAAAAACTCTCCAATTCAATTCCAAAACTCTCTAAAAATTCAACTCAAAAACTCAAAAATAATACAACAAACATGGAAGGATCAAGCAAGAGAGGTGAGGGTTCGAAAAAAAGAGGTTCGGGTACGAAGAAAAATCCCGTAAGACCCAAGGTTCGAGCGAATCTTGGCGAGCCGACGCGCTTTAGGTTGCAAGACGAACCCGACCAAGTCCCACCCTTTCAAACCCAACAATATCCACCCTTTCAATCGCAAACGTATCAAAACCAACCCTTTGTCCCACCGTTTCAACCTCACCAATTTCAACCCAAACGTATCAAACCCAACCCCACACACTCGACCCACTACAAGAAGACAACACCCTCATCCATCTTTTGGCAAACGCGTATCGTGAACCACAACAAAGTCTTGACGAGGAAGAGGAAGAAGAAGAAAATGACGACGTTCAAGAAATCGTCCCAGCCGTCCGACAACATTGGACGAGCGAGGAGGAGGTGTCCTTGGTGAAGGCGTACTTGCACATCTCGGAGAGCAAGAAACATGCCAACGCGCAAAGAAAAGAAACGTTTTGGAGACGGGTCATTAATCATTTTGTCCGACTTCCTGGTGCAAAGCAACGAAACATGGACCAAATGACGTCGAAATGGATGGATTTGAACGGGAAAATTAGTAAGTTCAACGCTTGTTTCATTCAAAAGGTATGTATTTTTTATAAAGTTTAATTTTTTTTTAAACTCTTATTTAAAAAAAGAAACTGTTTTTAACAAAAAACCGAAAACTGTTTTTTTAATAAAACAGAAAACTGTTTTTTTTTTAAAAAGAAAGCTGTATTTTTAATAAAACAGAAAACTATTTTTTTTAATAAAACAATTTTTTTTTATAAAACAGAAAAAAAATTAATAAAACAGAAAACTGTTTTTTTAATAAAAAAGAAAGCTGTTTTTTTAATAAAACAGAAAACTGTTTTTTTTATAAAACAGATTTTTTTAAATATATTACCTTTTTATATTTTATGTAGAACCGAAACCCACAAAGTGGAGCGAGCGAGGCGACAATCATGCAACAAGCCACCGAAGAGTATTGCCGACTGTACAAAAAGAGGGGTTTTCCACACGTGGCGGCATGGGAAGTTGCGAGAAATCACCCGAAGTGGGTCCCCGTTGAGTTGGTTGACATGCGTGGTCCTACGGCTCCAAAAAAAACGAGGAGGTTCGAAAAGATCAAAGACATCCGATTCGGGGAACTACACGACTTCCGCGTCGGATAACTTGCCCCAAATGAACTTAAACGACGACCCCCTTGACGAACCCGATCAACCCGTTGACGACCCCGTTGAAGAAGATACACCTACAAGGCCACGACGCAAGAAAAGTGGCGAATCGTCAAGCAAAGGGAAGGAAGCGGTGGCGGAGTCGATCTTCAGAATCGAAGAGGAGAAAATGACCCAATTCAAGAAGGCCGAACAAAGAAAAGAAACAATTATGTCCCTAAAAGTTGAACGCGAGCAGGCGTACATGGAACACTTGAAAACGAATGAAAGACAAAATGATTTAAAAATCTTGTGTGAAAACCACGCCCATCTCGACGAACCGTTCAAGTCAATTGTCATTCAACAAAAGCGCGCGATTTGTGCAAAGTGGGGTTGGGAGATGCCACCCGTTTAGTTGTTTTTTTATTTGGCTATGTAATTTATTTTTTAAGTTTAATGAAATTTATAATTTAGTGTTTTATTGTTAATTTCTAATTTTAAAATGAAAATTAAAAAAATTTGGGAGTGATAGAATTGTATCACTAGTGATACCACCCTCTACATTTCTATCACTAGTGATAGAATATTGGGTGATGACATGACATGATTTAATTGGATAGTGCGAGTGACAGAATTCTATCACTAGTCCCCTTATTATATGTTTTGTGTTTAGAGAGGAAACAATCACATTTTAGTTTTTTAATAATAATAAATAATTAGAAAATATTATTTTGAAATGTAAATAAAGATTAAATATAGTTTACGATCTGAATTCTTCATCAAATTTAAGCTATGAGAAGAAATATAAATACAGAAACATAATAGAAAATGAAAGAAGAAACGTATCTCCTTCCTTTTTGTCTTTAGGATTTCGTTATTCCTTTCCCGCACGTAATGTAAGAATCGAGCACGGAATAAAACATTCAAAACACACCTGGTTTCCCTATAAAACAACATCCTAATCTATCCCTCAACATCACCCGTAATCCCTATAAAACACACCGTAGCCATGACGTCGCTCCCAAAGTTTTTCGTGCTGCAATCCCCCTCTGGAGGTCCGTATTTGTGCCCCGTCGAAAATCCCCTAACAAATCGGCCATCGAATATCTTAAAATGCGGTGAAAGTCAAATTTTGAGTCCCCGTGTAAAGTTTGCAATGGAGCTTTCAAAAACTGGGGATGTGACACTAGTACACATAAGATCTTGCTTCAACAATAAGTATTGGGTAGCCCATAAAAGCCAAGGGACATTTTGGATTGTTGCCGCCGCCGACAAACCACAGGAAGACACAACAAATCCCGCATGCACCTTGTTCCGTGCTTATTCTAATTTGACTTCACAAAAAACGCCAGGTTTCCAATTTTTAAGCATCGGCAAGTCTATGTACGTAGTGAACGTGCGTGACAGTGTAGGAGGTTTGGCGCTCCAGTCTGATAAGGGACACACTTTCCCTACAGTTGATTGGGAAACACTTGTTATACTTCCCTCTAAAGTCTCATTCAAATCTAACGACCTAAGTGGCAATTACCTTTGCTCCCGTACGTGTCCAGGACAGATACTATAATTACCATAAGTTCGAGCCAGGATTGGACATTGGAGATCCACGGGTGGCCCACGAACTCTTCCCCACTTCCAATGGAAACTATCGGATAAAGAGCTTGTACTATGGAAAGTTGAGTTCTGGCGGCGAAGCCCCAACTGGATATGGGCTGACGCAGAAGAGAACGACCACTCTAACGACACGTTGTTTTCATTTGTCAAAATAAGCGACGAACTCTTTGCTCTTCGCAATCTGGGCAACAACTACTTCTGCGGTGCACTCATAACCGAGGGGAAAACAAACTGTTTAAACGCACACTATCCAACTATGTCAAGACAGACAAGGCTTATGGTTTTTCCAAGGCTGCTTGTGATGTGCCGTTCTCCTACACGCAACATGATCTTCTTACAAATGGTGAAAGGCTTACCGCTGTCAAGGATGATGGAGTTTATACTGGGATCAACTCCTACAACTTTTATTTTCAATCCTCAGAAGTAGACAAGGTTGGTCAACCAAGAACGCTTGCGCCCCTGATTTCAAGGACTCAGAAGTAGACAAGGTTGATCAAGGACGAACACTTGCTCTGGCTAATCCTGATTTCAAGGAGAAAAATGTCAAGGATAAGAGAGTTCGTTTATATATCAGATTATTATTTGTTATGTTCATAGGTACGTAGGGTAACTTATAAATTGTTTCACAGCTTGTTCTCCAAATAAGTCTAGTATAAAAGTGTCAAGGTGACCTTAAACTCGGAGTGTTAATCAGCGACGTGTGTGATGCAATCTTTATGTGTATGATCAATAATGGGGTCTCTTGGATACTACAAATTAATACGTACGTAGTTTATCAATTTGCACGCGAGTCATATTTTTCTGTCCTTGCTCTTAAATACATCCTTTCGTTTTCGTTTTGATAAAAATTTTAAGCTAGTTGGTTATTTTACGTATTTGACTTTACTTTTTCATGTAAAACTAATCATCTTTATATGTAAAGAAAGATGACATATACACACATATAGGATTCGGTTCTCACCTGAGAACCACTCTAAGTTGTCCGAACTCATGAACCATCGGTGGAAATCTTACTTCCCATATGAGTTTTTCAACCAACTTTTGCATAAAAACGTAGATGAACATCTAACCAAGACATCTATCAAAAAAACTTGCCGAGCCGGCACTTACTCGACATGTAAATTTACGTTACATTAATGTAAGTTTGTTTAACAATACGCATTTCGTCACCCATAAATTTGTTTTGCAGTAATGTAAATTTATGCTGCCGGTTTTTTTTTTTTTTATTTTTTTTCTGAAACAACTGATTTTTCTTTTGAATTTTTTGGGGAAAGAAGGTCAGTAGCATTAGATTGATTGCCAAGTGATTGGATGGCTTGGAAGGAAGGTTTAGGGTGAGCGGGGCACTTCTCGAGGAGGGGGTCGGGGACTAGTTATCGCGCGGGGAGGAGTGCCGCCATCATCATTCACCGCATGGAAGGGATGGAAGGTCGGGGACTAGTTACCGCATAAGGGTGAGAGGGGCACTCCTCTCTTAGGGGAGAGTCCCCTCTCTTACACACACCCAATCACCACACGTCACGTCAACTCCCCCCTTAACTCCCCCCATACCCTCAATTTGATGGCGGCACTCCTCTCTTGGGGGACTTGTTTTTTTTTCTTATATAAATATTTTTATCAAAGTAAAACATAATTTAAATAAATTAAAACTAAATAAAAATAAAAAATAGAACATTTCATTTAATTAAAAACAAATTTGAAGGGTATTTTTAAAAGTAATAAAAAAATTATAGAACATTTCATTATTTTTCTTCTTCTTTCTTCCTCCTCCCCTTCTTCTTCTTCTTCTTCTTCATATTTGTTATTCTTCTTCTTCATATTTGAAAGTGTAACAGGTCTCAAAAATTAACTCACAAACTTAGCATGTATATTAGATTATCACAAGGAAAAAAAAACTCAAATACATACAAATCTCATCGGTGAACTCTCCCCGCTCCCGCTCCCCGATTACCCTCCCCAATTTGATGGCGGCAGTGTTCCCGCTCGGGGACTTGGCTCACCGCACGCCTCCCCGCAAAGTGCCCCGGAACCCTAAAGGAGAGAGGGAGAGGGTGGCCCACCAGATTTTCAACCAATCAAGTTATTTTCCTTTTTTTTCTTTTTGAATAAAAAAACAAGTCCCCTAAGAGATGAGTGCCGCCATCAAATTGAGGGTGTGAGGGGAGTTAAGGGGGGAGTTGACGTGGCACGTGCTGATTGGTTTTTTGTAAGAGAGATCACTCCCCTAAGCGAGAAGTGCCCCTCTCACCCTAAGTTAGTGTAATATATGGTTGGTGATTGACTAAATGGTTGGTTATTGACTAACTTATCTTTCAAACTTGATGAGACCCAAGCCCCTGTTCCATTAGATTCCAAGCCCAAGTCAGTGTTTTTTTTTTATGTTAAAAAAGTGTGTTGCTAGAATCTAATTGTATTCTATGTGTTTGTGAAATTGAAAAGGCTAATTTTAAAGTGACTATGACGGGGTTTGTTCAGATTAAGGGATCAAAATTTGTGTTTGATTCAGAGACCATTACGTTAGTCTCTCTCCCTTAGAGAGGACGGGGCGGTTACCTGATAATATCACGGGAATATTAATAACGCGTGGAACTTTCCAAAATCCCACCCCGCCATTTTCTATAACGCGTTATAGCATCACGAAATCAAATTTTCGTTATTTTTATCACGCCGTTATTGTTTTATTTTGTGAGGGTGGTTGTTGGTTGGGGGGAAATTGTTGGGTGTGGTGGTGAGTGATGGAAAAATTGTTGATGACATGACGGAACTTGATTGGTGCTTGTAAGTGATAGAATTCTATCACTAGTGACCACCCCCTCCCCTTATCTCTCTCTTATTCTCACTTTACCTTTAAAAGTTTAAAATAAAATAATGATAATAATAAAACCTAACATTTAAAAATAAGTTACTATAAACGTTTCTTTACTTTAATATAGTGCTAGATTGGAGATTAGCGTAGTACATGTCACCAAACCAAAATATCAAAGCTGTGAAACTCTGTAGGTAGCATAAAGGATAAAAAAAATGATTCATATATACACCTCTAGTTCATTATTTAGCCCGAGCCCATTTACTCTTGTTGTTTCTTGAAGTATTATATAAACTTAGCTCCAGGTCTATATTTGAGCTACTAAGTGACCCCGAAGTGATTTTTACGTGTATGGTTGACGCAAAATCATATTTAACCAAATAATAATCAAACATACTTTGTAAAAAAAAGTTATGTATTATTATTTTTTTTTGTGTGTGTAAAATATATGTCTTCATCGTTCAAATTCAAATCTGCACAAATATTTCCAATTAACAATTCAACCTCGTTAACATTTAAACACTGGTTCAAGGCGACAACACAAGTAATAACAGAAGGCATTTCTTTAATATATTTTATCATTTAGATTCAAATCCGCACAAATGTTTCCAACTAACAATTTAATTTTAAACACGGGTTCAAGGCGACAACACAAGTAATAACGGAAGACATTTTTTAATGTATTTTATAAAATGTTATTTCGTTAGAACAATCATTTTTTTTATAAACTTCACCTTCAAATTCAAAATCATTAAATATAATTGCTAAAGTACCAAGGGGTTTGTGGGAAAATAAACTCCGGATAAATTTGTAGTTAGGTCTTTAAAACTTCAAGCAATTGTTTTATTGAAGACATCTCCAATCAACGGGTGGAAATTATTCAACCAAATTGTCTAATACAAGAATACCATGGAACATGTTCAAATTATCTTTTTGTTGTACTGTGCCAGCAAACATTTTCCAAGTAGAATTCCATCGGGTCGGTACATCCCAATTCGGGCCAAATAATGGTTTTCTTGTATCGTGACTAATTTTCTATATTCCGAAATTCTTTTACTAACCATAAAAACGTCGTGTAACATTTTTTCAATCATCTTTGATTTCTTTTGTTTTTTCAACTGCGAGTTTGTTTCACACAACCAAGTTAACGATGTGTGTAACACATCGACTATGGTAAAAAAAAATGTCACCACAAATACGACTATATTTTATTTATTACATTTGAACCACATTTATATTGTTTGAGACCTTATCGAAAGAGACTGAAAATATTTTTTCTTCCATTATTTTATCTAAAACATAAAATATATTCTCACTTGTATGTTGATATCAAAATAATTTGAGCACAATGGTACACTTCATCATTTGCCTCGTATTAGGATCGATCCCATGGGCGGTAACGTAAATGGATTAATCCGGTAAATTATGTGAAGTCGACCAAACATTGGTAGTTAAGTTAACACCAACATTTAATTTTTGAAAGCCTAAAGTTAATTCTTTTTTAGATTGTTTCCACATTTTTTAAACAATCGTGCCTAATAGTCGAACGAGTTACCTGACTATAACGAGGTTGGAGCATATCTTGAATCACTTTTGTCAAACGCAGGTTGTCAAAGTGATCAAACGGCAACCTTTCTTGAATAACAAATTGCGTCATACTCCCACGAACCATATCGACATCGTAACTCCAAATTCTTCCATCGTTTGATATTTATGTTTGACCGCAACCCAAACTATTTTTCATTGCCTTGCAATATTTTCCCAAATGTGATCTGAAAATAGAGGTGGATCCGAGTTGGAAAAACGTACCATAATTCTTGCACCTAGGCTTTTAACTACCATCACATTCACCAACGGTGAGGGCTAAACGGTATTTATAGATTGAAACTAGAAAACATCACATACTTTGATATGTGCCCAAAGGTTTGGACCCTTCATTGTTTTTAGGATTCTCTTCACGGTTAACTCACTCAAGGAAGCACCAACTTCAAGCAAACCTTGAGCATTCGAGTTTTCCATTTGATATTGTTTTTTAGCGGGTTGAGATTAACGAATTATGAGCCTTTGTTTGAGTGTTATAGTGTTTTATAGTGCTAGAGAAGTGATGTGACCAAGCCAATACACCAAATAGCATTTTATACTTTCATGGTGGGTCAAAAGGGGCTCAAAACCGAGTTCTATCGACCATATATCCATTTTATAAAATGTCCGTAACAATTGTGCTACCATTCCAATGCCAGATTAAAAAAAATGCTTAACTGGTTAAAAATAGATAAAAACCTAAAGTTAGGTTAACTCACTCAAGGAAGCACTAATATACGTTTATTTATTAACCTAAACCAAGGTTCCGGTTACAATTAT
Organism: Helianthus annuus; assembly: GCF_002127325.2. Classification (NCBI taxonomy): domain Eukaryota; kingdom Viridiplantae; phylum Streptophyta; class Magnoliopsida; order Asterales; family Asteraceae; genus Helianthus; species Helianthus annuus. Next base: position 95,338,465 of record NC_035445.2, on the reverse strand, counting down.
TAACAGATTCAGTTAAAAATGTGGTTAGTATGTGCACCACTACTTGTGGTGTAAGAGGTTAGAAGCATTATTCATACTAGTCGATCATATTGTATAACTAAACATGGTCCATGTTTTTGCAGAAAATCAGACAAACAACATTTCCAGTCATAATATAACTCTTTTTAAATAATATCTTTTTAAGGTTTTATGCATTAAAACACACTTTGGGTTTTGTTTTGTTTGGCTTTTTGATAAATACCCTAATTTTGATTTAATTAAAGTTAGAACAAACACGATAGTTGGACTGATTTGAGAGGAATTAGTCTCCTTAATTCTAATTGGAGATCACAATACAAATAAAATATTCAAGACACCTAGTAAATTAAACAAGACCTAAATATAAAGACTCTAAATCTAATAAGTAGTTTTACCATACTTCTCCTCCTTATCTTCCTCAATTTATGGATCACCCCACTTCCATAATTTTTGAACATCACCACTAGCAATCTTTTCCCGCCACCCAGCAACAACTGGGTTTGTCCCGACCCATGGGCTTGCCCTAACCCATTCTGTGTCACACCCTGACTTTTGCGGAAGCGTGATTATGGTGTGTCTTTCTTAATATCATTGCATTCAATCATAACAACCACTATATGATAAAATCAAAGATTTGTCATCCATTAAATAAGTTTGAAAACATCACAACATCATTCTTTAAACACAGACTTCAAATTCAAGTTTTACAGGCCATACAAATTGTTTATGAGTTTCACTAAGGACTCATCAAAAGATATTAAATAAAACCAAGGTTTGGAAGACGTGTCTCGTCCAGGAATAAGACACCCAACCCAAACCTCAAAACCATGGATGACATCTTTATTCCTAATGCAACATGAAACTTCCAACGCCCGCCAGATCCACTTACTAATTCCCTGAAATACATGTATTTTGAAAACATCAACAAAAGTTGAGCGAGTTCATGTGTTTGTTCGTGTGTATGAATAAAGCTTTGAAACCATTGTAAGTATGAATGTAAGTTTGTAAAACCCGGTATGAAAGCAACAAGGAAAAACAGATCACCAATGGTTTGCAAGGCCATTGATATGTGTGACGTGATGCAGGAAAGCTCAAACCTAGCAAATTTTGCACCGGGCTTCCCGCTGTAAGACATAGTCTACCCATGGGCCAACCCTGGTCCAACATGGGCGGGGCTTGCTACACCCAAATAGATATATCACTCATGTCTCTCGGTCCTACAACGAGGATTGATGGCCTTAAGCGTTATACCCACCACTCACATGATCTAAGTGTACCCTTCCTTAGCTAACTATACCAAATAATAACGTTTGTAAATAGCTGTAACATGTACTTCACCCCGGAAGTTATAAAACCGAAAACAGTTAAAAGAAAAGGGGGAACACAAAACTCACAGTCTTGCGTCTTTAACAATCGTAACTCGAACTTCTTCGGTGAACACGACTACCTACAACGTACTAATGTCTATTAGACGAACGGGCCGTGCCTCGACTTAGTATTAATGTCCTTGAGTTACGTTTCTTTAACATTATCCCAAGTTATATAATTATTTGTTAAAATAATTAATATTTTAACTTAAATTATATTTATAAATTTTGGAATAATTGTTAAATAATATTTTTGTAATAATACTTCCCAAGGATGGGGTATCTTATACATGTGTATTTTTGCCATATTTTGGGGTCGTATTCCGGTGTGCATTTATACGTACGAGAATACGTATTCTTATTGTATTTATTAAGTATCCTCATACTTAATTAATTATTAAACTTTCCGGAATATTATTTCTAATAAAAGTCCACCAACATATATATTTCCAAAATATATATTTAAGAAGTATTACTTAGAAAAATTATTTATAATTTTTCTTTGACAAAAATATCTGTAGTTCCAAAATCATATATTTTCAAGTCCAACTTAGAAAATATTTATAAACTTATTTTTATCCAAAAATAATGTATTTCAAGTTTACTCAAGGAAATATATATTTTTCCCAAAAATAATATATCTTCTAATAATAATTCCAAGGAAAATATATATATTTATACTTGTCAAAAATGCTATATTTTTCCCTTGTCAAGATATGATATACTCTTGAAGTAATTGTGAAAATTCATATTTTTATTCCTTTGTGTCCAAAATATTATTTACCAAAATATATTTTGTGAACATATTTTCCGGAATATTTTGTAAGTTACATTTCTTGTTCGGTTCGCCAATATTTTGTGTGTAACTTGTATGCTTATTCCTTGAGATTTTGGTAATATTTTGGATTATAATTCTTGGTGTTTTTGTGAGTTATATTATTTCAAGTCCTAAAATAATATATCTATTACACAAGTATACAAATATTCACACACATGTGTCTTCTAAATATATATATATATATATATATATATATATATATATATATATATATATATATATATTCTAAATACATGTTTAGTTACTTTTTATTTATAAAAACCAACATCCAATATTTGTATTTTTGTAACCAAAATTTATGGCAAAGTTTATATAACAATTTATGGTTTAAAATACACTTTGTAAATATTTGTTTAAAAATATTTCTCTAAATGTTTATATTTTTAGAAAATTTTGTCATAGTTTCCCCTAAAAATGGAGGTTTCCATGCTTTCAAGCATATCATTTTCTTTTGTAAAAATCATCACAATCAAATTACAATCTTCCATAAACAACTTACACTTACCAATTTTGCCAAAACCATGCTTAATCTATCACTTCATGAACTTGAAAGTTTATGAAAATTTGTAGTAACTTGGTAGTGTGTTTAGTGAGTTTAGTTGCCCTTTAAAGTGTGGTTGTTTATTTAAAAACATCATTCTTGAAGGATTTAGATGTTTACAACTTGTAATCATGTCTTACAAAAATGTTTCTTTATGAAATTTTCTTGTTACACAAGTGTTAGTGTTTGTTTATGTAAGAACCAAGTTTTAACAAAACTTATATTTTAGCTTGGTTTCTTTAGAATAATCCATGAAATATTTAGATCTACAATATTAACAATATACTTTGATTATTACTTTACATGAAAACATTATGTTTCTTTCAGGTTCATGCTTTATGTGTGGATGACCCATCATCCTACAACAATTTCTATTCTCACATCTTGCTAGATTATGTTTTCAATCATGATCTAGCAAGATCGAATGATGATCAACATCATTTCTACAAACAATCAATGATCAACAAGCATAACAACTTATATTCGTCAAGATTACTTCACATTTAAAGCTTATGTTCATATTTACTTCTCATGATCTTTAGTGTTCTACAAGATTAGTTACTTGTAACATCTTTTAACCTACTAAAATAGAAGTAAAATGGAGTGTACAAGGATCTTACCACTAGCTCAAGGCTAGGGATGATTCAAGTGTAGAAATGAAGGGGATAAAAGCAAGCAAGAGAGGTCCTTCAAGATCCAAAGCCACCAAGCTTCTTTGTAGGATCTCTAACACCTTTGTATGAGCTTGTAATGTATGAGAATGGTTGAATGAAGGTGGATGTGTGGGTGAGGGTGTTCGGTCGAGAGCTCCAAGGGGGAAGGGAGAGAGTTTGTGTGTGTTATTGTGTGTAAGTTATGAGCTCAAGTGTAACACCCCGAAAATATTAATGTTATATTTTAAACTAAATATCAGTAATAAGTTAACACAAAATACTAGGAAATGGTAAACTAGTTAGTTAGTATCATGACATAACATGACAAGTATGATTAAAATGCCCTATTTATAGCCTATGCATAATTAAGGGACCAAACTTGTCAAATCTGAAACTTAAAATGATATTAGTAAAATAACACACCAAACACACACCTAAGTGTGTGTTTGATCGACCCAAAACACAGACAAGAAAGGGGGTTCCTACATCAAACCCTAACACTCACAAATTCACCAATTGAAGGTTCAAATTAAGTCCGAATTAAAATCTGAATATAGATTTGTGATCACCTTGGCTAAGGGATCGTAAGGTATGTGAAATTTCATGATTTGGTTCTATCTTAAATTTTAGATGAATTCGTGAGGTTCAAATCGAAGCATGCATGATAGTTGTTTTGATTGAAATAATGTATAGGGATGAACCCTAGTCGATTTCTTGTTGAAACCTAGCCTAATTTTTGTAGAGTACATAATCACCATTAGAGGTGATATGAGAATTTTGTAGAAAGGTATGAACATTTGGATTATGGTGTTGTTTTAGTGTAATTCGGGTTCTATAAAATAGGTCCAGAATTTACTAATGAGAAAATTATGTGAAGTTTGCCTAAGTTGGTGTTTATCATGGTTAAATGACATATGTTGAACTTAATTATGAATTGTGAGAAATCATGCACATAAGATGCTCGATAAAATGCCTAAAAGAAATTTGTAGACACAAATTGTGGTGTTTGGCTAAGTTAACAAGCTTAAGTCATGAGCCGAAAGGTTCTAATGATAATTGGCTTGTGTATTTTAGGCAACACGAGTGAGGCGTCGGGAAGTCAAGCCGGTGCGGACACTCGCTTAAAGGGGAAGCTTTGAGGTACGTGGCTAACGTTTCGACAATATTGATAATTTCGTTTTCATTGTTAATGTTTGCTAGTTATGAACAATATAGGGTTGTAATGGTTTGGTTGCTTGAATGAGGGACTTCATGATGGCAAACCAAACGGGTTATCAATGGTGGGTACAAACCGGGTAACGGGAGTACCTTATTCGTAGACCATAAACCCGGGTGTCGGGTAATGGGAAGAATAGTATTAACACGCAAACCGGTAATGGGAGCGTGGGTGTTGAAACAAGGGACCCAAAACGGGTCATACTTGTTGCAAAGAAATGTCCCGTATTGCGCTTTGATGTCTTAAAAGTGCAAAAACTGGAATAAAGGGGTCAAAACAACAAACAGGAAAATATGCAGAAGCTACCGTAAGTTACGGTAGCTACCGTAACTTACGGTAGAGGATGATCTGTTACGGTAGTTCTTTACTGATTTACGGCAGGCCATAGTTGCCCAGTGGCCACCGTAACTTACGGTGTCCACCGTAAGTTACGGTGGAGCCCAACCAAATTTGTTAAACTTTGTTTATTTTCATAGATTGAATCCGTTTTAAGCGTACTTTCGATTATGCGTAATTTCTAAGGATTCTCACACTAATATTTTTTTAAATTTTCCAGCTTCAAGTATGTCAAGCAAGCGGATGATGATCAATTCAAGGCTCACGAACCGAACACATTCGAGAATTAGTTCCGCAACTTTTGTCTTAGTTAATCATTAGTGAAACCTTGTAATAGAAGGAATACTTATGTATCCTATTATTGTCTATGGAAGGTTGGTAAACTAGTATGTACTAAGTTAGGATTAATATTAATGTTTTGTTTTAAACTGATCATGAATATTCTTATCTAGTTGGTAAGAATTAGTATAATTAAAATTAGAGTGTTACATCAAGACCCAAATGTGCATTCTTATAGCCCATTTCAAGCTCTTAACCCTTGGTTACTATGTTTAGGAAAGTATTAACAAATCCAATAAAATATTAAATCAAATCCCCTTGTGGGACCCTTGTTGGAGCCGAAAATAGTGGGGGGGGGGTCTAGCATAGGTTCTAACCATCTAGTTACTTACAAGTTCAAATCCAAGTGTTAGTTGTATGTATTAGTTATTAGATATTTTTAGGAGGTGTTATTATGTTCGGGGATCATAACTAGCATGGAAATGTTAAAACAATGCCTCTAGTGTAAATTTGGTGTTTCGGGTAGTGTCCGATTGTTCGGTTGGTTACCGGTTCGTTAAAGTGTTAAACTATACAATTTAGTGTGCTTTATGTATCTTTTTGTGACACTTCTGATTCCCGACACTTAGGAAAGCATTCAGGACCATTTAACCATATTTCTGCATAATATTAGTGTGTTTAAATGCTGATTTATGCTGATTTCAACACTTTATGTGAGTTTTAGGCACTTTCCGGCACTTAAACTATTCCCTACAAAAGCAGTTTTGGGATCCTTACTTTCCTACACACTATACTAGTGTGGTACTTAGTTTCTGGCTCATTCTGTGTCCCAACACACTGTCCGTCTATGTACTGAACTCCGTCAGCATATTCCTGATTTATCAGATAACTGTGCTAATTGTACTTAATGCATCATTTGAGGCAATATAGCTTTCATGCAATATTGGTATGACATTTGACAATGTATGATGTACATGTTTGTGTATGGCAGTAATCAGAATGCAGTTAATTGTAATTTCAGCACAGTCATTAAGCACTAATCAAGATTAACTGCACTAATCAGAATGCAGTTAATTGTACGGATACCTGGATTTTTGACAATTGTCACATTCTGAACCAGCTCTAGGTTCATGTCAATACATTCCGGCCGATGAAGTGACTTGTCCTCAAGCCAACAATCCGATATTTGTTGAGTGTTGTGCCACACAATAAGCGATTCAATCGTAGGTTGGCCCACTTCGAAGTCCCACTCCATTGGTGAGTTAAACAAAATGTGATTGTAAGTCTTTGTCCCAACTTTTAATAACCAAAAGAGCCATAAGTGCGGCAGTGCCTTTGAGGAAAGTCTTGCAATGGGTTCATTAGATGTACCACATCCTAAGGTGAAGCCAGTGGTTGGAGTGTTAACCTGTCTCAATTTTTCGGGCTCTACTGGAATTCGGGCACGGTGTTTGTTCTTTTTTTGGCCAATATTCCTTTGAACGATTATGTTGATCCAAATCTTTGACCTTCGGTTAAACACCCAATACATGTATAAACTTATCTTCATCAACAATAGGACTATTTTCTGATATTTCCTTGTTTTACTGGATCTTGATTGTTGCACCGAAGGGGTGTTCCAGACATCACAGTCTTGAGTTCTGCAACATCATCCCTCAATTGTGACTATATGGCGTCGAGCTTGGCTGTGATGGCCGCCAACTGAGTGGCAATTTGATCACCACCTAGCAACAACTGGGTCTGTCCTGACTTATGGCCCCCAATCTTTTATTAAAAAAAAAAAAAAACCGATTTGCCCTGACCCAACTTCGTATCACTTGTTTAATTTAAGCTAGATCTTTTAATAGTTATTTGCCAAGAAAAAAACCTTTAAAACACTAAAAGGGCTACAATAATTTTAATATAACAACAGTAAATATAATATTTTTATTATAATAAGGTTTTAAATCGATTTTGAGATTTATGAGCATAAAGAGCGTTTTATAAGTGTTGCGATTAAAATCAATACAACAACTAGCTAATTATACTAACACATGTGGTAAATGGTAAAACAATTGACCGCTAGAAAGCCATTTCTAATGGCTAGATTGAACTCACCATCGATGACAACTAATTCTTAAAACCTGTTGGATAGATTGAAATCACTAGATCCTGTATAACAATGAAAAACCTATTCGAAACCAGTGGGTAGGATTGGAACCAAACTATTTCCTACAAAAACTGGTTTTCAAACCAAGTCGGGTCGTTGTTTTTGAACCGCTTTCGAATCGGGTGTTTTTTTTTCCCAACTTTTAATCCGTTTGGGTCATGTGGGAAATTGAAAGCTACCTAGGCCTTGCAAATTCAAGGATTGTGATAGCCCAATCATCATCATTGGCCCATGTTGGCATTCAAACCCTAAATTCCAAATTTAACCTCACAAACCAAAGTTCCCACTTCCCAAACCATCAAGTTTGACAAATTATCTCACGGGTCCTCCACTTTTCAACTGAAAATAATAATAATAATAATAATAATAATAATAATATTATTATTATTATTATTATTATTAATTAATTAAAATAACAATGATAATAATAATATTATAATATTAATAAAACACTTTTCACTCCTAAAAACCGGGTTTTCTTCATTTTTCCGGAGTAATTTGGTATAGAAAAAACCAAAAGTGTCTGCACAGCAACATTCCCCACGCGCAGATCACATCCACTCTCCCCACGAACCAATTAAACCCCCAGTCAAAAATCACCAGCCATCCATGATTGGCAGTGCACCCCACGCGCCACTTCCAAAACCAATAAGTTGAGCACTGCTGTTATTATTATTTTATCATTATTTACAAAACCACTATCCACTATCCCCCAATCTTTTACTCAATTTTCTTCACTGTGTGAAACTGTGTGTAAATAGGGCTTTAACATATCGATAGGGTTTCATCTCGAACACAAATTGAGCCTGAAATTGTTGAAATCGTGCATCTATACGTTTCACTGAACCCTAATTTGTTGTTAATTTTGGTTTTTTTACTACGTGGTGGTGTTATCTAGCTGGAAGCTTAACTTATAAACCCTAGGTTTTGAAGAACTCAATTGCGTGCATTGGAAGCTATCGCGATGCTGTTAGAAGTTGAAATTAGTTCGGTGAAGTAAGGTTTTTGCTTCAATTGCATATTTGTGTGTGTTAATTAGGTTAATTTTTATGTGATTTGTTACAATTGTGTGTTGAGATATGCGGCAATTTGTTAGTTAGTTAGTTAGTTAGCTAGTTATCACAATGTTGTTGGCGGTTGAAATCAGTTCAGTGAAGTAAGGTTTGTGCTTTAATTGCATATCTGTGCGTGTTAGTTAGGTTCATTTTTATGTTTTTTTTTGTTATAATTGTGTGTCACGATATGCGGCAATTTGTTAGTTAGTTAGTTAGTTAGCTATCGCGATGTAGTTGGCGGTTGAAACTAGTTCGCTGAAGTAAGGTATTTGGGTCAATTGCATATCTATGTGTGTCAATTAGGTCAATTTTTAGGTCAATTGCATATTTTAGTTAGCTAGCTAGCTAGCTAGTTAGTTGATTAGCTATCACGATTGTTGGCGGTTGAAATCAGTTCAGTGAAGTAAGGTATATTATTCAACTACATATCTTTGTGTGTTAAGTAGGTTTATTTTATGTTTTAGTTACAATTGTGTGTTGAGAAATGCTGCAATTTGTTAGTTGGTTAGCTATCGCGATGTTGTTGGCGCATTGGCGGTTGAAATCAGTTCAGTCAGTGAAGCATATGGCTCAGTTGCATATCCATGTGTGTTAATTAGGTTAATTTCTATGTTCTTTGTTACAATTGTGTGTTAAGATATGCGGCAATTTGTTAGTAAGTTAGTTAGTTAGCTATCACGATGTTGTTGGCGGTTGAAATCAGTTCAGTGAAGTAAGGTATATGATTTAATTGCATATTTATGTGTGTTTGTTAGGTTCATTTTTATGTTTTAGTTACAATTGTGTGTTGAGAAATGCTGCAATTTGTTAGGAGTTAACTATCACGATGTTGTTGGCGCCTTGGTGGTTGAAATCAGTTCAGTTCAGTGAAGTATATGACTCAGTTGCATATCTATGTGTGTTAGTTAGGCTAATTTTTATGTTCTGTTTGTTACATTTGTGTGTTGAGATATGCGGCAATTTGTTAGTTAGGTAGTTATTACGAATCACGATGTTGTTGGCGGTTGAAATCAGTTCAGTGAAGTTAAGGTATATGATTCAATTGCACATTTAGGTGTGTTAATAAGGTTCATTTTTATGTTTTTTTTTTTGTTATAATTGTGTGTTGAGATATGCGGCAATTAGTTGGTTAGTTAATTCGTTAGTTAGTAGTTAATGATGAATTTTATGGTGTAGTTGAAGGATAGAGAGAAAAGAGGAAAGAAGCTATGGCTGGGGATGATAAGGAGTTAATATTGGCATGCACTATTTCGGGAACTCTTTTCGCTTTGTTGGGGTCGGCTTCTTTTGCGATACTTTGGGCAGTTAATTGGCGGCCATGGCGGATTTACAGGTATTTGTTTACTACATTTTGTGCTATCAGTTTTTGAGGTTTTGGGTTCTCATTTCTAAGCAATGTGGATTGCGAGAACATGTATTAGACTTGTTGATGCTGAAATCAATTGGTATTTTTGGAGAATAAAGATTAGGGGACTTGAGAATGCTACTAATGGAGACTTTTGCAAGCTTCGATAGCTTTGTGGGTTTAACTAAATGTTTAACAGATGATATAAACACATTAAAACGTTGGAAGCTTCATTCTTTTTGCACTTTGAATTCTGCAGGACTGAAACATAGGCAGACTATTATGTTCTTAAATAGGTTTGTAAGTTGTTTGGAAACTATAGAATCCAATGTACATGCCAGGTTATAAAAAGTCCGCGTGATGTAACATGTTGTACTCATGATTACGATCTTATGGACATTAGGCTACTGGTTATAGCTAAGAGGAAAAAGCACCCGATAAGAATAATATATACGATTATTTAGAGGATTCATTTACGTAACAAGACACAAAATTTCATAATAAAAAAAAATCGTTTCCCTTTTCTTAGTTAGCCTAATGTCTGGTTTATGATTTAATGCCTAAAGTATATGATAGATTATAGAACATGTTACATGTATAGGAAATTATAAACTAGTGGCATCAGTTTGCTTTTTTGACATTCTTATTTACATTCTTATGCAATCAAAAATCAATTTATATTACATGACACTTTTTTTTTTTGTGCCATGATCAGTTGGATATATGCTAGAAAGTGGCCAAGTTTCTTACAAGGGCCTCAACTGGGTATATTATGCGGATTTCTGTCACTATGTGCATGGATAATTGTCATCTCTCCAATTGTAGTTCTAGTAGCATGGGGAAGTTGGTTAATATTAATATTGGGGCGAGATATTATCGGTTTAGCAGTTATCATGGCTGGAACAGCTCTGCTTTTAGCTTTCTATTCAATCATGCTTTGGTGGAGAACACAATGGCAGAGTTCAAGTAAGCTGTGCTTAAATTATTATTATTATTATTAACATTTTCTTTTTTTTAAATATATGAATAATTAGAGATGATACAAAACTATTTTCGTTGAAATAGGGGCGGTTGCTGTTCTTCTACTTCTGGCGGTTGCACTGCTATGTGCATATGAACTGTGTGCAGTATATGTGACAGCTGGCTCAACTGCTCCACAACGATATTCACCTTCTGGATTCTTCTTCGGGGTGTCAGCAATTGCTTTAGCAATCAATATGCTCTTCATTTGCAGAATGGTCTTTAACGGTAGGTGGTTTTTGAATTGATATTAATCATTTTATAAAATATTAGTTGTTGACTTTCTATGACTCTATCTTTATTTTATATTTGGGTGTGAATTATACAGGTAATGGTTTGGATGTTGATGAGTATGTTCGAAGTGCATATAAGTTTGCGTATTCGGACTGTATTGAAGTGGGGCCCGTTGCATGTTTACCTGAACCACCAGATCCAAATGATTTATATCCTCGTCAGTCTAGAAGGCAAGTTATTATTGCAGATGAAGCTTTATTTTAGGAAAATATCACATTTTACAAATTATTTAACATTGCTTTTCCTAAAACCTACCATTATTTCAGGGTGTCACATCTCGGGCTTCTTTACCTTGGGTCACTTCTTGTACTTCTTGTGTATTCTATATTATACGGTTTAACAGCAAAGGAGTCCAATTGGCTTGGGGCAATTACATCAGCTGCCGTTATAATTCTTGGTATTTTTTAAAATTTGAAATAACAATATCTTATTATTTGTTATGTATTTATGTCTTATGACTGTTCTTGTTTAATTTTTTTTGACAAAATTTAATTTAATTTCGTAGATTGGAACATGGGTGCCTGTTTATACGGTTTTCAACTTCTTCAAAGCCGTGTTATTGCTCTCTTTGTTGCTGGCACTTCTCGTGTTTTCTTGATTTGCTTTGGAGTTCATTACTGGTCTCTCTCTCCCCCACATAATTAAACATTATTATTTGTTTTTAACTTTTTTTAATTATCAAAAATATATTTTTTGGTTATTTATAGGTATCTTGGGCACTGTATTAGTTACGCTGTTGTGGGGTCCGTTTTACTTGGTGCAGCTGTAACTCGTCATTTATCTATCACAAACCCATTAGCTGCAAGGAGAGACGCTTTACAAAGTACTGTAATTCGTTTACGTGAGGGTTTCAGAAGAAAAGAACAGAACAGTTCATCAAGCTCATCAGAAGGGTGTGGGTCAAGTATCAAACGAAGTAGCAGTGCCGAAGTGGGCCACCTCGGTAACAGTACACATTGCATGGGTGAGCCGAACAGCTGGGCCCACATGGAAGGGGTCAACAGTGAGAAAAGTTTGGATAGTGGAAGACCAAGTTTAGCTCTACGTAGCAGTTCATGTCGATCAGTTATTCAAGAGGGTGCGGTTGGCCCGTCATCATACGCAGATAGAAATCCTGACCCGAATAGCTCATTGATGGTCTGTTCTAGCAGCGGGCTCGAGAGCCAAGGGTGCGAGTCTAACGACTCGGGTAACCAACATGTTCTTGAAAATCTGGCGATGGCGTTTCAAGAAAAATTTAACGACCCCAGAATTGCGTCTTTATTGAAAAGGAGAGCACGTGCAGGAGACATTGAGTTGACTAATTTATTGCAAGATAAAGGGTTAGACCCGAATTTTGCTGTTATGTTGAAAGAAAAAGGGTTGGATCCAACGATACTCGCACTGTTGCAAAGGAGTAGTTTGGATGCAGATAGAGATCATCGTGATAATAACGAGATTATGATAAACGATTCTAACAACGATGTTAATAACGATTTGCCTAATCAAATTTCGTTATCTGAAGAACTTAGGATTCGCGGGCTGGAAAAATGGTTAAGAATCTGTAGATTGCTTTTGCATCATATCGCTGGTACACCTGAACGGGCATGGGTTCTTTTTAGTTTTGTGTTTATTGTTGAAACTGTTATTGTGGGCCAGTTTCGTCCGAAAACAGTTGAAGTCATTGGTGCAACACACCAGCAGGTATGAATGGGAACTCTTTGTTCAATGTTTAGTCAAATGTTTGAAATCCGAAATCTTTAGGGGTACTTTTGTTTTTATAACGCTAATCTGCAAAACGCATGCAGTTTGAGTTTGGGTGTGCGGTGCTGTTATTATCCCTCGTTATTTGTTCCATCATGGCATTCCTGCGGGCCTTACAAGCAGAAGACATGGTCATGACATCCAAACCTCGAAAGGTACATTCACATTATAATTATATATACTATAAATATGCTATTTTGTCACATCAACCAACTTTGGCCCCTCAGCTTTGACATTAACCGACTTTAACCCCTTGACTTTAATAATGACATGTTTAGCCTCTTAACTAAAACAACTTTAGCCCCTCAACTTTAATGATGACATGTTTAGCCTCTCAACTTCAATAATGACATGTTTAGTCGCTTAACTAAACAAGTTTAGCTCCTAAACTTTAATAATAAACAACTTTAGCCCATCAAATTTGATAATCACATGTTTAGCCCCTCAACTTTAATAATGACATGTTTAGCCCCTTAACTAAAACATCAAACAACTTTAACTCTCGCGATTTGCTTATTTTTATCTATTTTTCGAAACCGCTGCGGAGCGCGGGTGGTAACCCACTAGTTATCGTTATTTTTTAAAGTCCACTAGTTGAAATTGAAATTTTACTGAAATCTATTATGAATTTTCAGTATGGTTTTATTGCTTGGCTACTGAGCACATGTGTTGGCCTTCTGCTGTCTTTCTTGAGGTGCGGTTGTTTATCTTCTCCCCATGACTTTGCCTATAATGGTTGTCAGTTTTAACGGTGCATGTTACTTGTGCAGCAAGTCATCTGTTCTTCTTGGGTTGTCTTTGACTGTTCCACTCATGGTAGCATCTCTTTCTGTTGCAATTCCTATTTGGATACGTAACGGCTACCGTTTTTGGGTATCAAGAGATAATTATGGAAATCAAGTCGGAAATTATCGCTCATTTTGGATGAAAGAGGTTTGTTGTCTTCTTTTGAATTTTTGTTCTGTATAAATTTTCTTGGATTACGATAGTTTTATGACATAAACTGTCATCAGGGAGTTGTTCTTTCGATCTGTATATCAGTATTTGTCGGATCAGTATTAGCTCTTGGTGCAATAGTCTCCGCAAAACCTTTAGAGGATTTGGGCTACAAGGGTTGGGCCGGTGGTCAAAACAGTATCAAATCACCATACGCATCGTCAGTTTACCTGGGTTGGGCCATGGCCTCCATAATTGCTTTAATAGTTACGGGTCTGTTACCAATTGCATCATGGTTCGCCACATACCGATTTTCGCTCTCTTCAGCTATATGTGTAGCCATATTTTCAGGTAATTATAATAGTAAAAACTAAAAAAATGCTTACTTTCTATGCCTTCTGTCTAACGAACTATTTATATTACAGTTGTTCTGGTTGCATCTTGTGGTGCATCGTATCTGGAAGTTGTGAATTCAAGGGATGATGATGTACCAGAAAAAAGCGATTTTCTAGCTGCGTTACTTCCATTAGTGTGCGTCCCCGCTTTGCTATCTCTTTGTTCTGGTTTGCTTAAATGGTAAACGATCTCTGGACTTTCATATACACTATATAAATACATAAATATATAATCTTGTATTGGTAGTTCATATTAATCATGGTGAACAACTTGCAGGAAGGATGACAACTGGAGGCTTTCACGAGGTGCTTACGTGTTCATTATCATTGGTCTTCTTCTTCTTCTTAGTGCAATATCAGCTGTTATAGTCATAATCAAACCATGGACGGTAATTTCACAAGATTTACATGTTTACCCTTTAGAGTGTGTAACATTATAATATTATATTAATTTTATCTTTTTAAATGGTAACAGATCGGGGCATCATTTCTTTTACTTCTCCTACTCATAGTCCTAGCTATCGGTATCATTCACTTCTGGGCTTCGAATAACTTTTACTTAACCAGAATGCAAACATTTGTGGTTTCTTTTCTTGCATTTCTACTGGCCCTTGCTGCATTCTTTGTTGGATCACATCAAGGTAAATAAAAACCTTAGTTTCATCATGTTATTTTTTTTGTATAAAAGGTTCACAAAAGATATATGAATATATGATGCAATTCTATATTAAATTTGCAGGCAAATTTTTTGTTGGAGCTTCTGTGGGTTACTTCTCGTTTTTGTTTCTTCTGGCTGGCAGAGCATTAACTGTAAGTTATATTCACATTTTACAGTCATCTTAAATTTTCTGAAGGTTTAAAAAAATATATCTTAATCTTTTTGTAATAATAAATCTTCCATAGGTGCTTCTTTCACCTCCTATCGTAGTATATTCTCCACGAGTGTTACCCGTATATGTATACGATGCACATGCAGATTGTGGGAAAAATGTCAGGTTTGTTGGAATCTCTTGCACCTTTTAAAATGCTTTCTTCTCAATATGGTCCGTCAACTATTCTTTATACACAACTAGTTGTTTTACCAGCCGCGCATTACGGCAGCGTCATATGCGGCGTGATAAATTATAGACTACAATCAACCCGACTTGTTTCCGAACTAAACTTACGTTGAAATGTAGAATGATCCAATTCATACCGTTGAATGAAAATGTATTATAGTTGACCCGACTTGTTTCCAAACAAAATATACGTTAAAACGTAGACCAACTCAAAATGTACATAAAATAAATACGTGCAACGGCGTCGCACCCGGCGTGATAAAGTATGGACTACAATCAACCCGACTCGTTTCAGAACTAAATTTACGTCGAAACGTATAGTAACTCAAATTTATACCCTCGAATGAAATATTTCACCCGATTGTTTCCAAACAAAATTTACGTCAAAACATAGTCCAACTCAAAACGTACATAAACATGCAACATTACATAATTGACCCGGCTCGAAACTCTAGGAACTTGAAGGGGTCAAAGTGACATTTACTAAGTTAGAGGGGGTTAGTTTTGACATTCTCACAAACGGGGTAGAATTGTAGAAAGGGTCGGTGGCTTACTGGCTTTTATAGTTTATACATAATTGGTACCTCAATTTTTGTCCTTTCATCAACAGTGTAGCTTTCATTGTCCTTTATGGGATTGCATTAGCAATCGAAGGCTGGGGCGTTGTTGCAAGTTTAGTGATTTATCCACCGTTTGCCGGAGCAGCTGTTTCAGCAATTACACTTGTTGTGTCATTTGGGTTTGCTGTGTCTCGTCCATGTTTGACTCTTGAGGTTTGTCTTTTGACTTGTTGACTTGTTTGACTTTTGTTTTCTACTTACAAGTCATACTGATTTTTTCACTCTAATTAACAGATGATGGAAGATGCTGTACACTTTCTTAGTAAGGACACTGTCATTCAAACTATTGCTCGATCTGCCACCAAGGTATATTATAAAATTTACTGAATATAGTTTCTTTTTGACTTTATTAATATTTTTTTTTAATTTCCTGATGCAGACAAGAAATGCGCTAGCGGGAACGTATTCGGCTCCTCAAAGATCTGCCAGCTCAGCTGCTCTTTTAGTCGGAGACCCTAACATTACACGAGATCGAGCAGGGAATTTTGTGCTCCCCAGAGCTGATGTCATGAAATTAAGAGATCGATTGAAAAACGAAGAATTAGCTGCAGGATCGATTATTCGAAAAATAAAACACGGGATATTATTTCGACACGACTCAGCTAATGACGCTGGTTATAGAAGAGAAATGTGTGCGCACGCAAGAATTTTAGCATTAGAAGAAGCAATCGATACAGAATGGGTGTACATGTGGGATAAATTCGGTGGTTATTTACTTCTTTTGCTAGGTTTAACTGCTAAAGCTGAACGTGTACAGGTGAAAATGATTCATAATATGACACTTTAAGAAATTATTTTATTTTATGTGTAATATTTTTCTTTTAATTTGTGTCAGGATGAGGTTCGTTTAAGACTTTTTCTCGATAGCATCGGTTTTTCAGATCTAAGTGCTAAAAAGATAAAGAAATGGATGCCGGAAGACCGTAGGCAGTTTGAAATTATACAAGAGAGGTAACGACCCGAAACAAGCTTGGTTTTCTTAAAAAGCCTAATTCATCTGACGCCGTTCTTTTTTCATTTTTTAAAATGTGTGTAGTTATATAAGAGAAAAGGAGATGGAAGAGGAAGTATTGATGCAGAGACGTGAAGAAGAAGGAAGGGGTAAAGAGAGAAGAAAAGCTCTTTTAGAAAAGGAAGAAAGAAAATGGAAGGAAATAGAAGCTACTCTTATATCATCGATTCCAAATGCCGGAAGTCGGGAAGCAGCCGCCATGTCAGCGGCAGTCAGGGCGGTTGGTGGTGATTCGGTTCTCGATGATTCTTTTGCACGGGAACGAGTGTCAAGTATCGCACGAAGAATTCGTGCCACTCAGTTAGCCCGTCGGGCCCTCCAGGTAATTTAGTTTAATATTTGTTTAATTTAAATGAACTAGAAATTTTACATTTTTACCCCTGCGTTGCGGCGGGATTTTGATTATCAGTACAGTTCGACACTAGGTGTAGCAACCAAAAGAGATAACATAAAACCATGGGGAAAAGAACATTGAAACGTCAACATACGTATTCGAAAAAATCACTAAAAGACAGAACACTAAAAGCAAAAAAAAAAAAATACCTGTTCTGATAATACGGATAGTCGGATACCGGTAATGATATTGTTCAGCTGGAGTCGGTTTGGTTCGTCACGTTAGCGGGGAAAAACTCGAAAAGGCAAAATACGAGAAGGAATAAAAGTAGAGGGACTAAACATGTATATAAGCAAAGTTAATTTATGAAGGAAAAAACTTAATTAAAGTAGAGGGACTAAACAGGTATATTAGGAAAGTTAAAGTTGAGGGGCTGTGTAGTAAATATAGTAAAGGACATGGGGTATAATTAGAAAATTCACTTAAAGACTTAAGCTACTGTAGTTAAGGGTTGTGTTTTGGTAATGATAATAATAATAATAATTTATCATCTTATTTGGAATCTGATTCCATTGTTTGTTATCAGACGGGAATCTCAGGTGCGGTGTGTGTTCTTGATGATGAACCAGTAACGAGCGGTAGATATTGTGGCCAGCTGGATCCGACTATCTGCCTTAGCCAAAAGGTTAGTTTTTCGATGGCGGTTATGATCCAGCCCGAGTCTGGGCCTGTTTGTCTTCTGGGTACCGAGTTTCAGAAACAAGTGTGTTGGGAGATTCTCGTTGCGGGTTCCGAGCAAGGAATTGAAGCGGGCCAAGTCGGGCTTAGGCTCATAACAAAGGGAGACAGACAAACTACTGTTTCAAAAGAGTGGAATATTGGTGCAGCATGTATTGCTGATGGAAGGTAAGTATCATATTTATTCATTTTATAATATCATATTATTCCTTTTTAAATACTAAAAGTATCATATATACTCATTTTATAGTACATATAATATTATGAGTTACTTATGACATGTTTCACAAAATAAACAAACAGGAGAACAAGCTGTTACAGATAACTGATTTTATAGTGCATAATGTTTGCTTCATTTATTAAATAAAACATTATGTTGCATGTAACTGATTTTATTTTATTTTCCATGACATGAGTAATTGAGTATATGATAAAAATAAGAAAATCGAGAGAGTTAAAGTTGTTTGATGTTTTAGTTAAGGGACTAAACATGTCATTATTTAAGTTCAGGGACTAAACATGTCATTATTAAAGTTGGGGGGATAAACATGTCATTATTAAAGTTGAGGGGCTGAACATGTCATTAATAAAAGTTGAGGGGCTGAACATGTCATTAATAAAAGTTGAGGGGCTAAAGTTGTTTATTATCAAAGTCGACGGGCTAAAGTTGTTTTAGTTAAAGGGCTAAACAATTTATTACCAAAGTTGAGAGGCTAAACATGTCATTATTAAAGTTGAGGGGCTAAAGTTGGTTAATGCCAAAGTTGGTTGATGTAACAAAATAGCATATTTATTGTATATATAATGTCACTCAGTTGTAACCAAGTATAACAATTGTTCCAATTAGCCAGTTATTATAAGCTTATAACTTATATTAGAGGCAAATTATTATAACTTGCAGGTGGCATATGGTTACTGTTACCATTGACGCTGATTTAGGGGAGGCGACCTGCTACCTAGACGGCGGGTTTGATGGATACCAAACCGGGTTACCATTACGTGTTGGAAACGGCATTTGGGAGCAGGGAACAGAAGTTTGGGTCGGTGTTAGACCACCAACTGACGTGGATGCGTTTGGGCGGTCTGATAGTGAAGGATCCGAATCCAAAATGCACATAATGGATCTTTTCCTATGGGGACGATCCTTATCAGAAGATGAAATTTCTGCTCTATCTGCAGCCATGGGGTCCACCGAGTACAACATGTTTGATCTCCCTGAGGATAATTGGCAATGGACAGATTCTCCCCCTAGAGTTTGTGTTTTTATCACTTTATACCTCTTGACTTTAGGCCTGTAAACGAACCGAACGAACACGAACAAAGGCATGTTCGTGTTCGTATATTTAACTTTAACCAAACACGAACACAGACATATAATCGAGCAGTTTTTTTGTTCGTTTTCGTTCATTAAGAAAATTGGCGTGTTCGTGTTCATTTGTGTTAGTTCGTTTAAACATAAAACAACACAAATGAACATAAACAGACATAAAGTAGCGGTTTTTCATATGATTTATTGATTAATTACAATAAGTTATATTGGAAAGCCCATTTTTATTACTAGAAATCTCTATTATCAATTAGTTATATGTATATAAGTAGTTAAAAATCTTTTTTATGTTTATATTATATAAATACAACTCCATATGTATTTATTATAATGTTAACAAAAACATAAACGGACGTTCACGAACATAAATGAACGAACAACACGTGTGCTCATGTTCTTTCGTTTATTTAATAAACGAACTTCCCGCCGAACACGTTCACGAACAGTTCATGAACGTTCGGTTCATTTTCAGGCCTACTTGACTTGTCTCTGTTACACTATAATCATAATTGTTTTCGTTTAGGTTGATGAATGGGATAGTGATCCTGCTGAGGTGGATTTATACGACAGAGATGACGTTGACTGGGACGGACAATATTCAAGCGGGAGAAAAAGAAGATCCGAACGTGAAGGAGTGGTGGTTGATATGGATTCTTTCACAAGACGGTTGAGAAAACCGAGAACCGAAACTCATGAAGAGATCATTCAACAAATGCTATCTGTTGAACTTGCGGTTAAAGAAAATCTCCTGGCTAAAGGAGAAGCACACTTTACTGACCAAGAGTTCCCGCCAAATGACCGCTCGTTGTTTGTGGACCCCGATAACCCTCCCTCTAAATTGCAAGTCGTGTCTAAATGGTCGAAACCAACTGAAATCGTAGCGGAAAACCAGCTCGGTTCTCCCCCGTGCTTATTTTCGGGTGACGTAAATCCTTCTGATGTCTGTCAGGTACTAACGAGAAGTGGTTTGATTACATTCTTGTTAAGAGTAAAATGCCATTTTCGTCCCTGAGGTTTGGCCAGTTTTGCGCCTTCCGTCCAAAGGTTTGTTTTTCCGCATCTGGATCCAAAAGGTTTGAAATCTTGCCATTTTCATCCGGCTCTTTAACTCCGTCCATTTTTCTTCGTTAAGTCAGGGGTATTTCCGTCTTTTTGTTAACTTAAAGGGCAATTCGTTCTTTTTCAGGGGTATTTGGTCTTTTTACATATAGTGAAAAAGACCGAATTGCCCTTTAAGTTAACAAAAAGACGGAAATACCCCTAACTTAACGGAGAAAAATAGATGGAGTTAACGAGCTGGATGAAAATGGCAAGATTTCAAACCTGTTGGAACCAGATGCGGAAAAACAAACCTTTGGACGAATGTCACAAAACTAGCCAAACCTCAGGGATGAAAATAGCATTTTACTCTTCTTGTTATTACTGTTATTGTTATTATCATTTTGCATTGAGTTATTTGATTGCTGTTGAACAGGGCCGGTTGGGTGATTGTTGGTTTTTGAGTGCGGTTGCTGTTCTGACCGAGGTTTCTCGAATATCAGAGGTTATAATTACTCCCGAGTATAACGAGGAAGGAATCTACACAGTCCGTTTCTGTATTCAGGTACAGATTCCGTGTTTTATACTTTTATTGATTACAAATTATACAGGGAAAAAGTGTACATATATAATGTTATGATTCTTTTTGCGTAAAGGGCGAATGGGTTCCGGTTGTTGTTGATGACTGGATTCCATGTGAATCACCAGGAAAACCGGCTTTTGCCACAAGTAAAAAGGGGAATGAGCTATGGGTTTCATTATTAGAAAAAGCATACGCCAAACTTCACGGGTCCTACGAGGCACTAGAAGGCGGGCTAGTCCAAGACGCACTTGTTGACCTAACGGGCGGTGCTGGTGAAGAGATTGACATGAGAAGTGCACAGGCTCAGATCGATCTCGCTAGCGGGAGATTATGGTCTCAATTGTTACGATTCAAACAAGAAGGATTCTTATTAGGCGCCGGAAGCCCATCGGGTTCAGATGTTCATATATCTTCAAGCGGGATTGTTCAGGGCCATGCTTACTCGTTGTTACAGGTGCGGGAAGTTGATGGACATAAACTCGTGCAAATTAGAAACCCATGGGCTAATGAAGTGGAATGGAACGGCCCGTGGTCTGATTCATCGCCAGAATGGACGGACAGGATGAAACACAAACTTAAGCATGTTCCTCGGGTAAGTTTATTGACTAACAATGTATCTATTTTAATATTAGTATAATGTATTCATAAGCCACCCAGATGAAGGGTAGACATGGACAAATCGATTTTTCAAAAGAGACGGTCCGGTTTTTTTTAATATAAAACTGGTTTGAGTAGATGTGAACACCAACCGGTAACAACCGGTTAAAATCGTTTTTAAACCGGTTTGGGATTAAAAAAACGGGGTTTTCCAGTTTAAAACGGTTTTTTTTTTACAAACGAGCCGGTTTCTTAACCGGTTTCAAAGATCGAGATAACGAATTGGTATCCAAACCGCCAGGTCAAGTCGGTTTGAAACCGGTTTGTAAAGGTTTTTCAAAAACTGTTTCTTTTACAAACCGGATGGTTTTTTTTTTTCACACCGGTTTTTTTGCACATGTCTAATGAAGGGTATAATAGCCATCACATATTTTCTATTATTATTATTTGTACATTTGTGAATTTACAGGTTTCTGACAAGTTTTTTTTTTTTGTTTTTTTGTTTTGTTTTTTTTTTTTTTTTGCTGAAATTGGTATAAAAAAAGAGCTAAATTGACACTTGGTGGCTTAAAAACTGTTTTCAAATTTCGGTGACAAATTTAATCTTTTCAGTAATTGGGTAGCCTATGCGTATACTATTCCTATTTAATAAACACCATTTACGGTCTAAGCATTAATACATGTTTTTTTCAAACAGGCAAAAGACGGTATATTCTGGATGTCATGGCAAGATTTCCAGATTCATTTCCGATCTATATACGTTTGTCGGGTCTACCCACCCGAGATGAAATACTCGGTCCATGGTCAATGGCGAGGTTACAGTGCTGGTGGCTGCCAGGATTACGACACGTGGCACCAAAACCCTCAATTCAGAATCCGAGCCACTGGTTCAGACGCATCATGTCCCATACACGTGTTCATAACCTTGACTCAGGTAAGTATTTGTTTTAAAACAACGTATACATAATCGAGTAAAATGCCATTTTCGTCCCTGAGGTTTGGCCAGTTTTGCGACTTTCGTCCGAAGGTTTATTTTTCCGCATCTGGATCCAAAAGGTTTGAAATCTTGCCATTTTCATCCGGCTCGTTAACTTTAACCATTTTTCTCCGTTAAGTCAGTGGTATTTTCGTCTTTTTTGTTAACTTAAAGGGCAATTCGGTCTTTTTTAGGGGTATTTGGTCCTTTTACATAAAGTGAAAAAGACCAAATTGCCCTTTAAGTTAGCAAAAAAGACGGAAATGCCTCCGACTTAGCGAAGAAAAATGGATGGAGTTAACAAGCCTAATGAAAATGGCAAGATTTCAAACCTTTTGGATCCAGATGCGGAAAAACAAACCTTTGGACGAAAGTCGCAAAACTGCCCAAACCCCAGGGACGAAAATAGCATTTTACTCAAAAATTAATCTTTTTTTATCAGGTAGTTAAGTAATTTTGTTGGCTTTTAGGGGGTGAGTTTCTCGAGAACAACAGCTGGATTCCGAAACTATCAATCTAGTCATGATTCGATGATGTTCTACATTGGAATGAGGATAATCAAGACACGTGGACGCCGTGCTGCTTATAATATCTATTTACACGAATCGGTTGGTGGGACCGATTATGTAAATTCCCGAGAAATATCATGTGAGATGGTTTTGGAGCCTGACCCGCGCGGTTACACAATAGTACCAACAACGATACACCCCGGAGAAGAAGCCCCTTTTGTTCTTTCTGTTTTCACCAAAGCATCCATCACTCTCGAAGCTTTATAGATTTGACCATTTGGGATCGGGTCAATAGATTTGAACACATTGGGCTGCTCGGGTTTTCAGAGACCTGTGCGTTGCGGGCTTGGGTTTTCGCAGGCCCGAATGGTGGCTCTCGGATTCTTCGTTGTTGTTGAGGCTTTTGACGTTGTGAGAGGGGGTATGCAGTGGCGGTGTAAGAGTGTAATGATGTAAATGAATAGGAAAAGAGATAGGAAATTTGAGTTAGATAGTGCCCTAGGTGCAGTTTTGAAGGGAGGTTTAGTGGCTTTGCCTACCGTTCGATTCATGTAAATGTCGACTTTTTAAGGTTTTTTAATCGAAATGTGCAATATAATCTAATTTTACTGTTATTGAAGACGCATCTCCATACGAGGTGTTTATGGTCGGGTTCAGCCAGTTTGACGAGAATTCTTGGTCGGACCTTTGAACAGGCTTTAGGGAACGGCAAACCAAACTGATTGGATTAGATGGTTTAGCTGGTTCGGTCAACACGGTTTTGTAGTTTTGCGATTTGAACTAGTTCTTTTAAATGTGTTTTATTTCAAAATGGTAAGTTCGCATTACAATTTTACAGTGATGAAATTGGTTTATAAGTACATATAATGATTGTACATGCCATAACTAAATAAACACTGAAGGTTAAATGGTCGATTTGAAGTTCCAAATTGTTGACTAACTGTTAAACCTTGTTTTCGAATCGAAGACCGAATCGTATGATTCCCAAATAAGTTGAACCGGCCGAGTTGCGTTGGTTTGAAAGTTTGGTTGCCATGGTTTATGAACACATCTACAAGTTTGCAACATGTAGCATTCAAACAAAAATTTCTGATGCAGGAAAAGGTAAGTTGGGGGGAGGGGGTGTTGCAATGAAATAAATTTATTTCATTTCAAATAACATGTTTAAATAACCTCAAACTTTCACCAACTGACCGATAGCACTCCCAATTTTCGATTTGTATCACACCACCCAACTTTCAACTTATTGGCTGACTCCCAAACTAACCCAACACTAATTTAGTTTGATGACATCAGTTGTCACGTCATCAAACCAGTGTCACATCAACTGCCACGTCATCAAAAAAACCAAGTCTGATCACGTCATCAAAAAGCCAAGGCAGATGCCATGTCAACACACAAGTATCACATCAGCAAAAAACTAACTGGGTTAGGGTTCAGTTAGTTTGGAAGTGCTATCGGCTAATAAGGTGAAAGTTGGGAGTGGTATGGTACAACTACAAATCACTCCTATCGACCAATTGGTGAAAGTTTGAGTTATTTAAATCCAATATCCCTATAATTTATATTAGTCTAGGCGCTCTTTTTTTTTTCTAAACAATGTCACAGGTTTGTGTAATTTTATTTTATAAGCATTCAAAATTATAGAATATTATTAACAGGTCTCTATAACCTTACTAAATTCTAATATATTTGATTTTACCCAACTCGTTTTGTTGGACTCGGTTTTACCCGACATGTACTTAACCCCAACTAATGAGAATTATTGGATTCGGTACATATGTTAGATCACAATATCTCAAATGTCTTGCTAAATCTAGAAGCCAACATAAAGTATTAGTGAATGTGGGTTGTAAAGTAAGCATGTGAGTGCATTATTAATCATAAGAATGTGATAATTTGGGTGTCAAAACCTAACTATGTGGACTCTTGGTGAATATGAAAGAGAAGTGATTCCACATGAAGTGATGAACATAAAGTAAGACAACAAGGACAGAATATGAAGCTTCTAAACTGTTATTTCATGATTAAAAGTCTTCACTTTGAAAAGAAACCAACTTAGGGGTTGTTTGGCAACTTCTGAGTGATTAAGTGTTGAACTAATAAGAGGTGCTGAATTAGTTTCAGGTCTGAATCATTAAGAGCTGATATAACATTAGTCGTTCAGAGGCAAATGTCTGACCAATTCAGATTATTTCAGATTATAGGCCTTAACCATTCAGACTCACTATAATACTTAACCATTCAGAGGCAAATGTCTGAATCATTCATACATCTACTCGTGAAACAAACAGTCTGAACCATTAAATGCTGAACCAGTAAAAAATCTGAACTATTAAGGCTGGACGGTATGGTACCGTCTCCAGCCCAGTGGCGGACCCAGGATTTTATTTCAATGGGGTCCATTTTCGGGTCGGTCCTCGTTCTGATCGAGTTAAAGTGAGGTTTGAATTAGATTTAGAAAAAAATAAGAAAAAATGGGCTTATCAAGAATTGAACCCATGACCTCTTGGTGGA
Source organism: Helianthus annuus (assembly GCF_002127325.2). Taxonomy (NCBI): domain Eukaryota; kingdom Viridiplantae; phylum Streptophyta; class Magnoliopsida; order Asterales; family Asteraceae; genus Helianthus; species Helianthus annuus. Next base: position 95,312,971 of record NC_035445.2, on the reverse strand, counting down.
AAGGAGGGAGATTTACCACTACACCAGCTTTCTTTTTATTTCTATGGTGTCCACCTAATTGTATTTATGGGGTCCATATACAATTTAATATACCGAATCTACTATTTTTTTAAAAAGATTGGGTCCGGGGACCCCGGTGGCACCAATGTGGGTCCGCCCCTGCTCCAGCCCGTCTTCCATCGGCGACGCCCGGCACACCACGCCGGCCCCCCTCCGTCCCGTCCTCACCGTCCTTATGTTGCCATTTGCGACGGACCAAACATGTGGGGCCAACTCAAAAGTAGCCGTTATTAAAAAAAATTAAATTCTCCTTTTTTTTTCAACGGTTATGTTTTTAAAAAAATACCCCATTCACTCCCACTTTTATAAATACTCACCTCTTTTACATCTTTTTTCACAACTTTTCACCCACTACAATCTCATATCTCTCTCACAAGCGGACTTGGTGGAGTACATTTGGAACAACGCTCAAAACGAACCCGACAACATGGAAGACGAAGACTAGTAGCTTATTTAAATATATTAGGATTTTTTAAGTTTATGTTTTTTTTAAGTTTGTTTTTTTTAAGTTTATGTTTTTTTTTTAAGTTTATGTAATATTTTTTAATATTAATGAAAATATTGTGTTAGTTTATTTGTTAAATGTTAAAAAAAGTAAAAGATTAAAAAAAAAAAACATAAAAGTGGTGGGAAGGATTATGACTAGGACCATCCTCCATACCCTCTACTTTTGGGGGATGGAGGATCCTTAGGAGGACTATGACGTGGCGCCTACGTGGCGGATCATCCTCCATTGGAGGACCATCACCATACCCTCTAGCCTAAGAGCTAAACAAACAACCTCTAAGGCTGGACGGTATGGGGGTCGTCCCCCTCCGTCCCGGTCCGTCGCCGGAGCCAACACCATGCCGCCCCCTGCGTCCTCCTCCTCGTCCCCGTCTTCAACGTCCATTCTTCGACGTTCAGGATGATCCTCCAGGTGGGCCCCCTTTCTTCGACGTTCCGTCACCCCATCCCGCCCACCCCCGTCGAGCTCCGTCCCTCGTCTTCATCCCGTCTGCATACCGTGTAGCCTAAGACAACGAAAGAATATGAAGCTTCTAAACCGTAATTTCCTGATTGAAACTTGAAAGTCTCCACGTTGAAAACAAACCAACTTAGGCCAATAATTTATTCAACCACATTTTACCATATAATATTCTTTACATTTCTAGTCCAAAGAAAAAGGAATGCTACAAACATTTATGCGTGTTTTTAGTGCATGTGGGCTATGTGAATTAATCAACTCCTGTTGAAACAATGGTTAACACAAAAGGATAACTAAGAGGGTCGTTTCACTTATGGGGTTCAACCTCTTCTCTTGCTCGTATCAAAGGCCTGAGATCTGCAAAACAGTAAACACCGTTAGTCTCGTTAAGAGGGGGAAAGGGGGTTTTCCCTCTTAACCAGGCTCCGGCGTGAGAATAAGTACTGCTCTGAGATGAATAAAACAGTGTGTGTATAGAGTGAGTAAAGAGAGCCAAGATCCTTAACCTGAATGATGAAGGGTCCTATTTATAGCCGGATGGTGAAGAAGGAGGAAGCAGCTGTGCCAGCTGTGGGGTGTGCCAGCTGTCCGACCAAGGGGAATATCCTCTTGGTCTGCTCTGTCGCGAAGGGTGTAGTGGTACACGTGGCGTCCTTCTATTCGCTTACGCTGGATACCTCGTACTGGTTGCGTCAGACTTGCTCCCTGGATTGTCGCAGGCCTATGTGGCCTTCTCTCAATGGTGACACGTGTTGTCCTTTATGTTGGACGAAGCATCTTTGATGCCAGCTATGGACCGCCTAGTCGTCTTCTGGAAGCTTCTAGGAGGTCTTGGTGACATGGATGTCTTGTGTGCACAAAAAGTGGTGTGGTCCCTGCCATGTAGGCAGGGAATTGGGACCATACCTCTTCAACTCCTTTATGACAACATTCATTGTGATTTATGTTCAAGAGTAATACCATGACCATGTTCATCAATCATCATGTGGAATCTTTCTCACCACAAGCATGCATGTTGTTTTCAAGTACGATTAATTTTTTTTAAGACGACTACACCAATGGTCGTTGTGGCATAGCAAATCGCAAGCATCTTGTTTTCACGTATAATAAACGTTTCAAGACTAAATTACCCGAATGGTCTTGTTGAGTATCAAATTGAAAGCATCTTGTTTTCAAGTATAAATGATTATGTAAGACTAAATTACATGAATGGTCTTTGTTGAGTATCAAATCAAAAGCATTTTGTTTTCAAGTATAAATGATTAGTTAAGACTAAATTACACGAATGGTCTTTGTTGTATATCACTATTATAAGTTTCATCCAAACTTTTCAAGAAGAGTTGAATGCCATTTTAGTCCCTGTGATTTGGATCATTTTGCCAGTTTAGTCCAAAGAAATGAAACGTTGCCATTTTAGACCAAATAGTTTCAAGCGTTGTCATTTTAGTCCACTAGGTTAACTTCGTTCCTGTTAGCTAGAAGGGTAATCCGATCATTTTATATGGTCGAATTGCCCTTTTAGTTACAGAATTACATATAAAATGACCGAAATGCCCTCTAGTTAACAGAATAAAGGGATGAAGTTAACTCAGTGGACTAAAATGGGAACGTTTCAAATCTTTGGACTAAACTGACAAAATGGCCCAAAGCACAAGGACTAAAATGACATTTAACTCTTTAAAGAATTACAATTTAGTTCCAATGTTTTCTAACTTTATAACAAGCTTAGTCCTTAATACCAACAAACATTATAGATTTATAGATTCATGTTAAGTTAATATGTAATGATCAATTTATTATTAAAAAAAACTAAAAAAAGAACCTTGATATAATCAACCACCAAATACTTTTCATCGTTTCCGAAGACAACCACTCGCATTTGAAATTTCTCGCGAAATCTAAATAATTTATAAGTGGATTTGAGAATATTTGATTAAAAAAACTCAACCTAATTTTGAAATGGTTTTATAGTGTAGTTTTTTTTTTAAATAAATGTAACTAGTATTTTCCTGTGCGCGTTGCGGCACGTTAAACCGCAAAAAAAACGTCATTTTAACGTGTCTGAAACTTTATATTTAAAAAAAACCATAAAGTTACGATTGGTGTTTCTTTAAGTTTAGGCTGCTTTCCTTTTTCCTCTTCTGCATTTCTTCTACATCTACATCGATCGTTATCCTCCGTGCACAAATAAAACGACAACAAACATTAAATATTCTAACGGTATCAATAAAGATGAAATTTGTAAACGGTATCCATAAAGATACACAATGTTAAAAGTTAAAATTTGTAACGTTCAGTTTTGATGACTTATTTCCCAAAATATGTTACATCCATTTTTTAAGTGGTTATGACAAAAGTAGGTTATGAGAAGAGCACATGCAAATCTCAACCAAGTTTCACTATAATCACAAACAAAAACATCCATTTAACTAAACTTGATCTAAATCGGATATCACAAACTTATGCCGTACAAATCTCACTTCTTGATTGCACATTTTTATATTAAATTAAAGTAACTGTGCATACACTGAAGATTTGAAGTACTTACATCCATTGTAATTCTGAAGAACTCGATCCACACACTAATCGAACAAACGTGGAACCGAATTAACAAAACCCACAAATAATTAACGCCGCGTAGAACAAATTACCAGAAGGTTAAATGCAAACTGCGACATAAATAAGACATGATGATGATTAAAGAAATTAAAGTCTTACCAAAAAGAAGACATTCATATTTCGATTCGGGGATCTCTTTTTCGTATTCCATCTTCTACAAACATGCAACACCAGATCCAATTTGACAGGAGAATAGTCAGACACATTTCATGTTCATAACTATTGAATGAAAAATAATCATAATTGTTTTTAACTTTGGCAGCCTCTGAGGTTTCGTCCACGACATCGAACCTTCCCTCTCCTTTCGATAGCCATCTATTCTAGTTTTTGTGACGGAAGAAATCAAAATAAGTGATTGGATTGAACATGAAATTCAATTTGGTGGCTGGATCAGTGTCTGTAATGGTAAGACACATTACAAAATAGGCACATTCATACTAATTTAGGCAGACTACATCAGCAGATCTAGTTATCCTACTACATTCAACAGCAAAACATACAGAGTGAACAGTAGTTATCCTACAAAAGGACCATTTACAATATTACATTTCATTTATCGATTTGAAGAACTTGATCCGAAAGTAATAATGGCCGGAACCAAAGGTAAAAAAACTGTGAACAACAACTAAAGTAGGTCATTTTCTTTAAGCTAATCATAAAGAATTCATAATAAGGTATAAAATACATTCTATGAAACTAACTCAGACGCAAGGGAAAAATCCACAATTGACAATCCTAGTAGTAATGGCAAAGATGTGCTTGAAACAGATTCATAAACTAACTTATAAGCAACCCGTTAGAAAACTCTTTGTATTTGATCCTCAGATTTATCAAATTCATTAGCCGCTGGTAGTTTTAGATGAACCTTAGCCGTTTTACTTTCGTCAAACCCTACCTTCCGTCCAGGTATGTCGTTACCGTCGTCATACGCGACGGCGGAATCTCCACTCATAGCCTACATGCGATGCTTTCAGACAAACACCAGCGGGTCTTACTTAGCATCAGCCGCCACAGCGGGCCGTCTCCACTTCCGTTGAGGTGTCTACCGCCAATGTTATTTCCAATACCTCCCTGTCGCCGACGAACCAATTCAACGTGGTGGTAAGTCTTATTTTTGTGGCCAAATTAGAAAATCCCTCATCTCTCTGAATCTTTCAATTTCTATTTCCCCCATTTTCTATCTCTCTCTTTAATTTGAACAAAGGTTCTCAAACTCATGGAGATGAGGGTTGATGGAGATAAGCAGGCGGTGTACTGTTGCGGCCCTGGTTTAACCCAATTCAAAGATGCTCAATTAAAGCATTTTGTGTCGATCTACACATTAGACCTATGGTATACACATCGGCGAATAGAAGGGTTCGAACTGAAAAACATCGGAGAATCAAGAATATAAATTCAACGGGGGCGCCTGACACTAAATGTGACAATGAGGAAATCTGTTCTTTAACAATCCCTTTCACTTTCTTTAATAAAAAAACCCCCAAAAATCAACCGACAATACCCACATTCTAATGTTACCATGAAACTAACCGACAATTGGATGCAAACTAACCTAAGTGTAAATGTTACCATGATGCAACCAATCAAGCAACTCTTTACTCGATGGTCGTAACTTTGGAGACTCATTTAAGCAAACACAAGCAACGGTTACAGAAGAAACCCTATGCTGTATACTAATGCTCTAATAAAGGGAAGCTTACCTGATGTCGGAGACCTGCGGCGAAGGTGAGGGCGAACGGTGGTGCGTAGTGGTTCCGGTGTGGTTAGGACGGCTGAGGGCGTGGTGGTCGGAACCAGCGACGGGGAAGCGGATGTGTGCGACGGTAAGCCTGGCGTTGGGGTTCAGGACGATGATGGAGGGCGGTGGTGGGAAGGTGTCGATGTGGTGAAGAAGAGGCCAAGAAGAAACTGTGATTGAGGTATTAGGGTTTAGAAGATGATAAGTTGACGCCGTTACCGTTAAACTACTGTTTCTCGGTTATGTTATGTTTTAATACATATACTAGTGGTTTCCACCCGCGCTTCGCAGCGGCGGGGCAGACAAAACCCTTCCGTGATGAATACCACCCCGAAGATGGCACCGCAACCGATTGCTGTTCCAGAACTGATCCCCCATTTCAGGTCGTCACACACCGACTTTCATGGGTTGTCGCCGGAGCACAGCCATAGCTCCACCCTTTCTCCCCAGTTTTGTCAGAGATGGTCACTGTAATTCGGTACCTACAATAAGGCATGTGTTAGGTTTTTATATATGGGTGGTTTTTATTGCTTAATTGGTTGCTTACACGTGGTTTGGTATGGCGTAAAGTAACCTACACACTTTTTCATATATGAGATTTTGTATGGAGCATTTTATATTTGATGACTATAGCTTTTAAAAATTATTCACAGAGCACATTTTTGGCCATAAAAATGTGTTTCATAGGTAACTAACTTGGTAGGTGAACATAGCCGACTAAAAAAGAAAACGAATAGAACTACCTGGAAGCCATAAAGCTGCACAATAGAACAATCTCAATACGCTCGCCAAAAGTTTAAGCCGGTTACTGGACCAACGTAGACTAAACGGAACAATCTCAGTTTAAGGAAAACTTTGATGAATAATGACTCACATTTTGTTTGTTCGCCAATTCAAGAAAAAACTGTGACAAATAATGACTCATTTTGTTGTTCGCGAAACAGCAGTTTATAAGGACCTAGAAGTTTGTAGTATAGGCATAGATTACTAAGATTAATGGCTGTTGGTATATGATAAATGAGAGATTTTGATCCACCTGGTACATACTATATATATAGTTTAGGAAATTACTTTATATATATATATATATATAAAACGGAGTATGCAGAGAATGAAAAATAAAAGGGCAAAACACATTCCGGGCTTATTTGAGTAACGTGAAACCATCTGACGATTATGTTGTCTATGATAAACAGGTGAGGTTTATGGGCGTACCTCTCGGTCGACCAGCACATAGTGTGTTCGTTCTACCTAAAGGCTGGAATCCACTTGCATACAACGCGTACCTTAGCTGCTGGTGCAGCTCCCTCTGGTCTAAGGGCTGATATGCCCGCGTCTTCCATCTTCTGCGACCTATTTTCAACAGAAATGAAAGAATACAATAGAGTTTTTTAGGATAAAAAACTTATATTTACAGCTGTTAACTGCTTTTCACATATGATTTGTACCCAAACCGACGATACAAAGGCTGTACCAAACTTTGGATACCTCATTAACAGTGGATACCACAACTAAATGAAAGTTTCAAAAAACTTTTCATCAAAAACGTCATCGAAACAAAGTACACCAAAATATCAACCTCATAACTACAATATCTTTGGTTCTCAAATAGATCGAAATACAAAGGGATAGAATGGGGGGATTGGTGTTCGTTTGTAAATATGTAAGTTTCCTTGTTTGTTTGTTTGTTTTGTCGGCTCGGTTTGGGTCGTCAGTTTCGTAATGAAGTATACGTTTCAGAAAAAAAACTACAATATCTTTTGCATCCAGTTTTGACTTCTACCTACTCTCACCCAGTCATTTATACTTTCTCACGTGTTCTACTCTGCCAAAAGATAACTTTTGAAATACGTAAATTTTCAAACACAAAAATATTACAGATCATAAACATTACAAATTACTCATACCATCAGTGTTGACTACTACACTGTTGCCCGAATAATTGAAGTGGGTTTTTTTTTTCCAGTAGTTTATGTATATTCATTCGTTATATTGCATACTAAAGCAAACCTGAGATTCAAAACTTTTATAGAACCACATACCTAAAACGCCCGCTGATCATGTATTAAACCAATCTACTTTGAGCTGAACCTGGTATGACCCGTTACCCCCATTGGCATATTTAGTTTTCATTCCCCTAACCGACCCGTACCACCCGATTAATTTCCATAAATAAAAAATAATCAATCAAAGCCTAAAGTATATGCATACATTCTAAGTTTCTTCATTTTACTACCAAACTATTATAGGCACTTATTATAAGGGTGTTTGGATATATGTTCCCAAAAGACTAATGCAACCTTAAGTAACAGTATAACCTCTTCGTCCAAATCTCATCCCTCAATATCCATAAAATTGAAACCATTAATAGTTTATGCCAAACATTCCCAAATCAAATTACAACACTCATCGACCAAAATTTAGACAAATTCAAAGCACCATATGTACGATCAAGTAAATAACCATATAACACGATTTGCTAATAGCTACCAATGCAATATGTTAGCTAGTAGCATAAAATAACACGATTTAGATCTCTGTTCAGCATAAAAAAAATATCTAAAACCAAATGTTAATTTCTTGATTATTACATAGACCCGTTTGCGCGGTGAACTTTCAAGTAATCATTCTTAAGAATGTTGTCAACTTCTTTCTTTTGTTCTAACTAAATTTAAAACCCAATGTAATCATATTAGGTTAAATTCTAACTAAAAGTAACCCATATAAAGGTTTATGTGAAGTTTCTTACGAATTCATATTGTTGAAATCTCATGGCTGATAACATCAGGTTAGATGCTTTAAAGTCCAATAACATCTTTGGTGATGACAATGGCTTAATCAGGAAGCTTTAGCATAGCAATCAAAGTAACGTAAAGTTATGTCTATGCGCAGCCGTTGCATGTCGCCGGGGACATCATCTTGAAGCTAGATCGGCTGTGGGATACGGTAACGGTCGGAACCTTAGTTCCAGTTTCGCCGCCGCAGCCACCGGTCGACCTCGTACATACACCACCTGGACCATGTGAATAGAACCACCGTCGCTTATACCACCGAGCCGACATCACTGATGGAACCCTCGTCCTCCGGCCAGCGAGTTGCGGCAGTGTACGCACCGGGTTGTAATGTCACCGTCGGCGCGACTCCGTGTCTCCGCCGTAAGGATACAGGCCCCTAACTCTCTCTCTTGCTTTACCGTATACTCTGTGTGGCAGACCCGTAATTAAGATACCGTTTTTGTCCAAAACTTATACTGTTCATAAGATGCTACCCAAAATGTATATATAGAATAATAACAATATGAATTGTTTTAAGTTACTTCAGAAACAAAATGAGGTTTTTTTTTTATATTCTTGGGAAATTTGTGAGTTTGCTTTATGTAAAATTGTAAGTTTTTATTAGGGTAAATTACTTTTTGAGTCTCGTTGTTTTATAGGTTTTAACCATTTGAGTCCAAAAGTAAAAAGTTTAACGACCTGAGTCCCCATAAACATTTTCTTTAACCATTTGAGTCCAAATTTCTAACACTATTAATTTTTTGGTTAAATATTATTAAATGACCAAAATACCCTTATAATTAAAAAAAAATTCTTTGTCCTTCTTATCATCTTTCTCACACTTTTCATCATCAATCTCCATTATCATCTTCATCTTCTTAATCATCTCCATTATCATCTTCATCTTCTTAATCATCATCAACCTTTCCGATCATCCTTTCAGATCATGAAACTCACCGCAAAAATCAACCGTAAGAATCTCTTCGGATCCAAAAAACACAACACACTTTCCAGATCTCAAACATCATCGTTCGATTCCTCCGTTACCTTGTCTGACGAAGGAACACAGTTTTTATTATGGGTAGGTTAGGGCGTTCAATACGAACCAGTTTTAAGTAGAGAACCGCGAAACCATATAGCACTTGTATACTCCAGCACAGTTTCCAGATCTCAATCTTCATCGTTCGATTATCAAATACGACGTCGTTTGATTTGCCGGAGTCCAGTAACCACCACAAATTGGATTCAAAATCAAACAGAACTACAACTCCGACTAGCGTTTTACTGACGCAATCTCACGAAATATCTTCTGACGAGTTACAGTACGAGTTAACTCAGTCGTTCCGTCTTGGATGAACAAGATGAAGAAATTGAAGAATATGATGATGAAATTGAGCGAAATGGGGATTGGGTTTGTGTGACTTGTTACCACGATGATGTTTCAATTGTTGAAGATCGTCTTGTTGTTGTTGAAGATCGGTGGTGGTGACGATGGAGGTGCAGCGGTGGTGGGTGTTGTGGTGGTGGTGACGGCGGAGGTGTAGTGGCGACGGTGGTGTTGATGGTGTGGCGACGGTGGTGTTGACGGTGGGGGTGTGGTGGTGGGATGGAGATGGTTTAGGTAGAGAGAGAGAGAGAGAAAGTTTTGGAGAAATTTGGTATGACTTATGATCTGGATATGATCTAGAGAATGTATATGTATTTAATAATAAAATGGTTTTTTTAATTAAAAGGGTAATTTGGTCATTTAACAGAATACTTTTAACAGTGTTAGAAATTTGGACTCAAATGGTTAAAGAAAATGCTTATGGGAACTCGAGTCGTTAAACTTTTTGCTTTTGGACTCAACTAGTTAAATCCATAAACACATAAACACACGGACTCAAAAAGTAATTTACCCTTTTTATTATTTGTGATATTGTATCATCATTTTCTTCTAAGAATGCGACATAACCATCTATACAAATAAACATATGGCAAATTTCCAAAATAAACATATGACAAGTTATGTGTTTATTTTTTCATATACATCCATTCCAAAAAAAATTATACAAACATAAGAAATTAACTGCAATTCAATAAACCCCCACTAATATTAATAGACTATTTCATCAGTAAATATAACATTTACATTATTGCATTTTAACAATCATTATAGGATACTTTTTAGAATAAAAATTCACACTCATCTAAGAGCATCCACATCGTGAAAGTTAAGTACAAATCTATTGACAAGGGAAGGGATGAGTGGTGAAGTTTGCCAAGGATACGTGGCTCAAGTTTGTAGTGGGGGAAGTCCTTGGTCCTGGACTTCTTCCGTACCAGAAAAGGGGGTCGCCACTCTAGTAAATTTATTATACTATATATATTATAAGTATATAGTTTTAATATTTTTAATAGGGTTTGTGGAACTTTAGAAATTTGGAAGGGAAGTTGTGAAAAGTTTGGAAACTTGGTATGACTGTGGGTGCTTTAAATTAGGGATGAGTAAATGGTATTGGATACCGGTTCAGAACTGGTATTGGTATCGAATTTTTGGAACCGACATGATTTTTGGTACCGGTTCAGTATGGTATCAGTTCGATACCAGTTTTTACCTTCACATATCGATCCGTACTGTGTAATTTTGATTCCGTTACTCATTTTCTGAGATTTTCGATACTGGTACCAGTTGGTACCGTACTCATCCCTACTTTCAATTACCCTTAAATTCCACCTATTGCCTCTTAGAATATGGGGTGTGGAGGGGCTTGGGTTTGGGGCATTGCTCGACACGTGGCGAGGGTGGGGTCCATAAGGTAATACTCAAAAACTAGGGGTGTGGTGTGGTATGGCCAGCCATGTGGATTTTTTTTTGTGGCTTAGATCGAACCAGCCACATCACCCGAGCCCCCCGCCCCACGCCAATCACAATCCACACGCCAAAAAAGCAACGCTATGCCGAACACCAACCCAGGGTGAAGCAGCCGACGTTGAACCCAAACCACCACCCCTACCCACATCCCACACCCCACATCCCACAGTCTTATGTGAGAGTTGTACCCACGTAACCCACGCCACATTAGTTATGCCAAGAGGGCCAGGGGTATTTTATTTTATTTTATTTAACACCAATTAAAAATAAAAAAAAAAAAAACCGAAATTAAGAAAACAGGACAGGTGTCTGAAACCAATTTCCTAAACGGGCAGCGGGCAGCTGGCAGTGATTCTTGTGTTATTGGAGGACCACCTTTTTATCACAACAACCTTTCTAGTTTCCTGTCTATAAAACCCCCTAATTCTTTATCCCTTTCAGTTGCTCAAACACCCTTTCAATATTATTCTCTCACACATTATCCTTAAAATTCATTGCACAGACCTCTTCCATGGAAGCGACAAAGATGACAAACCTTTTCGCCGCAATGCTGGTGATGACGATCGCCGTCGCCGCCGTCTCCGTCTCAGCCGCCGACGCTTATGCTCCTGCTCCGGCGCCGGCTTCTGACGCTACCACCGTCTTCCTCTCCACCGCTGTTGCCTCCGTGTCCGCATTCGTTTTCGCTTTCTTGTTTTAAAAAAAAATATATATATTATATTTATGAAAGAGAAGAAGGTAGAGATTTTATATATATGTAACTCTACTCGGTTTGCTAGATCTATATAATTATGTTCGTCATGTTATTATTTTGAGATTATTATTTGTGTAATGTTGGAGTGTGCAATTAATTTCGTATTTATATTCATGTGTTACTTGTGGTTTATGTTCTTGTTGAATTTATTTAATTTGAAGAATTAAATTTTGTGGTTTTAGTGTTGAGATTGTTTTACTCAATTCTATAATAATATCAATTGGCTTGTATGTAGCTTAGCGTTATCATGAGGATACGTGAAGTCGTGTTCAGAGAAACAGTATCTAAGTCTGGTATTTTTCTCTGAATCCATGAGGTTTTTATTTCACGGATCTAGGAAAACTCACCGGTACTCACAAATTAAATTTTGTGAAGGGTTAAATTTTTTTTTGAACGGTCGGATTCTATGATTAATAGAACAGGGCCAGCAAATGCTGTAAAAACCCAAAGTACAAAATAAAACACACAAAACAAAACGCAACAACAACTCCTACCTTATACTACATTATTTCACTATATCTCAAATGTTATAGTCCACCCATCTCTCCCAAACTAAGTCGTGAAATTTCGATCTACTTTTCAGCCAAACGAAACTATCTGTCATTATTGTCTCCGCTATGTTGATCCCGGACCTGATGTTCCCTTCAAACTCTTTTTCATTCCGAGCCTTCCACACATTCCACATGGTTGTTTGAAATACCGCATTGATTACCTTCTTCCATTCCTTCGATCCTGATAAGCCGTCGACATAAGCTAAAGCATCTTTTACTCCTCGGAACTCGGTAGATGGTGATAATTTCAGCCAAACAAGGATTGTGTCACACCCCGACCACGTAGGACAACAAACCGTGGCGGAAACATCAGGGAGTGTTGCAACAGAAGCAATCGTTTCACAACCATGGATACAAAAAGTGTTTCGTTTTATTGATAATATTAAACATTGCATTGTCTTAACATAGAATAAACAAGTTTTATATCGTCTATCATAGTTATTATGTCACTAAGGCCTCGTCCAGATCCTATGTGACGCACGCATCCTAGCAGTCATTCAAGTAGCAACACCTGAAACATATGTAAAAACTTAGTCAGCAAAGAAATGCTGGCGAGTACATAGGTTTTATAGGAGTGTCGAATTCATGGCTAGTTTAAGTGTTGCAATACTTTATTAAAAACTTTGTTTTGAAAAGAGTATAATATTGCAACTTAATTGACCAACTCGAATCAAGTGGGTTATAGTTTATAAAACCTCGTAGCCATGATTCTCAACCCAAAAACCTTTGCTTTAGAACACCAACTTGTAAAACATCTTGTAAAAACTCGTTAAAAACTCGCATAGTTTATATCTCTTAGAAAAACATCGTTGTGTGATATCGTTTCAAAATCGTTTACCCAAGTGAACTAAATAACGCCACGATATGTAATATGATGAAAACACTTATATATAAGAAGTACCATCGGCGTATCTACCATGTTTTCACCACATTACACCCGTCTCGTTATCCAAACACTTAACCAAAAACCAATCGCTTATCGAAATCGTTTAACATCGTTTCCAAGTCGTTCCCAAATCGTTTACTCGTTTCACCTCGTGTATCTCGTTTCAAATCGTTTAACTCGTCCCAAAATCGTATTCATTTTAATAGTGAAACTACTTTTGGTCGTCTCGCTAACAACATTCAAACCTGTGTGACTCGTTTATTGTTCAACTCGTTTTCGCATTAACAAACCTCCAAATGGTAAGTTAACAATTATCAGATTCAGTCGTTACCCACAACCCCCACACATAACCATGGGTGCAGTGCAATAACGGGATTTGTCAGATCCTATGGTACCATAACCTAATACTGGTCGGTTCGGCCAAAATTAATGAATGTCATTCGTTATGTAATTACAACCAACAAGCTCGTTCACATTATCGAAATCGTTATTAGTTTAGTATAAACCATCTTACTCGTTTTGAAACCATCGCTAAAACATCGAAATCGTTTTGATACATATGAATCACCCAAAACAATTGAAAACAGTAAAATAAGGGAACTATGTACTCACCTTGGGTGCGTTTTTAAATGTTAACACAATCCCTCAAATTGTTTATGCGTCCTAAATAAAGTAAGGATGATTTTTAATAATCAAAATTCACATAAATACCGAAGTTTCTCCGATACTTAGAATTTTCACATAACTTTGAGTTTTCTCGAAAAGTTATTATTTTTGATTATTTTGGTGTATTTGTATTTATACATATACTCAAGCGTAATACGCATAATCTTGTCAACACTAACACATCATCATACACATATTGTAAAACACATAGCACATTGTGACACATTAAATTTACTCATGAACAACCCATTATAGTTATGTCGAAAGACACTTATTTTAGCGTTTCGGTAACATTTTTGAGCGTCGGAAGTCACGTATGACTAACCGAACACCAAGTAAACTTAGTATAAGTTAAAATACTTGTTTTTATATCAAAAATATCAGTTTGGTTACTGATAAAAAACAGTTTAATAAAAATCCTTCGAAAAGGCGATTTTTAACCGTTTTACCGCATAGTTTTGCATCAAACGTTACCCGAACCATCCCAAATCGAAACGACTTGAAATTTTGACACAACCCATGTTATTTACTGAATAAAATAATGGTTATACTCACAATAGTGCAGGTCTTAAATAGAGCATATAAATCATGCAAATTTCACATATTTTATCACTTTTTAAGCTATATGTACAACATGCAATGCTACCAAACCTATGTCAAAGTTTTATGCCATTATATTACACCAAATAATGTTATTTTTAGTGTTTATAACCTGTTCAAAAACATTTTTGTCATATAACCATTTTTCATCATCTCTTGAGCTTTAAATCAACATATTTTCACATGTACAAGTGTCTAAAGCATATCAACATTTTATATGAGTTTAGATGCATCAAATATGTGCTATATTCATGCTTATTTGCTGATATACTTGAACACTTAACATATCATATATAGATCATCAATCACTTGCATTTTACTATTATTCAAGAACAAGCAACAACATAAACAAGTACTCATCAAGAAATCAACTTCAAAGCTCATACACCCACACATATATGTACGATTATATATACATATATATCACTACCATTTTTACTTGTATCAAGACCCATTTCATTTAGATTTCAAGTTTAGTGAAAATCCCAAGATTCAAGAGAAACTTCAAATCATCAAGAACAACCAAGAATCAAAAGTATGATTTTAACATAGTGTTATACCTTCAAGATTCAAGTAGGTTATGGGATGAGATTTTGATGATAGAAAGCTTGAAATTACTTGAATACGCCTTGGAAACACCTTTGTATCTTCACACCACTTGAAACATGCTTGAAAGGAGCTTTGATTCTTAAGAACAAGGTTTGAAGAAATGAAAATGGTGAGGGTGAAGGGTGTGGACGGTTGGGAGAGAGGAGAGAGAGTGATTTGTGATCTTTGGTAGATTGTGAAGATATATGTAGAAGATATGGAAGAGATTTGGAGATCTAAGGTGATGGCATGCAATTACAAGTGTCAAAACAAGATCCATAGCAAGATTTATGAAATATTTGGTGGGGGCCACTTATATGTGACCGTGAAATTGAATGGGGGGGGGGTGAAATGTAATTTTGATGGTATATTAGATAGTAAACAGGTGTTTAACTGGATACCGGGTATTTTATCTAGCGTTTAAATCTCGGTTTATGGCGTTCTAAATTATTTTTATTTTTCTATAAAAATAAACTCGCCAAAATATTACTGAAACAAATTTCAGTTGCCGAGATTTGGCTGCGTTGTCTGCGTTTTGCAGTATAAGCACTGTGTTGCGCAGAAACACGCGGTACGCGCTTAAACTTGAAAAGAACGTTCTTAAGCGTTTTAATTCATTTTTCAAAATGAACCTGATTAAGAATAAAATTTCAATCATAACAGAATATCTTCTGGATTTAAATATTATCCGGGCGGTCACCAACGTTCGTTACGCAGTTTTGTCGTAATTAGTTCTTTAGTTCAAATAAACATGTTTTCGCCATACCGAATCCTTCGAAACTTATTTCTAAGTAATGTAAGGGATATTTAGGGTATGTTTGGCTTACGTCACAGTTCCGGAATGTAGGTCGCGTTAAACTGATTGCGTTTAAGCACCAGTTTGCGTATAACCTTCCAGAAGGTGATCTAAAGCTTGAAATCGGAATCGAATCAAATTGTAAAATTGTCAAACACAAATACACATATATTAACACTAAAACACATAATAACACCAAAGCATATTGTTTTATTGATAACGGACATTGTTTTACATAATACGATGATTACAGATCACAGTTGTCACAGATTGCACTCCAAATTGTTTTTGACTTGCTGCATCCACAAATGACATGATCTACAGTTTCTTCATCGGCCTCACATCTTGAACAAAGATGATTATTAATCGGTATCCTTCTCTTGATAAGTTCCTTTTTAACCGGGATCCTCTCTAACATTGCTTTCCACGTAAAATAGTTTACTTTCGGAGGAATCCACCTGTTCCAATGCTTCCATTCTTCTTCCGTTACCGCTCCATCTTGGTTTGTTATTTGATTTCTGACCGCCGCTACTGTGAATTCTCCTTTATCGTTTGATTTCCACACCCATCTATCCGCTCCTGGTTTGAATTTTACGTTGTTTAGCAAGTGTAACATGATCGTCCACTGAGCCCATTCTTCATCAGAATTTGGAGGTCTTAACCACCCTAAGTTCCATTGATTCTCACTGTCCAGTTTCGTGACACAGTCAAGCACTTTAACATGTTTATTTCTAGCGATTTTAAATAGACCTGGAAACCTTTCTTTAAATCTTTTCCCATCACACCAGTTATCAATCCAAAACTTGACTTCATTCCCTAATCCCACTTCCGCAATTATCTCGTCTAAAACCGAAATCCCAATGCGTCCAAGTTCGTTACCTGCACTCACAATATCTTTCCAAATACCTGCGAATTTATACTTAATAGGGATTATTTTGTGACTCTTGTTACTCCCGTGAATCGATTTTATTACTTTTACCCACAGCTCTTCCGGTTTCGTCTTAAATTTCCACCACCACTTTATCAATAAAGCGAGGTTAGTACTTCTTAAGTCTCCTAGCCCAAAACCACCATGTTGTTTCGGTCTTATCATTTTCTGCCAAGCTATCCACCGTATTTTATACCTCCCCGCTTTCCTTCCCCAAATAAAATCCCTTCGTATCTTGTCTAGCGCTTTTATTACCTTTTTAGGAGCTAAATGCATAGAGAAAAAATAATTTGGAATGGCCCCCATCACAGCCTTTGCTAAAACCATTCTTCTAGCGAACGACAGGCACTTGGCTTTCCAGGCCGATAACTTATTGTTGATTTATCCACTATCGTCTTCCAGTGCTTCTCTCTTTTCATATTTTCTCCGATCTTTAAACTGGGAAATTTAAACGACATTGTACCCGACTTACATTTCAACCTCCCTGCCATACCTTCAATCTCCTCTGCTTCCACTCCAAAACCGTATGCGCTTGATTTATTTAAGTTAACTTTTAATCCCGAAACCAGTGTAAAACATCTTAAGATGCGTTTGAGGTTAAGAATGTTGGTTTCAGACCATTCGCCCATAAATATCACGTCATCCGCATAACATAAATGTGTAATGCTCGGGCCTTCTTGTGGAGTATTGATGCCGTTAAAAGCACCTCTCTTTACAGCCCTCGTCATGATAACATCTAAAGCTTCCATCGCAAGGATAAAAAGAAAAGGTGATAACGGATCACCTTGCCGTAATCCTCGTTGTAACTTGAATTCTGATGTAGGCGATCCACTTACAAGTACCGATGCCCAACTTGACTTCAAGCACGCTCCAACCCATTTAATCCATCTACTTGGAAAACCCATTGCTTTCAAGTTTGAGAGAATAAATTTCCAATTAACTGAATCGTATGCTTTCTCGAAATCTACTTTTAAAATAAACATCTTCTTTTTGGTCTTCTTCGCCCAAGAGATTATTGTACTTGTGATGAGCGGTCCATCGAAAATAGATCTACCTTTTACGAATGCCGTTTGCACCGGGGCCACAATGCTAGGGATCACGTTTTTTAACCTGTTGGCTAAGATTTTTGCAATCACTTTATATAATAATCCAATCAGAGAAATTGGTCTAAATTCATCCACTGATGACGGATCTCTAATTTTAGGAATGAGTGCTATGAATGATGCGTTGCATCCACGTTCTATGAATGCTCTCTCGTAGAAATCATTTAAGACACTGCTGAATTTTTGTTCTAATTGCTCCCAGAATTTTTTAATGAACTTAAAAGAGAACCCGTCGGGGCCCGGAGCTCTATCACTTCCACACGCCCATACCACCTTCTTAATTTCTTCTTTTGAAAATCGATTCGTTAACGCCGTTTCTTGTTCCTTTGTGATTCTATTAAAACCTCTTCCATCCAAGGACGGTCTATGCTCAATAGGTTCCGAAAATCTAGCCATGAACTTATCTTTAATTTCCTCCTTAATAGCCTTCAGATCCGTAATCATATTACCGTTTACCTTCAAAGCACTAATGCGATTTCTGGCTTTTCTACAGTTAATGATCCTGTGAAAAAATTTTGTGTTCTCATCTCCAAGTTTGGCCCACCTAAATTTCGCTTTTTGTTTTAGATCGATTAATCTCTTCCTCTCGTACTTCTTTATTTTCCATTTACCTTTAACTCTACATTCTTTCTCCAAACCCGTGAGTCGCCTAGTTTCCGCCGTCTTTTCTATCCTTTCCACTTCTTCCATAGCAGATTTCTGGACTTCTTGTTCTTCCTTTAATTTCTCCACCCGTCTCCACTCTTTTATTCCTACTTTGAGCTTTTTCAATAGATTTGCCATTTCTTTCATGCTATTGCCCTCATTTATTGACTCCTCTATAATTTTCTTTACCACTTCGCCCATACCTTCATCCTCCAGCCAACTATTGTAAAATCTGAATGGGATTGGTCCGAAATCGCTGTTTGCACAAGATAGTAATAACGGACTGTGATCCGATACGTGCTTTGTTAGTGCTTCGAACCTTGCCATCGGCCATATATTCATAAACGAATCGCACACCAGTATCCTGTCGATTTTACTAAGATTAGATCCATCGTCAGACATGTACGTGAATTTATGTCCCCCCATTTGGTATTCAACTAGCCCTGCTTCCGCAATAAAATTGTTAAAAATCACTGCGCTTTGATTGTCGAATCTGGAATTCATTCTTTCGTGTTCTTCTCTTACTTCGTTAAAATCTCCTCACATGAGCCATATTCCTTCATTTGCTGATTCTTTGATGGACTTCAAATCCTCCCATAACGATCTTCTCCTCATGACATCACAAGGAGCGTATACGTTGACGATGTTAAGCTGTACATTACTACCAGCCATGATTCCGCTAATTACTAAAAATGAATCGTGTTTTACTACTGTTTGTTTTGAGAACACCCCTGGATCCTAGACCGATATCAGACCCCCTGACCTTCCCCTAGCATCCACGGAATCCCATTCCATATCCGCTTTTCCCCAATATCTTCCCACTGTTATTGAATCGACATTTGATACTTGAGCTTCTTGTATGCATAAGAACGAAATTTTATTGTCTTTGACTAGCTTGCTAATCCACTTCGGTTTTTCTCCACCCCCAATTCCTCTTATATTTACTACCAAATAATTCATGGTGCACTATTTGACTCCAATTCCTCCCTCACAACTTTTAGCACATCCTGTCTACTTTTTGAGACCCTAATTCCAATCTTCCTTCCAATTTCCATGGTTGCCTCTGTTTCTTCTTGCACATCCATTGAAGGTTCTTTATTTAAGTCCAAAGAATCAATCGTATCCAAATCATCATCATTTATTGCCTGACCGACGTCTATTGATCCCCTCTCGGTTCTGATCCTCTTGTTAGTTGTGCTCCCTTGCCTTGTAAATGTGAAAGTAGAACCTCCTTTCTTCCTTTTTTTTACGGCCTGCTTATTTCCCCAGATTAACTCATTTAAGTTAAAAGGATCATCACTCAGCCCACTATCTTTATCCGTATTACTAATACTGGGCCTATTTCCTTTGTTAAATCCATCATTATTTGTTTCAGGCCCACTTCCTTTATCACAGTTGGCTTCCCTAGGTCTAGCTTGGAAAGTAAAACTTTCACCATCCCCACATGTACCGATATTAAAGCTGCCGCCTACATTCTAACTCGATATTTGTGTTCCTTGCGTCTTTTCCTTCTCCAAGCATTCCGCAAATATTTCTTTCCAATTACCGCCAAAATTAATTGCCTCTTCCCGATTCCCATTGTCCCCACCTGTCGAATTAACTTCCTGTCCATTCGTCTCCCCCATTTTGTCCACTCCGGTCACCGGAATTGCCGTTTCTCCGATATTGTTTTGTGATTCCACCTGAATTGTTTCCTCATCTTCCTCACTATTCTCGTCTATCGGTGTCTCATCTCCTCCTCCATTATTTGCATCTGCCGGAATCTGTTCGTCCTCCTCCACATTTGTTGAATTTTTGTCATCAGGAGTATTAATGAACACTGAATCATCTTCGACGAATTTTGGTGCCCAATTGCCTGACACCTCTGATAGCCAGCACCTAAACACAGCTGATTTATGCATTACTGTAATCGCTGAGTTAATAACTTGGCCTGTTTTTACTATTACACCAATATGAGCAGTCGTCAAATTACTATCTTCTTTGCTGACCTCTGCTTCTTTTACCACCCTTCCCAACTTCTCACCAATTCTATTGAATGTTTCTTTGTTCCTTAAACTGATCGGAATTCCACAAACCCTGACCCACGCCAGTCTTTCGTACCAGTTCTTATCATTCTTCCATCTTTTAATCTTGGTGAAATACTCCTCACACATTTGTCTATTAGTAGTTAGAATTTCGTCGGCTACTGAAGAAACAGTGATCTAATTAGGGAGTTAATTAGATTGGTTTATGTTCCTTTCATGAGGGTTAATCTTCTTAAGGATATTTGAGCTCCGACTTGGTGGTCTAACCTGCAAAACAGAACACCGTTACTCGTTAAGAGGGGAATGTGGGGGTTTCCCTCTTAACCAGGCTCCGGCGTGAGAATAAGCGACTGCTTTGAGAGTAATTAAGTGTAAAGAGTAAGAGCCGAGAGAATAGAATGTTTAACCTGTGGGATGAGGTCTCTATTTATAGCCGGAGAGGTGTGAGGGGTTATGGGCTGATGGGCCTTGGGCCAGAAGCGGACAACAAAACGGATATGCTCTTTGTCTCGCTGGCGTCGACCGCTTAGTGGCTTCTAGATGCTCGTTGGTGCTGGCGCACCTTGATTGGAGCCACGTGTCATTGTTGTCGGCCTTGTTGTCCTTCTGTCATCAGCAGACGAGTGAAGATCGTGGGACAGTTGTCTCCGTCCTCTGATTGGTGCCATGTAGGCGTCCTTGTGTACTTCTCGTCAGGTGATCGTGGCGCACGATTGACCAGAGCCTGCTAGACGCTCATTGGCTCCTTTTACTGCCACTTGTACCTTATGTACCACTGTAGGTAGCCGCGCGCTTCCCTACTGAGCGGCTCATTTCTTCCATTGTTTTATGCTAAGTGCTGATATCTGGGTTTGTTGTGTGCATTCCCTCGCGCGGGATAAATCGTAGTGCGATGTAGGTCGCGCGAGGTTGTTGTTAACAAGTTGTTGTGTTAAGGAGTATGGTCTCACGCGCAACCTGATCTGAGGTTTGCGCGACTTTTTGGGACCATACCCCTTCAAGTCCCCCCAGTCCAGTGCTGCACCATGCGCAACGCAAGTGGTTGTAGCTCTGGACTTAATAAAAAATAAGAGAAGGGGAAATGGTTCTTTTGATCCTGACTTGTATGGCGTACGTTGAAAACTGTCGTTTTAAATGCGCAGGTACTAGGCTGGTGTTGAGTGATTTATTGTGTGGCCTTTTAGGCGCGCGAGGTTATAGTAGTTTACGTATATCTGGCGCGGCTCATGTGACTTCTGCATGAAGTTACTTGCACGTTTTATGGCGGGAAACTTCGAAATTTGAACTTCTGACAGGTTGGTTAGATAAGTCGCTGAGAGCGACGTTTGAGTTGACCCCTGGCACGGGTGTCATCATGCCGCCTGCGGCGGTTGCACTTCATGTCAGGAGAGTGAGGTCCACGCGCGCGTGGTAACCGTCACCCCTGGTTTCCCGCTTGACGTGGCAACCTCCTGTTGGTTAACCTAGCGGCGAACGCGGCACGGTTACCCATCGCATTAAATGCGATGGGTATATATATCCGAAGAGAAGGTGAGAGATTCTCACTTCTCTTCGTTTCTTCTCCACTTTTCTCTCAAAAACTCTTTGAATCTTCAAAGTGTTCTTCGTTTCTTCAAGATTTCTTCAAATCTTCAAACTTTTCTTCAAGCTTTTTTCCAGATCTTTCTAAAAAGATGAGTGAAGAACACCAAGAGGCTCCTGTTAGTGAGGAAGGACCAGTTCCTGTCCTTAAATGGGACTTAGGTCTCTTCGAACAGATTGTTCGTAGTTTCAGATTCCCACCGGAGTGGGATGCCCGGTATCCGGCTCAGGGCCAGACCGCGGCTGATGCACCACCCGGTTACATTACCCTATATGAAGACTTCTTTCTTCAGGGTAATTTCCGACTGCCGGCGACCAACTTCCTAGGCAGTATCCTTTCTTACTACAATTTCCATATATCTCAGATGAGCCCTCCCGGGATGGTGAGGGTACGACACTTTGAATTTTTGTGCCATTCCCATGGCGTCGAGCCATCGGTAGATAAGTTTCGTGCTTTCTACCAGTTGCAGAGAACGATGGGGTTCTTCTCGTTTGCAAGCCGGGGCGCGGCAAAGAAGATCTTGTTGAATCCTCCTAAGAGTTTCCACGACTGGAAACCCAAGTTCTTCTTCATCAGGGAAGAAGTCTTGCCGATTGCCATGCCCTTTAGGGACTGGACCGAGGCCATACCGAAGGAAGATCTTCCCATCCCAAAAACTGCTCGGTGGTACCAGCAGCTAACCCCAACCCCAAATCGGGTGTTTGGGGAAAATGTGTTAGTTGCTGCTAAGATGAGTGACCAGTGGTTACCTAGCAGCAGGGAGGTTCCGGTTTTGAAGATCGGCGATCAAGGTTAGTGTCTTCTTTATTCTGTTTCCAAGTAGGATTTCTGTAATTGTCACTTACTTATCTCCATTTGTAGAAGCGCAACTCTACCAAGCTGCCTTCTCTACCTTTGGTGGCTCCATGGGCGTTCGCCCATTGCGCGATGACGAGGAAAGCTGGTATGACCAGATTAAAGGAAACTTCATGTTTCCTGCTGCTGATGCTTTCGCTTCGCCGCCGACCGCTACTGAAGGTGCGCAATACCCTAAACCTCGTCCATTGCGCTCTGTGACTCTCGCTGGGAAAGAGACTTTCTATCTTTCCAGCGAGGAGTCCGTAGGTTCTTCCAGCGGCGAGCTAAGCTCTTGGTCTAAAATCTTTGCAGGTGTGTTGCGCGACCTGGGGATTGACCCCGAGGAGAAGAAGAAGAAACCGGTGAAGAGGAAGAAGAAGGTGGAGCCTGAGGTGACCAGTAAGGGCACTGGCCCTAGTCGC
Source organism: Helianthus annuus (assembly GCF_002127325.2). NCBI lineage: Eukaryota > Viridiplantae > Streptophyta > Magnoliopsida > Asterales > Asteraceae > Helianthus > Helianthus annuus. The sequence continues at coordinate 95,289,577 of NC_035445.2, read as the reverse complement.
GCAACATCTGCTGCTGTCAAAGGTACTCTTCGCCTTCGTCAACGTGACTTAGACGACTATGTGATAATCAGTGACTCATATGAAGGTTTATCACATGCAGTTAAGGGGAAGACCGGTGCTGGTGGGTCTAAGAGTTCTGGGAGCGCGGGTTCTCGCAACCCTGAAGCTGGCGCGACTCCGTCTTTCCCAGAAGATGAAGAAGTAGAAGAGGAAGATGCTGGTGCCCATCTTATTGGGCGGAAGAGGGGTAGGAGCGAAGCCACGACTGGTGTGGCTTCCGCCCCTACATCTGTTGTGATTCCCGTGGTTGGGAAAACGAGCAAGCTGCGCTCGTTATACAAATTTTCTCCTGGTAAGTTCTTCGCTTCTCTTCTTAATACTTTTCTCTTTACTCAAATGCACTTGCTTTATTTTTTCAGAAATCAAGAAGAAGACCCCTGAGAAGGGTGTCACGTTCAGTGAGGCTGCGGCGAAAAGGCCCAAGATTACCGTCAAGTCCACTGACACTGCTGCTCAGGATGCCGCGAAGGCTGCTGAGGCGCAGCGAAAGGTGGAGGAGGATCGGAAGAGAGAGGAGGGGAAGAAGAGAGTTGCGGAAGAGAAGAAAAAGAAAGAAGAAGAGAGGAAGAAGATAGAGGAGGAGAGAAAGAGAAAAGAGGAGGAGGAGAGGAAGCAGAGGGCGGAACAGGAGAGGTTGGCTGAAGTGGCGAGGAAGCAGGCCTTAGAGAAGGAGCTAACGGCGAAAAAGGCTATGGATCAGCCTCTTAAATCTCCAGGTCCTGAGGTCACCAAACCAACCAACACCGGTCCTGTTATTACTTCCAAGGGTTCCAGCCGCTTCTCCTCAAGCGGCGCGAGCTCTGGTGGAGCTGGGGGTTATAACCCCAATGTGATAGGTGCGAAGGACACCGTTGGGGATATTTACTACAAGATTTACAATGAAGAAGAACGTGGTGACGCTCCTCATCAAGCCCCTTGGAGTTTAAAACAGAAAGATACCTTCATTGAGTTCAGCCCTGCACGCGAGTGGTTCTTGAACTCCTTTACACCTGCTGAAGTCAATCGGCAAAGGGCGAAACCTCACGAGATGTTGTATCGTACTTATATCCTTGGCGAGGCCAACGCTCGTGCTGCCAACCATCAAATAGTTCGCGAATGGCGAACGATGGTTAGGGAGCGCGCCGACTGGGAGGCTTATCGCGAGCGTATGCTGAAACGTATTGCTGAATTTGAAAAATCTAAAGCCGCGTTTGGTGAGGAGAGAGCCAAGTTTGAGGCTGACAAGAAGGCTGAAGAGTGGGGCCGCGAGGGGCTGCAGAAAAAACTCCACAATGTTGAAGAGCAACTGGCCAAGGAGAAGGCCGATTTTAAACGTATTTGTGCCCAAGACAACGAGCGCGCCTATGCGGCTCGACAGAAGATAGTTGATCTTGAGGCTAAAGTTGCTGACTTGACCTCGAAGGTAGAGGAGGCGCAGGGAGAGAAGGCTGCCAAACAGCAGGTGGAGGTTAGTCTATTTGTTTTCCTTTATACTTGCTATTTTGTTAATACATCGGCCTAAGTTGTTTTGTCGGCCTTCAGGTTGAATTGTCTGAGGTCAAACTACAGCTGTCCAGCAAGGACAGAGATCTCCACGCCAAGGACGCTGAGATTGCGGAGCTCAAACGTCGCTTAAACGAGCAAATTGACAGGTGCGAGTCGTTGGAGATCGACCTGGAAGCCGAGAGGGTTAAGGCTGCTACGGCTGAGGAGGCGCGTGCTGTTAGCACTGCTGCGCTGAATGTGGCCCAAACCAACTACTCCGAGGCTCAAGGCATCGTCGATACGCTTGTCTCAGAAGCTGAATGGATGCGCACTCGTGGAGTAGTGTTGGTAAGTGCCTTTGTCTTATGCTTTTTCTTGTTGAGAGTTTTCTTTAATGCTTTTTGTTTTTTGTGAAGGTTGCCAACTCCATCCTGAATGCGGGCGAGCTAGACCGCGCCGTAGCGGCTCTGACAGATGCGGCGCGTGCGGTGGGTCATCGGGGAGGCTACCTGGAGTGTGCCAATCACGTTGAGCAGATGCTTGGGCAGGAATTTGACATAAGTCATTGTTCAGTGACGGAACATGCTGATGCTGCACTGGCAAGTGCTGAAAACTCGTATGACAACCTTTCCTTGCCTATCATGGAGTTGGTTGTTGAATCGTTGAAGAAAGACGACTGGTGCCAGCGTCTTAAGGCAGTCCTCGATCCACCAGTTACCGTCGAGTTGTCCGACGAGGAGCCAGCTGGTGATGATGGCGGCGATGGTGATGATGATGGCAACGATGATGATGGTGAAGATGACGGAGATGATGGTGATGATCGACGCGATGAATAGGATAGTTTGTTGAATAGGTGGTTGATAGGCATTTGTGCCTTTGTAATTCCTTCGGACACTCTATGTACAATGTTGCGCATTTGCGCAAGTTTTAAATGAAATGAAACATTTTGGTTTTTTCCGTTGAAATTATTGCATTGCTATAAAAACTTTATGTTAAATTAGCTCGAATAAATGGAAGCGTTTTTTAAGTATTAAGGTATCCACCCGGTCTCGCGCTTTGTTCGCGGAGGACCTTGGAGGTGGTTTGAACAACCCTGGAATGCTGGAGCGTTTTCGCGCTAATCAAAAGTTTAGCATGCATTTGTAACGAAAAAATGTAATAGAAAAACATGTCGTATGTTTTCATTCAAGTCAGAAATGGGCGCTTAGGCCTTCATACATAATTGCTAATGGCTTGTAACCGGCGTAGTGAATTGAAAGATGGCGCAAGGCCGAAATAGATTACATGTAACATTTGCGCAATTGTTGCGCATTCCAAGTTCTTGGTAAGATGTGGCCATCTAGGGTGCGCAATTTGTAGGCCCCTTTGCCCAGGACCTCATGAATCAGATATGGGCCTTCCCATTTAGGTGCCAATTTCCCTGGACGTTCCGCATTTGATGCTTCATTGTCGCGAAAGACGTATTCCCCTGGGTTGAAGGTACAAATGCGAACCCTTGTGTTGTAGTACCTTTCCAGCTGGGTTTTGTATTTGGCCTCTCTGATTCTCGCGATTTCGCGTCTTTCTTCTAACAGGTCCAAGTCTAGACGCCTTTCTGCTTCATTGTCAATTGAGTTGACCGCTATCATACGTGGTGAGGGTAGGCCAATCTCCGCCGGGATAACCGCCTCCGAGCCATAGACCAGGCTGAAAGGGGTCTCGCCGGTACTCGTCTTTGGCATGGTCCGATGGGCCCATAAAATGCTTGGGAGCTCATCAACCCATCCGCGCCGCCTTGTTCCTAATCTGGCCTTTATCCCTTCGACGATACATTTGTTCACACTTTCCACTTGTCCGTTGCCTTGTGGGTGCGCAACGGATGTGAACGTGTGTTCGATGTTCATCTCCTTCATCCATTTCTTAAGATCGTCCGAAGCAAAGTTGGTGCCATTGTCAGTCACGATCTTGAGCGGGAGGCCAAATCTGCATATGATGTGCTCCCATATGAATTTGCGCACAATCATAGCTGTGGTGGATGCAAGGGCTTTGGCTTCTACCCACTTCGTGAAGTAGTCGACAGCTACTATGATGAACTTTACGGCACCGGGAGCATCCGGGAAGGGTCCCACCATGTCAATTCCCCATTGCTGAAAGGGCCATGCGGTGGATACGGGGATAAGATCATTTTTAGGGCGCAACGTTTTTGGAGAGTGCCTCTGGCAAGAGTCACATTTGCGGATCTCCTTCATTGCGTCAACATGCATACCAGGCCAGTAGTAACCGGCGCTCATGATCTTCGCGACAACCATCCGTGGTCCGGAGTGGATGCCGCAAATCCCTTCGTGGATTTCCCTTATCAGGTAATTCGCATCCTGGGGGTCCACACAGCGCAGTAGTGGCCCTAGGAAGGATTTTCGGTACAAGATACCGCCGTTCATTTCGTATTGTAGGGCTTTGTTTTGGATCTTTCTTGCTTCCGCTTTGTTTTCAGGGAGCACCCCTTCTTGCAAGTATTGGATGATTGGAGTCATCCACGATGGTTGCCCTGTTTCGATCACGTTCACTTGTCGCAGTAATACCGATGGATTCTTGAGTACCTCTATCCTTACATCCTTGGCGAGATGTTGAAAGGAAGTCGAGGCAAGCTTGCTCAAGGCATCGGCAGGCTTGTTTTTTGAGCGATTGATATGTATAACCTCGTGAGTTTTGAATTGTTGGAGCAATTCTTTCGCTTGTTCCAGATATAGAGCCATGACTTCTCCCTTCGCGTCGTATATGCCGTTTACTTGACTGGCTATCAGGAGTGAGTCAACATGTGCGCGCAAGTTTCTTGCTCCCATCTTGATGGCGAGGCGTAAGCCTGCCAGAAATGCTTCGTACTCAGCCTCGTTGTTGGTGTTTTTGAAGTCCAACTTAATGGCGTAAGTAAACTCGTGCTTTTCTGGGCTCACTAGGCGTAAACCTGCTCCCGCGCCATCTTCATTTGATGCCCCGTCGGTGTAAAGCATCCAAGTCTCCTCTGTTGTATTTTCCTTGGGAGTCTCTATCATCTCGCATTCCTTGATTTTATCAGCCGGCACTTCTGTGATGAAGTCGGCGAGGACCTGCCCCTTAATGGCCGGGCGCGGTCTGTACAAGATGTTGTGGCCGCCCAGTTCAATGGCCCATTTTGCCAACCTGCCTGATGTCTCAGGCTTCTGTAGTATGGTGCCAATGTGAAAATTTGTAAGCACAGTTATCACATGGCCTGTGAAGTATCGGCGCAACCTTCGGGAGGCGTGTAGCAGTGCAAGAACCAGCTTTTCCATTGTGGAATATCTTGTTTCTGGGTCAGTGAGTACCCTGCTGACATAGTAGATCGGGGTTTGTACCCCGTTTCTGTCGACCAATAACACTGACCCTACTGCCTTATCCGAGGAGGACAAGTACAGTACGAGGGGCTCCTTCTCAAATGGTGCAGTCAGGGTAGGGAGTTCGATCAAACACGCTTTCATTTGTTGAAAAGCTGTTTTGGCTTCCGGGGTCCATTTGAACTCTTGCTTCTTCACACAATTGCGAAACATGCTAATGAAGGGATATGACTTTGCGACGTGATTGGAGAGAAAACGATTAAGCGCGGCCAGCCGGCCGGCTAGTCGTTGCATTTCCTTGATGTTTCTCGGTGAGGGCATTCGCTCGATAGCTTGTACTTTCTCTGGATTCACCTTGAAACCGCCGTTTGTGACAATGAAGCCTAGAAACTTCCCCTCTTCCATGCCAAAGGAACACTTGGCTGGATTTAGCTTCATATTTACGCTGCGCAATGAGTTGAACGTTTTCTTGATGTCTTACAACATTTGGTCCTCCTCAGGACTTTTAACCACTAGATCATCGATATAAACCTCAATATGCTTTCCGATGTCACCTGCGAAGGTCTTGTCCATCAAGCGTTGATATGTCGCGCCTGCATTCTTCAGGCCAAAAGGCATCTTTGTGTAGCAGAAGATTCCCAGATCCGTTCTGAACGCTGTCTTGTCTTCATCTTCTAGCTTCATCTGCACTTGATGGTATCCTTTGTAGCAATCCAAAAAGCACTTCCACCGGTATGGCGCGAGAGAATCTATTTTTTTATCGATCTCAGGCAAGGAATAGCAATCCTTTGGGCACGCCTTGTTGAGATCAGTGTAGTCTACGCACATGCGCCATCCGCCATTTGATTTTTCGACCATCACGGGGTTCGCCACCCAACTCTGATATCTTACCTCTCGCAGGATCCCGGCTTTGAGCAGCTCACATACCTGCTCGTTCATTGCTTTTGTCTTGTCTGCCCCTAGGCTGCGCCTTCTTTGGACCTTTGGCTCGACAGATGGGTACGTGTTTAAGCAATGCTCGGTGATGTTGCGCGGGACACCGGTCATGTCTGCCGGTGTCCAGGCAAATATATCCATGTTTCGAAACACTTGGCTGGATTTAGCTTCATATTTACGCTGCGCAATGAGTTGAACGTTTTCTTGATGTCTTACAACATTTGGTCCTCCTCAGGACTTTTAACCACTAGATCATCGATATAAACCTCAATATGCTTTCCGATGTCACCTGCGAAGGTCTTGTCCATCAAGCGTTGATATGTCGCGCCTGCATTCTTCAGGCCAAAAGGCATCTTTGTGTAGCAGAAGATTCCCAGATCCGTTCTGAACGCTGTCTTGTCTTCATCTTCTAGCTTCATCTGCACTTGATGGTATCCTTTGTAGCAATCCAAAAAGCACTTCCACCGGTATGGCGCGAGAGAATCTATTTTTTTATCGATCTCAGGCAAGGAATAGCAATCCTTTGGGCACGCCTTGTTGAGATCAGTGTAGTCTACGCACATGCGCCATCCGCCATTTGATTTTTCGACCATCACGGGGTTCGCCACCCAACTCTGATATCTTACCTCTCGCAGGATCCCGGCTTTGAGCAGCTCACATACCTGCTCGTTCATTGCTTTTGTCTTGTCTGCCCCTAGGCTGCGCCTTCTTTGGACCTTTGGCTCGACAGATGGGTACGTGTTTAAGCAATGCTCGGTGATGTTGCGCGGGACACCGGTCATGTCTGCCGGTGTCCAGGCAAATATATCCATGTTTCGAAACAGCAGTTGCTTTAGACGTGTTCTGATGTCTGACGAAATGGCGTGGCCAATTGTCACAGTCTGCTCGGGGTACTTTCGGTTTAAAACCCATTTCTCCGGCTCGGTCGTGGAGACCTTCGCCGCCTTTGTTGGGCGCAGCTCTTCAGTTGACATTACTTCTTTCTTGGCATATATGATTGCTACTCCTGTCTTGGTTGGGAAACCTATCGCAGAATGAGGCGTTGAAGTCACCATGTTTAGCTCGCCTTGTGTTTCCCTCCCAATAAGCACATCATGCCTCGATTTCACTGGCATTACCATGAAGTTCACATTTGTTGTTCTTGAGTGTTTCCCGTCAGAGAGCGTGACGGGGAAACTGATCTGTCCGAGAGGAAAAACCATCTCGTTGCAAAATCCAGACAAAGGATAATCGACAGGTTCGAGTCGCGCTTTATCCTCTTCATCCAACTGATTGAAACACTGTTCGTAAATAATGTCGGCAGTACTCCCCGGGTCTATGAATATGTAGTCAGTTTCATAATGCCCGATTATGCCGGTGATGACCACAGGACGTGTGGCGCGAGGTCCGCCACGCACTACTGGAAATATAACTTGCTGCTCTTGCCAAGAAGGTTCATAAGGGCGTTTGCCTTTCTCTTTCGCGCTGTACCTGGGTCCGTTGACCATGTGAGTTTCTAATCGTCGGACCTTTTTGTGGTTCCCTTCATCGTGGCGCTGGAGTTGACGGGTTTCCTTGCGTACATTCTTCACTAAATGGCTTAGCTTGCCGCTTTTGAGCGCTCTCTCGATTTCTTGGCGCAAGCTGTAACAGTCGTCAGTCAGGTGCCCTGAATCTTTGTGAAAATCGCAGTACAAGTTAGGGTCTTGCCCTTTCTTGTTTGTCATTGGCCTTGGCGCCTTGAAATCGACATTCTCCGTCATCAATACCTCCTTTGGAGTTTTTGTGAGCGGAGTCCAGTGTTTGTCACGATTGTCGTCTCTGACCGCCTTCTTGTAACCGATTCGGTCAATCGTTTCTCGCGCATCTTCTCTGTAACGTGGCCTGTCGTCACGGCCTCTTGGTCTCTCAGACTTCCAGTCATGATTCTTGTATTTGTTACGCTTGTTGTTGTTGTCGCGCGTACTTCCTCTTGAAAATCGATCTTCTGGGTAGTAGCCCTTTCCACCAGCAAGGGACTCCTCAGTTTGCGCGACGATTTTTGCGGCTTCCATCAGTTTATCCCACTCCTTTGGCATTCCATCTTTGCCTGTGATGGTTCTAATGAGACTATCGCAGCGTATAGCCTTTTTGAAGTGACAGCGCATGAGTTGCTCACTGATACCGCCAATTTCCAGGCACTCTTTGTTAAAACGCGTGATGAAGTCCTCCAGACCTTCACCATCTCTTCGCCAAATATCTTCTACTTCAGCTGTGTCGCGTTGGTAGCGACGTTGTTGGCTGAAGTAGCTTAAGAATTGCGTCTTGAAATCTGTCCATGATTTAATCTTCCCAGGCGGAAGGCTGTCAAACCAGGCGCGAGCCGCTCCGGTAAGAGTTTGAATGAACAGGTGGCACCACATGGGCATATTCCACCCACCCATGCAGCCCACACTCGTGAATGTTCTGACGTGATCGTCTGGGTCAGTCAACCCATTGAATTTCCCAACAGTTGGGGGTAGCTTCTCTCGTGAAAGCGGCGCGAGTGCAATTTTCGGGATAAACTTGGAGTGTTCCGCAGCTTCCGCTGGTCTGTATGCCAGGCGGAAATCTCTTTCAGCTTCTTCTGTGTAGCCAATGTGTTGTCTTGGCTTGTAGTACTCATGGTTTTTTAGTAAACGATTAAAGACTGACGATTCTTCATCACCTTCCCATGTGGGATCATATGGGTCTGTTTCTTCCCATTCATTGTTCATGTTGCGCGGCGTGAGCCGGCTGTGAACAGGGCCTCGTTGAAGGTTCGACGGATATTCATAGTAACTATCCGTTTCCCCTCTCGTATCGCGCGTGTCTTGTACGCTTAAACGTCCTGTAGGGGGAGGCCTGTTGGTTCTGCCTTGTATATTGGCTGGTGGGGGCATTTGGCGCACCCCCTGACTCTGAGGGGTGACCAAGGACGGTTCTGCCGTCAAAACTGCTTGCTGCGCGATGAGCGATTGGTATGCTGCATTGATAGTGGCGATGTTCTTGGCATACCATGAGGCTGGGGTTTCGCCTTCTGGTAAGCCAAGTAATGCAGATACATTTTGAGGTGGCGCTGTGTTCGAAGGTCCTTCTCCGTTCCCTGGGGTGACCACTTGGGTGATGCGGGTGAAACTCCCGCGCGGACCCCCAGTATTGTTGATTTCAGCTTCGCCGATTTCTTCGATTTGTTGGGCTTGGAAGTTTTGGATTCCTTCGCCTAACGCCGTGTTAGAGTTGGTTCCGAAACCGAACTCTGGGATGATTCCTTGACCAGTCATAGTCGAAGGAAGAAAAGAGGTGTCAAAGGCTCAAATAAAAGAAGATGAGGGTGGTTATAGAAAAAAAATCGGTGGGCGCCAATGAAGAAACAGTGATCTAATTAGGGAGTTAATTAGATTGGTTTATGTTCCTTTCATGAGGGTTAATCTTCTTAAGGATATTTGAGCTCCGACTTGGTGGTCTAACCTGCAAAACAGAACACCGTTACTCGTTAAGAGGGGAATGTGGGGGTTTCCCTCTTAACCAGGCTCCGGCGTGAGAATAAGCGACTGCTTTGAGAGTAATTAAGTGTAAAGAGTAAGAGCCGAGAGAATAGAATGTTTAACCTGTGGGATGAGGTCTCTATTTATAGCCGGAGAGGTGTGAGGGGTTATGGGCTGATGGGCCTTCGGCCAGAAGCGGACAACAAAACGGATATGCTCTTTGTCTCGCTGGCGTCGACCGCTTAGTGGCTTCTAGATGCTCGTTGGTGCTGGCGCACCTTGATTGGAGCCACGTGTCATTGTTGTCGGCCTTGTTGTCCTTCTGTCATCAGCAGACGAGTGGAGATCGTGGGACAGTTGTCTCCGTCCTCTGATTGGTGCCATGTAGGCGTCCTTGTGTACTTCTCGTCAGGTGATCGTGGCGCACGATTGACCAGAGCCTGCTAGACGCTCATTGGCTCCTTTTACTGCCACTTGTACCTTATGTACCACTGTAGGTAGCCGCGCGCTTCCCTACTGAGTGGCTCATTTCTTCCATTGTTTTATGCTAAGTGCTGATATCTGGGTTTGTTGTGTGCATTCCCTCGCGCGGGATAAATCGTAGTGCGATGTAGGTCGCGCGAGGTTGTTGTTAACAAGTTGTTGTGTTAAGGAGTATGGTCTCACGCGCAACCTGATCTGAGGTTTGCGCGACTTTTTGGGACCATACCCCTTCAGCTACCATCTGTGATCCCACTGTAAACAAAATCTTCAAACCTCCAGCATATCTTACCTCCATTGTGTCTGAACTTATCTCTCGTAACAAAATTTTTGCTCTACACAATATTTCCATTGATTTGGCTTCCATGCTAATAGTTCTTTTACCTCATTCATCCATGTTTTCCTCGTAGTTATCTGGCAGTAACAACCTTTCTCCCGTCACTTCATCCCTGTTTCCTTTTAGCGCTTCCAAGTATGACATGCCACCACCAACTATGCTCTGGGCTGCAATTGGTACGCCTCCTCCTACCTGATTTCTTGGTCGATCATAATCTGCCTTTGGTATCGATTTGTTCTCCGGCCAGCTTCTCCGTATCTCACCTTTCCGGGCTATTTTACCTTCAATATCTTCCTCTCTTTCGAACTTCGACACATTTGCTTTAACCTTTCTATCCCCAATCCAGATATTGTTTAAAGCTTGCACCAGCTTGATAAGATCACGGAACTTATTGAATCTGACAAAAGCGAATCGCTTCCCTTTTAGGTCTCTTTTGAATGGTAGAAAAACATCTGTAATGTTTCCGCAACGCCTGCATTCCAACCAAATCTCCTTCCTGGACACCCCTTCCGGCAAGTTTGCTATGAAGATTGTGGTACTGGGTTCTTCGTTCGTCTCCCCTTCGCCTCTCTTACGTCTCAGTCTCTCCCATTCTTCATCCTCTTTCGCTTTATCGCTATTTTCCGGCGTCTTCTCTTTGATTCTCCACCGCCGCGTCTCTTCTCCTCCCCTCCCTCTTCTCTCCATCGTGATCGATGTATAAACAACAAAAAATAATAAATCTTCACCTAAAGAGCGATTGCAGGTTCATATAAAAAATGATGGACCGATCAACTGCATGATGGACCGATTGTGAAGGGTTAAATGTCATTTTAGATTCTGTGGTTTGAGTTATTTTGCCAGTTTAGTTCAAAGATTTCATTTTTCACCCGTAGTTCCAAAAAGGTTTCACCGTTGTCAAGTCCACTGGGTTAACTTCATCTATTTTTTCTGTTAACGAGAAAGACAATTCGATCATTTAATATGGCTGAATTGCCCTTCTAGTTGACCGAATTGCCCTTCTCGTTAACAGAAAAAATGGATGAAGTTAACCCAGTGGACTAAAATGGCAATGGTGAAAACTTTTTGGACCCACAGGGGAAAAATGAAACTTTTGGAATAAACTGACAAAGTGACCCAAACCACAAGGACTAAAATGGCATTTAACTCTTTTGTGAACATTGGACCATGCTTCAACGTTGGAATATGAAAGTGGGGAAAAGTTAGGAAAAGTGAGACGACTCCCTCTAGATTTAGAATGTGGGGAAAATAGAAAGAATGGTGAGGTGACGCTCATATGACATCGGGAAAATTTAGAGTGGACGGAGGACTCATCACTTGATAAAGGTGTCTCTTTTTGTAGAGTGTAGATTTAGGTGTAAAATTAATGGATAGGTGAGTTAGCGGAATAAAAGAAATTATAGGGAAATAATAATTTAACTTTCTTATTATCTAAAAAGTAAAAAACAGAGGTCTCCTTTGGTCCTTTTTGTAGGTGATTCGTGTAACGAATAAAAGGATAGATTTAGATGTAGAATTAGTGGGTGGTTAGGGGAGGGGATAAGATAAAAAGAAATTACACAAAAATAATAATTTAACTTTTTTATTATCTAAAAAGTAAAAATAGAGGTCTCCTTTGGTCAAGAAGGTCATCTCCTCGTGAAAAAGCTGAATGTACGTGATTCGTATGTTACTTTCCAGAGTTTGCTTTGGGAATGAGAATAGCATTCCCACTCCGTGATTTATGTTCAAATTTTCACATTATTTCTTCAAATTCTATAATGGAGGTCAATCATGTCAAGAATTTCATTTTCTAAAGTTCCCATTATTCATCCTAATGATTATACGTTTTTATAGGGTTAATACATAATGGGGTGCGTCTAAAACACGTAATAGCGGTGTGTTAAACACAATGTAAAAAAGTGAATTTAATAAGGTGTGCCCAAATGTCGGATCTCTTTCTAATTTTGTATTGGCTTTTGACCACGATGTGCCCTTCCCCGTATACACGATGAATTAATTCATACACACGTGTCGAATTTATAGGTATTTGTTGTAAAAACCTATTAAATTAAGTGACGTGACAACAATCGTTTTGAGTACACATGTTGCATCGTGATGCACTCTAGTACTTATTAAGATTTTGCGATATATTCATTAAACCAACCTCTATATATATAGTATGATCATGTAAAAAGTTTAATATGATTCGAAATTCTTAAATTATATGTTAGTGTACTTATAACAATTTTTTTTCTTTTATTAGGTCAGATTTTTTTAGGGCCCAACAATGTAAAAACTTTAATATGATTCGAAATTCTTTTATAATATGTTCGTGTGATTATAACAATTTTTTTGTTTGTTTTATTAGGTCAGATTTTTTTTGAAAGTTTTACCAACATTTTTTTTTATTAAAAGTGACTAACAAACAAACAATATAACAATATCCCACAACAAAATGAAATGAGAGAATTACATTAAAATATTCAATATAACCTTCACACAATAATGTAAAAAAAAATCTTACTTTTTTAGTAGGTGTTAAACTAATATGTTATAGGTTTGTCTACTTATGTTGACTATATCAGTAGGTGTTAAACTAATATGCTATATGTTTGTCTACTTATATTGACTAGTCCTAAAAGATTCTTATTATGAGCAACTAGTTTATGTTTCGATCGCATTTCGGGGCAGTAAGCGGAAAATTTCTCAGTTTAATAACATGTACGTATGTGTTTCGGTTATTTGTACGTACTACTATAACACGATCTCAATAAATACTAGACATAAATAAAAATACGCGTGTCAAAGAATTTTTTTTAATAAAGTTTAGGAATTATAAAGTAACTTTATTAAAGTCCAAAAGTAGTAGCGGTTATCCACCAATAGGTAACGGTCACTATTCTCCCGGGTTGATACGTTATGGTAGCAAAGTGAAAGGCTAAAAGATGAAATAATAAAAGGAATGAAAGTAGAGGGACTAAACATGTACACTATAAAACGTTAAAGCATATGGACTAAACACACATATAAACAAAGTTAACTAATAAAAAGAAAGTTTTTTTTCAAAAAACAGAGGGGCTAAACATAGGTGATATACCTGTTTACCCGACCCAATTACCTGGTAAGTACCCGTTTACCCGATATAACTTATTTTATTTTTTAGTTTATTAAGGTAATTGAAAAGGAAGTCGCCAAATGACATACACTTTCTTTTTGTATTCTTTTGGTATAATTATTATGAAACATCTAGATTGTCGTATTGTTATTTTGTGCTAATAATCGCCAAAAAAATCACATACACGATTTTCTCATCTATTTATTTGAGTATTTTTATATGCATTTAGGTATATTATTTTATATACGCTGCAGTTATAAAATGTATTTTTATAGTGATAATGCTATATGTAATTGATTATTAGTTACCCAACGGGTATGGGCCAGCGATACCCAACGAGTAATTTTTTTAGATTAACGAGTTTACCCAAAACCTACAGGTATACCCGATGGGTATTTACTTGATGGATTTTGGGACGGGTTTGGGACAAGCATATCTAAACGGGTTTGGGTTTGGGATTACCTAAACTCATTCCAACCCCGACCCAATATCCGGTTTTATCTTACCGGATCCGTGTCCAATATCCAATTTAACCAGTATAACTGAACGATTCATACCAGTGTTTGAAACATTGGTAAATAGATGATTTTGGTTTAAAAGAAATATTGTTCGAAAGGTAAGTAATATTTCTTTTAGCTAAAAACTTATTTTATTTCATTATATTAAAACCTTATTAATAAGCAAGTACTTTATGCATATGGTAGTTGTATCATAGGCTTTGGGAGTTTTTCAAAAAAAAATTGGATTTTTTCTTTCTAACCCTAAAGTTTCAATCTTTAGCAATTTAAGTCTAAAGTTTCATTCTTTGGTAATTTAAACCCTTTGATTAGTTTGATTTTTCACTTATAATTCAAAGTTTCTATCTTTTTCAATTTAATCCCTTTGATTTTTTTTACTTTTAACCCAAAGCTTTCATCATTTGTAATTTAGCCCCAACACTTTTTAACTTTCAACTTTAGTTCTTTATACTTTTCATCTTTCACAAGTTTTCCGTTTAACGTTTCGTTCTAAATTTTTTGAGTTAACACGCCGCAATGTGCGTGTGGGGTTCAACGTTTTTTTATCTATTTTTTCCCGTTTGACATGCCCGTTTGATAAGTCTGTCGCAACGCACGGGTCAGAGATCAATTTAGTTATTCTTTTCTATGTTTTACACATAGATTCGCGGTAATGTAAGAAACATTTGACTTTCATCTAATATAATATATAGTTAACGAATCCCCACCGCATTGCGACGGGTGATAATTCTAGTTGTGATAAAAATACTAGTTACCTATTAAAAACAAAATAAATAGGAAAAAAAAAAAAAAAAAAGTCTCACCCAATTTCATAAACGGGCAGCGGGCAGGGCAGGCAACCCTTCTTCTCTATAAAACCCCAACTTTCCACCCCTTTTATCACCCACTCTCTTGCAATTTCATTATCTCCAGATTCATATCACAAAACTCTTTCATGGAGGCAATGAAGATGCTAAACCTTTTCGCCGTAATGCTGGTGATGATGACGTCCTTCGCCGCCGTCTCCGTCTCAGCCGACGACGCTTTTGCTCCTGCTCCGGCACCGACGTCTGACGCCACCACCGTCTTCCTCTCCACCGCCGTCGCCTCCGTAACTGCATTCGTTTTTGCTTTCCTGTTTTAAAAAAAATAATTATATTATAATATGAGTGAGGAGAAGGTAGAGAGAGAGAGAGAGAGAGAGAGAGAGATTATTACATATGTGTAATTCTACGTCTCTACTCTAGATCTATGAAATTATGTTGGTGATATTGATTATTTTTTATGTTTGGAATTTGATATGGTTAATTTTATGATTATGGAGTGTGGAATTTTGTATTCATATTTTTTTATGTTAATGTTCTTATTGAAATTATTGAACTTGCAGCATCAGATTTGGGATGAGTTTGGTATCAATCCGTACCGGTACCTAAAATCCTAAAAAAATAGATATCGGTATCGAAAATGCCTGTTATAGAATGGTTTGATACCGATATTAGTTTGGTACCGGTATTTAAAGATTGAAACCGGTAAATACTGTACCGAAAACACTGAATGTCAGTATCAAAAATCAAATCAGTTTGAGAAATTCGATACCAGTTTTGAACTGTTACACGATACCATTTGCTTATCCTAGCAAATTATGAATTATAAATAAAAGTAATAATAATTTAATTCCAGTTTCAGATTGTTTACTCCAAATTATGAATTATATTATATTATATTATAAAAGTAATAATAATTGAACTTTTTTTTATCATGTATAAAGTAAAGTCAGAGGTAGGCGAAAAGCTGAATATATCTTATTCGTGTGTTTCCTTCTAGAGTTTGCTTTGGGAATGAGAATAACATTCTTACATTCCCACCCCCTGAATTAAGTTCAATTCTCACATTATTTCATTTCATGTAGATTTTGGTATTATCAAGTGATGGGCATGGCATAGTTAGGGCCGAGGGCGCCTGACCCGTCAAACTTTTCGTTCAATAGTGTTCAGCATCTAGTTTTCGTATAGAATTTTTTAGGTATATATCTTTTTGAACCCCTGTCGGAAACTCAAGCTTCGCCTTCAAGACCATCTTGGATTTATATAGCATCAGAGTGAAATAAAAAAAAATATTATAGTGTGTCGTAAAAGATATAAGGTGTGAATTGCATGTTTGTTTATAACTAATGCATGTTAAGAACATGAGTTTAAGGGGATCACCCCCTTGCACCTTTGTGGGGTGTCAGATTTGCAGGATTGATGAAAAGTTGAATAAGAAATGATTATTAGTCGTAATTGATTATAAAAGTAATCACCAATAGCAAGTTACAAGGCGGTGGGGTGTGAGGGCGAGGACGAGAATGGGGTGGTGAGGTGGCACCCTTTCCCGTCGGGGATTGATGAAAAGTTGACATATTGACAATGTTTTAGTTATAAGGCGGTGGGGTGTGGGGGCGAGGACGAGAACGGGGTGGTGAGGTGGCACCCTTTCCCGTCGGGGAACACCCCCCCCCCCCGAGGTGTCTCCGGTGCAAATGGGGAATTCTTGTAAGTATAACACGTGACAACTTTTGACTTAATGGTCTAGTGATATGGTGTTTACCCTCGCTAAAATGGTATAGCACAGTCAGTTGAAATCCTTGTAAGTATAAGGTTAACTGGTATTTGTGTGTAAAAAGTTATTAAAAAATAAAACACATGAATTTATTAGAAGTTTATTTTTCGGGTATGATCCAACTCATGTGGGATGTTTATGTTATGATCATATATTCATATCATTTTTTATCATGTTATCTTTCATGAGACCACATTTTCACATTTATCTTTCATGTGGAATAATGTATCCTTAGACCCCCTAACTCTTTATTCTTCATCATTTATACAAACAAAAAGTAAATAAATAACATCTATACATTTACATAAGTTTACTAGAAAGTATTAAGATGTATGATTTAAACTAGATACCTTCATATAATCCTAACAAAATTAACTGATAAACTTATCAATAATCATAAATACTTTTCATAGTATGTTAATTATTTGATAGATTAATTTTCTTTTTTCTACTAAATCGTAAGTTCATGACACATTTTTTTTTTCTAATAAAAGTCATAATCGTCATATGTCTTTCATCAATCATATGAGCAACGATTTATTAAGCATATACAATGTTTTGCTTATGGCTCAAGATTTTATAGAAAATGTAGCATTGATCATATAGGTCACATTGACCAAAAGAGTAAATGATAATAAAGACCCACTTCACAAATTCAACAAAGAATATAAATTTGATTTGAATAGCTTGAAAAATGCATACTTGTGTGGGGATATATAACAAAGAATATAAATTTGATTTGAATAGCTTGAAAAAATGCATACTCGTGTGGGGATATATAACAAAGAATATAAATTTGATTTGAATAGCTTGAAAAAAAATGCATACTTGTGTGGGGATATATAAACATTTTTTTGGCTTATTTCATTCAGTTATTCAAAATATTGGATTTAAATAACCACAACTTTTATCAATTGACTATTAACACTCACAACTTTCGATTTGTATCGCAATACTCCCAACTTTCACTTATTGGCCGATAGCAACCCTAACACAATTAGTTTTTTTGTTGATGTAGCACTTGTGTGTTGACGTGGCATATGACGTGAAATTTTTTGATGGTGGGGTAGCTGATGTGGCAGCTGACATGGTTTTTTGATGACATGGTAGCTGATGTGGCACTAGTTTGGTGTCGTAGTAGCTGATGTCAGTAAACTGGGTTAGTATTGGGTTAGCTGTGGAGTGCTATCGATCAATAAGTTGAAAGTTGGGAGTCGTGTGATACAAATCGAAAATAGAGAGTGCTATCGACTAATTGATAAAAGTTAAGGTTATTTAAATTCAATATCGCTTCAAATTTAACTAAAGTTATTGAAGTTGTAAACTAAAGAGTCTAGAAAAAAAATAATAATAAACGACAACTTTTTATATAAAGTGAGACACCACAATGTGAACTGTTAAAAGAAACAAAATATAATAAATAAGAAGTCTAGTTTGGACCATCATACATTCACACACTATACAACTAAAACAACCAAGCAAAATGATGGTCAAGTCCAAAAAACAGAAACTTCTATGGCCCTTACACCCCACTTATTCGGTATTCTATTAAACTAGAACATGCAATCACGTTTACATCCCTTTATAAAATTCATTTTCTAATAATCACCACTTTGAGATATATTATATACTATTAGTTTAATATAACTAAATATAATAAAGATATGCAATCAGAATTTACCTAATTATTGTATGTTATAGAATAAATGACTAAGGTGGTTTTGGTGACTTTTAAAATAAAAAATGATTTTGATTGCAAGGGTGGAGATATAATAGGAAGTTTATTTCGCTAGGAAGGATAGGAAGTAATCATAACCGTCCAATTGCACAATATACGGTCAAGATCAAAATCAAATTAAAAACTGTCATTTAAACACGCTCTCCGGAGTTTCAGGGGTATTATCGTCAAATTTCAAAATAACCGCCGTTGATTATACACAGAAACGCTTCGAAACAAAGTGCATTACGTTTTACACTTCCATTGAACGATCAAACACATACAGAAATTTGAGAAAATCATACTCCATTGAAGTTCATGGCGTCGTCGAGAGATAATTTGAAGGTTTACATTCGAGTTACTCAAAACAAATCAGTCTCTGAAAACCCTAAATCATCAAAGAAGCTAAAAACATCAACAGCTGAAGAGAACATTGATGAACAAGAAAATATTAGCCGAAAATCAACAATCAAACAACAAAGAACTAGAAAACGCAAAGATATTTCAGACAATGGTATATTTTATCTATTTTTTGCTCTTTAACTGAATTCATGTTACGTTTTATGAAGTACAATAGACCTAATATATCATATCCGTTCCGAAAAATAGTTAATGAGTAATATTATCCCCTATCTTTACATTTTTGTTACCACAGACTATATTGCGTTTTATGTTAAAACTATGATCTAAGATACTAATGCTTCTTACGGGATTTATATATTGTGAATTAATGCGTTTTACCTAAATAAATTTGCAGAAACAATGAGATTATTATTATGATAATTGTAATCGAATTTTACTACATTGCGTTTTATCTTTGAATTTGCTGAGATACATGTGTTGTTACCTATTGCGTTTTATATTAATATAAATAAAAAAACAAAATGAGATTATGTAATGTTAATTTGGTGTGTTAAATAATATGATGTAAAGTATTGCGTTTTATCTTAAACCTGTGAATTACTGCTTTTTATCTTTATAGTGTTAGCTAATGCGTTTTATCATTAATTTCTTAATTGACATTGTTGACTAATGCGTTTTACATTAATAAATCATAAAAAACAAAATGAGATTATTTAATGTTAATTTGGTGTGTTAAATAATATGATGTAAAGTATTGCGTTTTATCTTAAACCTGTGTGAATCACTGCTTTTTATCTTTATGGTGTTAGCTAGAGAGTTTTATCATAAATTTGTTAATTGACATTGTTGACTAATGCGTTTTACATTAATAAATCATAAAAAACAAATGAGATTATGTAATGTTAATTTGGTTTGTTAAATAATATGATGTAAAGTATTGCGTTTTATCTTAAACCTGTGAATCACTGCTTTTAACTTTATGGTGTTAGCTAATGCGTTTTATCATAAATTTGTTAATTGACATTGTTTCATTATTCTATTTAAAGTTAAAAAACAAGAGGAAAAACAACAACAGGAAAAACAAAAAAGGCGAAGAAAGAAAGTGGTGATAGAATCATCAGAAGAAACAGTTTCTGATTCAATGGATGAAAAATCTAGTCGAGCAATTGTTCTGCATACTTCCAATCAACAACAAGTAAATTCAGGTAACATAAAACACATTTAACATATTTCATGAAAAAAATATATGTTTTTAACACAATTCATTGTATCAGATGATGATTTTGTTGATCCACAACCAAGAGTTAACCTGACAAAAAATCAAAAGAAGGAAAAGGCAGAATCAAAACCAAAGAGATCACAGAGGAAAGATAAAACAAAAGAACAACCAGAACAACAACCATATTATGATTATGACGGAAAAAAAATTAACATTAGATGTGCAGTCAATAATCTAAAAGATTATATTGAAGGTTTGTCAAAAGAGCAAAGGAATGTTGTTAGAGAAATAGGGTTTGAGAGCATACTAAAATTCAAGCTGCATTCAGTTCCACGGAAATTCGGTTATTGGCTGGTAAAAAACTTTGATGCTGAAAATGATGAGATAAATATTGGAGATGAAAAGATTAAGATCACAGCTGAATTCATCCAAAAGGTATTTCAAATACCAAATGGAAAAACAGAGATTGTGGAAAAACTGAGACCAAAAGACACTGATCTTATAATTAAATTCTGGCGCGGTCAATTCCCCAAAGATATTTTGCAAAGAATGTATGCGCACAACTTGATTACTTATTTAAAATCAAGAAATGAGCTTGGAAGATTGTTCAAACTGAATTTCTTGGTTATTTTTTTTACGATCATGGCGGAGGCAATGCAGAGTAGTAATGTTAATCAAAGATTCCTGCCATCAATGAAAAGTGACAAAAAAACCCAGGATTTTAATTGGTGTGAATATATGCTGACCGTTTTAAAGCGTACAAGAAGACAATGGCCTGGAAATGAGAAGCTCTTCAATGGACCTATTGCATTGTTAGCGGTATGAAATCTGATCTTTCATTATTGCTACATATTTGCTGAATGTTTGTTTAGGCTGCTTGTTTATATTATTTGTTTGTTTAAAACTAGACTTTATAAAACGCAATGTATATTTTAAAACGCAATTATCTTTCATTTTTGTTTATTTAAGTTATTTGTTTCTTTAAAACTCTTCTTTGCTTGAGTAAAACGCAATGTTTTTGTAAAACGCAATATATTTAAAGTTACAAAACAATAGTTTTTTAATTTGTTTACAATGATTTATATTTTAAAACGCAACAAATTATGAATT
This sequence comes from Helianthus annuus, assembly GCF_002127325.2. Classification (NCBI taxonomy): domain Eukaryota; kingdom Viridiplantae; phylum Streptophyta; class Magnoliopsida; order Asterales; family Asteraceae; genus Helianthus; species Helianthus annuus. The sequence goes on along the minus strand of NC_035445.2, from coordinate 95,268,906 downwards.
TATTATTTATCTAAAACGCAATGAATCATACAGATACTATATGCATACAAAAAACAAGGATTTGATGATACTGAAAACACTGAAGAGTTCTCACTTTATAAAACGCAATGTATATTTTAAAACGCAATTATCTTTCATTTTTGTTTATTTAAGTTATTTGTTTCTTTAAAACTCTTCTTTGCTTGAGTAAAACGCAATGTTTTTGTAAAACGCAATATATTTAAAGTTACAAAACAATAGTTTTTTAATTTGTTTACAATGATTTATATTTTAAAACGCAACAAATTATGAATTTATTATTTATCTAAAACACAATGAATCATACAGATACTATATGCATACAAAAAACAAGGATTTGATGATACTGAAAACACTGAAGAGTTCTCACTTGATAAAATTGATTCTACAACATTACAAGAATTTGAAGATGAATTGGAAATTGCTGCACAAAATGACGGCAGATGTCTTGTAAATGATAAAGTTAAAAAAGTCAGAAAGACTAAACAAAAAAAGAAAGATGAAAAGAATGAATTTTATGTTTATCCAAGTGAATCCGAGAATGAAAACGAAGAAATTTTTGAAGATGAATCTGAAGAAAAACATGAAGACGATGCTGAAGAACAACCAATCTCCTTACTTAAAGCTGCAACAGACTGGATTGATCAAGAGAATCAAGAGAATGTTCAAAACAGCCAAATTATAACAAATGAAACTGAGAAAACAAATACAGAAAGTGGAGGATCATGGGGGCAATTCTTCATTAAACCATCAGTAGGAAATAAAGATAAAATGTGGGTAGACAGTCAAAGCCGACTGCGTAATTTCATACCATCACAAAATCAAAGTGAAGGTCTTTCTGACATTCATTCAACAAAAAGTGGCGATGAAAATATGAAGAACATTAAAGATAAAAAATCACATGAAGAATATCTTGTGACTGCTTTGGATCAACATTTTAAAGGAATTGAAGAAGTTTTCGAAAGCATTCAATCACGCATAGATGAGATTGTGGAGGAAAATCCAACGAGTGAAGCTCTTCATAACAAAGTTAACGAATGGGTGTCATTGATTGAAAAATTCCACCATCAAGCAAAAAAGCACCAGAAAGTTAATATTGATTCAACTATGATTGAAACACCATCAAGATTTCTAAATTTGAGCCAAAATGAAGACACTGAAAATCAAATCATTTCAACACCATTGATTGTAAAACGCAATGATGATGATACAAAACACAATGAGGATAGCTCACCTCTAGTTCAATCATCCAATCCAGAAACAATCAGTGAAAATGAACCTGCATCTGTTCTGCAAACACACATTGAAAAACCTTCAATGGTACAATCATCATTTAGCGAAGAAACTCCATCATTAATGTTGGAGATTATCAAAAAGACAGATGAAGAAGAAAAAAAATCAAATCTAAAGAAATTTAATGATGATGAGGTACCATCCTTTGATTTGAAAATTTCTCAGTTGCCTTCAAATGTTGATGAAAATGAAGTTGAAGTTGATGCTACTGGACACGGTGAACAAACCGAAATTCAAGCGGAATCTGAAAAAAAAACAATCGAACAAGATGTTCAAATTACTGGAATACAAACAATGTTTGATAGAATTGAAGAACAGGATACTGAAAAGGAAATCAGTGATCTACTTCAAAACACATCATTCCTACACCCACAAGAAGATCAGTATAAAACACCTGCAAAATCAGTTCATCAAGAACAACCAACAACTGATATAAGCAAAACAGAAGAAATAATCACAAAGATGGTACGACCAGATCGAGAGAAAAATGTTCCTGAAGTATTTTGTTCACCATATTATCTAAGACAAGTAGCAATGAAGGAATCAAGAACAGCACACGAAAACAACATATCGGGATATGCGTTCCATGCAAAAGGAGAAATGATGTAAAAATTCATTTATATACACTAAAACAAAAAAACAAAAATCAAAATATTATAATTTAATTATTATTATTATATTTTTTTTGCAGGGATACTCTCTTTGAAATTAAAGAACATGCATTTCTATATAGATATGCTGCTGAAACAATGAGGCCAGGATTGGAAATCACCGGAGAAGTAATCAATTGTTGGTCTTATATTTTGAATGAAGAAGAAAAAAGAAGATCAAAAGACAACAAATCTCCACGATTTTTCTGTACTATTCGAATGCTGGTATGATATTTAAAACGCAATTTTTCTTATTCGTATAATGAAGAATTTTGAAGTTTGATTGAATTATGTTTTATAAAACGCAATAGAATTTTTATTTCTTTAATAAAACGCAATGATTTCTTTGTTTGAATGATGTTTTATAAAACGCAGCTGTATGTTTTATTAACTTCATAAAACGCAGCTCTATGTTTATTTACCTTCATAAAACGCAATAATATGTTAATTTGTTCTATTTTATACAGGCTTTACCAAATTGTGACAAGGAAGAATCTGAAAATAAAGAAAAGATGATAAAAGCATTCACAATGAACATAGAAAAAATTCTTCAAGGTGCAAAGCTAAAAAGCATAAAGGATTTTAAAATTATCCTTGTCCCGATTCTCCATATACAGCATTTCTTTGTTATATCTTTCAATCTTGAAGAGAAACAAATATTCATCATTGACAACAGTGCGAAAGAAGAAACAAATGAATCTAAATATGGAAATGTCCCTGAAAATACAGTAAGTATTCTTAATTATCCTTTTAAAACACAAATATAAACCACCTAATCTTTTTGTTTTGTTTTTTGTTTTTTTTTTCTATAGAGGGATGCTTTGGCAGCTTACCTTAAATCTGTTGGACATGAAAAAGCAGATGATATAAAGGGAATAATCCCTGTTAGAATGCAGATGAAATGGAGGACACAACATAATGGCATTGATTGTGGTATATTCACAATGCGTCATATGGAATGTTATAAAGGAGAACCGGTCGAAAAATGGGATTGTGGGTTTAACGTGGAATATGAAGTACCTGCAAATATCAAGAAGGTTAAAAACAAAAAACCAGTCAACAAGCAGACAGCACAACTTGAAGATTTAAGAAGAAAGTTCATCGCAAAGATATTATTGCACGAAATCAACGAACAAAGAGATTATGTTATTGAAGACTCAAAGACGTTTCGAGACCTCAGTGCGAAACTTAAAAAACAATCTTATGAAACTAGTTTAGATAGGATTAAAGACAGGCTTGCTCTTGCTGGTTTACTTTGATTTTGAAATGATACTTATTATAAAACGCAATGTTTTTTCATTTATCTTGGTTTTTATATAAATCATTATTTTCTTGATCATGCTAGTTACTTTGAGTTAAAAATGCTACTTACTATAAAACGCAATGTTTTTTATTTTAAAATATCAGTTATTTTTTTGTTATCTTAAAACGCAATATGTATCATTTAAAAAAATTAAATCATTATTTTGTAAACAATTTATACAATTATATAAAATTTATAAAACGCAACATTTTAATATATGCTATTGTCTTTTTAAATTATTACAATGTATTAAAATGCTAAAAACTATAAAACGCAATATTTTTTCTAATTATTCTTTTCCAAACATATAACGCAATATATTTATAACGCATTGATTTTTTTTTTTAATTTATAAAATACAAAAAACAAATAAAATAAACTGATATCTTAATGACAAGAAATGATTAGACCAAAAGCCTTAAAAAGCCTTTTAGATTCCTGATATAAATACTGTATATATGATGGAAATATCAATTAAAAGAAAAAAATAAAAAATAATCATTATTATTAAGACAAATTGATTCAAATTCCTCTACCAGTAGATTATATAAGAACAGAAACCCTAAACTATTTTCACATTTCTCTCATCATACACCAAAAAACACCAAAATACCCAACACACACAAACCCTAAAATGGATAATCAACAACTATCAGTTTGGTGGGTTAAAAGAGGCAATTTCTTTCTTCAATTCCTTGATGGAAAAAAAATAAAATACCATTCCGTTGCTTCTGTCCTTCAAAACTGCAATGAAAATGTTTTGAAAAGGATGAACGAAATAGGTATACCACCTTCTTGTTACACAGATCAAACAGCCGCACTGTTCAGAATTCTACACAAAAGATATGGTAATCCGAATCAAACAGAAATTGAAGATGCCCAGGTTACATCTTGGGAGTTCATTGAAGAAACTTTCAAAGTTTCAGTGACTTGGGACGATGGTGAGGTGGAGATGTATGACCCAAAGGACATATCTACCAGTGAGGATATAAGTTTTTTGAAGCAGTTATCCGAAATACCAATCATCAACAACTCTGCTAGCAAATTTGCAGAGAAGCTTCAAAACGCAGTACTCTCACAGGTTGAACTTTGGGTTGAATCTGAAAGTGATGAAGAAATCCCTGATGGAAGCTTAGGGTTTTCATCCGATGAAGAAACAAACTTTGATCCATGAAGCTGATCATGCTAGTTATTTTTGTTATTTTTGTTGCTTGAAAAAATCATCTTTGTTTAGAACTATCATTATCTATATAACGCAATGTTTATTATATCTACTTGAATTTCTTGTTTAATATTATGTTTAATATGTGTTACAATAAAACGCAATAATAAAAAAAAAACATATATTAAAGTATATTGTTCTATCTATAAAACGAAATAACAATATACTGTTATCATAAAACGCAACTTTCCAAAAAAAGCTGTCATGTGATTTTGAAATCCCTTTTGGAATCTTAGTGTTGTCATCATTTCGTGTTTAATTTGTTCTATGATCTATGTTACAATAAAACGCATTAATCAAAAAATACAATTTAAATTATATTGTTCATGTATAAAACGCAATTACAATATATTGTTGGTATGATAAAACGCAATTAACCAAAACATACTGATAAATATGATGGATATTATAAAACTCAGTAATAAAATGAGATGAAACATATACATCATAAAACGCAATGACAAATTTTTTTTTACTTATTGATAGCTGATTTTGTCAGAATTTCTATACATAATTACATTGCATTGCTAGAACCTATAGCATTAGAAGAAACCTTATCTTTACATGTGCGACTGTTATGTCCTTTTTCACCACATACACGGCACGATTTCTGGATCTTTGATGATTTCTGAATTGCAATCTCACGATTTGACTTGATCCTTTTTTGTACACCGCATCCTTTGGTCCTTGTTTTGATCGGCACACGAATAATAGAATCTGATTTTTCTATGTTCCCTCCAATTTCAGCAAATCTTTCTTTGCGACTAGGAGGCGGCGCAGCAACCATAACCTCATCCGCTTTATCAATATAACTTTTAATATGATCCCTGTAACGACACAACTCATCTATATCGCCAACCAGCCTATTAACCACATACTCATTTGCAACAACGATTTCTCTATAAACTTTATCAATTTCACTATTCCTACCAATTTCATCAAACCGAATATTTGAATGATTTGATCCAACAGAAACAACATCTCTCATCCATCTTCTATGAACATATCTTCTAGGAAACTCATTTATATCATCATACCGTAAAACGTAAAATATATGCCGGCATAATATACCAAATTGTTCAAACCGTTTGCAAGAACAACTTATTGTTAATCCATCTTCTTGTTTGCTGTATTGCACCTGTAAATAAGATTAAAAAGCTATATAAAATTAGTGAAATTAAATATAAAACGCAATGAATCTTAATTATAATACAGATAAAACTATATTTTCATATAATGATAAAACGCAATGAATGATGGAATAATAAAACGCAATAGATATTTAAAAATATATAAATTTAAAAAATACCTTCAAAAAAGATGTGCATGGCTGTCTGAAATCCTTTATTTCAAAATATTGAACATCACCCACAATATCAAGAGACTTTGACATACACTTTGTAATGGCAGCATCAATTTCAATCTGAATATCCTTAAAAATTGTTTTGGTGTATATTTCTGATGCTTGTTTCTCCAATACAAAGTCACTCCAGGGCTTAGACTCAATATACCTTGTATCATGATCATTCCTCCTATGCTCATGCCTTTGAATATCCATTGCAGTCTCAAAATGAGTGAAAAATTCAACAAGTGTACATCTTGGATTGCAAATCTGACCAAAGAAGTAATTCTCGCTTTCACATCTCGAAGTAGTACGCATAAGACCAGCCAAATCCTCTCCATGGTAATAAGCAGGAATCCAGTCAAATCGAAGATCGTACATATCTTTTAACCACTCATGATTTTCCAATCCAAAAGTAGACATTATTGAATGCCACTCAGTTTCAAAATCTTCTGGACTAATAGTATCATTCCAAACAACATGAGTCATTCTTGTATTAAAATCAGTGTTTGCAGACAAAACAGGACCAACCTGAATAAAAAAGTAATAATATTATAAAACATAAAACGCAATAATTTAAAAACAATATATTGAAAATGATAAACATAATGAATTGATGGTAAAACGCAATTGTTTTGTAATTCTATTGATAAAAATATTTGGTGATCTTATTGTATAATACATAAAACGCAATAATAAAACAATTAAAATTTCAGTTTGTTATATCATAAAACGCAGTTAATACCTTTGTCTTCAATTTCTCCCATATGTGCCACATACATAACCTATGCCTACTTGAAAGTACATCCTTAATAGCTCTCTTCATTGCAGCATCTTGATCAGTAACAACAACTTTAGGCTCACTTCCAAAAGCATTAACAAAACACCTTAAAAGCCATCTATAAGAATCTGCAGTCTCCGAACCAAGTAATGCACCACCAAATGTGACATTCCTATAATGATTATCAATACCAGTAAATGGAACAAAAACCAAATCATACCTGCATAAAAAACAAATTAAAAAAGCATTAGAAATTAGAACAGAATGTATAACGCAATAGAATATATAACGCAATAAATGAAAAAAAACTTACTTGTTTGATTTATAAGTAGCATCAAAACCAAATATGTCACCAAAAACTGTATAATTTTTTTTTGATTGCTCATCAGCCCAGAAAAGCCCTTTCAATCTTCTATCTTCACCAATAACATAATCACATGTGAAACCCGGACAGCATTCTTTCTTCCTAATAAGACGCCTAACTACCATTTCTGCATCATACTCTCCGATATAAAGATTCAAATCCCTTCTATAATTCTTACAATCAACTTTACTAGCACTAACTTCACCAAAACCACCATACATTGTTTTCATAATATTGAATGCTTTAACAGGTCCAATATTGATTGCTGACAATCCAGATATAAAACTTTCTTTCACATAATCGATACTTCGTGCAGCCGGCAAGAAATGAATATCTTCATCTTCCACAAAGATATGATTATGTTCTTCTTCAAAGTAGTAGATTTTATACATATTATTGTTCTCTAATATTAATTTCACATGAGCATTGCATCCAACTCTTTTTGAACCTCTATTACGTCTAACAATCTTTTTACTATTCTCAACTGAACCAGAATCTATTTCTTTGCTAACATGAAATCCTTCTTTTGAACAGACAATATATCTTATTTTCACTAAACCATTTACATTTGTCCAAGAAGTATTTTTTCTTGCAGAAAAACCTGCAGCAAGTGCATATCTCTGATAAAACGCAAAAGCCTCATCAAATGACTTAAAAAACATTCCAACAGCAGGTGTAATGGATCCACTGACTTTAGGTTTGAAAAACTTTCTTCCACTGTTTATGCATACACGTTCCTCCCACTTGGAAATGTTATCTGAAACAATTAAAAAAAACTTTAAAACGCAATTCATCTTACATAATAATGTTTTTATTGATAAACCAAAAAATATATTAATAAAAATTTAAAATTCAAACATTTAAAGTTTATATATAGACTAATATGGATAAAAAGCATAAAAAGCAACAGCTTCAGTAAAACGCATCATATGATCTGAAACACTTAACAAATAATCATAAAACGCAATGCATCCTATATAATAATGTGTTTAATATTAAATCATAAAAATAAGTTAAAAATAATATATGAAATACAAACCTTTAAGGTTTGTATATGAACTATTATCTAAAAAATCATAAAACGCAATACATTCAGTAAAACGCATAAAATGATGAATAAACAAAACATTGTACAACAATAACAGTTATAGACAGTTAAAGCTTTATATAACATAAAAATAAAAGTTTTATATTCATACAATTTAATTAATATCATAAAACGCAACACTTCACTAAAACGCAATAAATGATGAAGAAAAAAAACAAACAAATTATGTTTAATTATACAACAATAACTATTAAACTTATGAAAAATCAAATATTACTTACAGAACCACGAATTATAAAACGTAAAACAAAGAAATTCAGAAAAAATAACAAAATTTTACTCCGAATTGAAGCTAAACATACCAGCAGAGTTTGAAGAAGACATTGAAGTTATCGAATTGACGAACGATACAAGATTAATGTTTGAAAAGAGATGAATTTGCAATCGACGGTGATTTAGGGTTACAGAACCTTCAATTATGTGATGAGAGTGATGAACTAAGAAAAGAAGTAACAGAATCTGTAATTGAATTAGAACGAAGATATGATAATGTAAAAAGACGAAAATGCCACCGCGTACAAAAATTTAAAAAAATATGATGAACGGCTAAGATTACTTCCTATACTTCCTAGCCAAAATAAACTTCCTATTTGATCTTTACCCTTGATTGCAAATTAAAACGATCAATGATTGTCTGAGAAATATTTTTGTGTGAGAATTTTTTATATCTTTCAACAATTATATATAACTAATAGTTAAAAAGTTAAAAAGTTAAAGAATATACGACGAAGATGGTTTTGGTAACTTTTAAAATAAATAGATTCTTGCAAATTAAAACGATCAATGATTGTCTTGAAAATTAGTTTTTGTCTGAGATTTTTTTATATCTTTCCATAATTATATATAGCTAATAGAGGAAAAAATCAAATAGGAAGATTAATTTCGCTAGTAAGGATAGGAAGCAATAAGAGGATGACATGGGGTAACATTTAAAATAAAGAAAAATGGTATTTTAGTCAATCCAACCCTTTCTTCTTCCTTTTTCAAAACCCAGTAACTTCAAAACCCACCATTTTCAAAACCCACCATCTTCAACCATTTCTTCACTTTCTATCTCAATAATCACTACATTATAGTGCGATTTTCATCACCAATCAATGATTCAAACCCCCGATCAACGTGTTCTTCAGTTTTTTTGAAGAAAACCCAGTTTAATTTCATACAAAATCTCGTTTTTTCCGGTGATTTTGAAGATAATCACTCGATTTGTTCGATTCAATCGCTGATAAGTGTTTCTATCATTTCAAATTTCGTCAATTGATGAAGAAACGGGCTTCGATCCATGTAAGAAATTCTTTAATTTCATTTTCACGATCTGGGTTTTTATTTAGTCATTGCGTTTTACGATCTTGCGGAGGTCCGGGGGCGGCAGCCCCTGACGGGGTCCAAGGGGCAGAGCCTCTGGCTGGGGTTGAGCTCATTTTTTTTTTTCGATTAAATTGCTGTACTAAAAACGCATCAGAAAAATTAATTTTCCAGAAATTAGCTCATTTCGAAGACAGTAATTCGTAGACAATTCAGGCAGTTCACAGACAATTCACAGATAGTTCAAAAACAGTTTTATGTGTCCATTGCGTTTTACAAATAAGAGAGTTTTAGGTGTTTTCTAGCTATTGCGTTTTAGAAAAAACACATTTTTAAGTATCTTTAGTCATTGCGTTTTAGGTAAAACACATTTTTGAAGTGTTTTTAGTCAATGCGTTTTAGGTAAAACACATTTTTAGGTGTTTTCAGTCCATTGAGTTTTACAGAGAACACTTTCTTTTGTTTTTTTAAGTCATTGCGTTTTAGAAATGAGACATTTTTAAGTGTTTTCTGGCCATTGCGTTTTACAAATAAAACATTTCTTTGTGCTTTCTGGCCATTACGTTTTACAAATAAGACATTTCTTTGTGTTTTTTGTGCATTGCGTTTTAGGTAAAACATTTTTTTATGTGTTTTCAGTCTATTGCGTTTTAGAAATAAGACATTTCTTTGTGTTTTCTGGCCATTGCATTTTACAAATAAGTCATTTCTTTGTGTTTTTGGTGCATTGCGTTTTAGAAAAATGTCATTTTTTAGGTTTTTTTTTTTCATTGCGTTTTACGAAACTGGTGGTTTTTCTATTGCGTTTTACACAACTGGGTTTAATTTTTTTTTTAAATATAGCAATAGTATACTCGTTTTAAAGATAAAAAAACGCTCGTCTTTTTTGTGCAATTTTTATAAAAAAATAATGTCGTATGAAAGAGTTATTAACGTTTAAAAAATGGGGAGGAATTGGAGGAGAGAGAAACTATTGGCTTGGATTGACTAGAATACCTTTGAACAAACTCACGCGTCTCTTTTCTTCTTTTCAATTTCCCTGATTTAATCTTAGCCCTTGATTAACTAAATGGATGGTCAAGATCACTGATTCACTTCCTAGCCTTCCTAGCCAAATTAACTTCCTATTGTATCTCCACTCTAGCTAATAGTTAAAACAATTTCCCTGATTTAATATTAGCCCTTGATTAACTAAATGGATGGTCAAGATCAGTTCCTAACCTATTAACTTCCTAGCTAATAGTTAAAACAAAAAAGATAGGGACGTAAGGGTCATAGAAATTTTTGTTAAGCGTAAGAAGCGATATGAGTCTGACTTTTTTTTGGTTTAAATCCAGTTACGTCTTTTATACTCAAATTATCTTATGTATTTCGTTATTTTTTACAATAAATATACCTTTGTTATTTTTTACAATAAAAATACCATAAGATTGTTATGCTCAATTTTTTTTAAGTTTTGATATATTAATGATTACAACGGTGAGTTATACCAAACAATGATGAGTTTTAAACAAAGAGTAAAGTACACTCTTGGTCCTTTTGGTTTAGCAAAATTTTGGATTTGCTGTCCAACTTTCTAAAAGTACACAGATGGTTCTTTTTACACTTTGTAACACGCGAGTAATATATTTAGACCCTCAACTTTTTCAAAAGTACATGGATGGTCCATATGATTTGCACTTTGTAGCGCATTTAGTCTTAACTTAATCTGCTAAAACCTTTAGATTTGTTGGTTGGGGACTAAATGTGTTACATACCGCAAACCAGAGAATCCATCCGTGAACATTAACAAACCGACGATTACAATAGCGCATCGAAACCGTTACTAGTATTCAAAATCTTCTTTGATTGAATAGACATACTAGCATATCACATTAACCACCTTCACTATCAACAACCCTATGGCAGTTGTCTTTCAACCATTCTCACCCTCTTAAATTAAAACACAAAAACGGGCAGCGGGCAGCAACCCAACCCTTCCCTATAAAACCCAAAGACAAGAACCCTTCTCTACCCCACTCTTGCTCTTACAACTCTCTCTCTCTCTCTCAATACAATACTTGTGTTAGAGAATTGAGTTGTAGAGTTCTTTCATGGAGGCAATGAAGATGATGAAACTTTTCACCCTCATGATGGTGATGGTGATGGCCGTTTCGGCCATCACAGTCACCGCGTCAGACGCTCCTGCTCCGGCTCCAGCGTCTGATGCCACAGCTGTCTTCGTCCCCACCGCCATTGCATCTCTATCCGCGCTTGTTTTCGCCTTTTTGTTCTAATTAATATCTACTTGAGTATGATATTCTATCTATATTTATGTTAAGAGTTTGTTAGAGTAATAAAATTGAGTTTGTGATGTTTATTAATTTGATATATGGATTTTGGAGCATGTGTTACTATGATGTATACAGTAACTCTACACTTATATATTGTATTATGTCTGTTTTTATTGAATTCGTTATAAACTTATAATATCATGTTCTTTTTATAATTCTGTTTCAATTTAATACATTCATAATATTTGATTGTGATTTAAATGGTTTTGAATTTGATTTATGGATTTGAGAATTGTAGGTAATCATTTGTATCGATTTGAATAATTATCATGTCGTCTTCTATTTGTAATTCTGTTTTGAATCGTGATTTATGGAAGGTGATCAGGATTTTAGCGTATAAATAATACTAAAAAACTTTTTTCCATGGTGGTCGGTTGACCCATGGGCCCACCTCTGGGTACAACCTGTAGGCAGGGGCGGATCTACCCTTCAAGAAGGGGTAACTCCGATGGTAGTGTAAATTTCGTGTAAATTTTGGAAAAATTTAATGTTTTTTCGATTTCGTTACTCCTTTTCTTTGAAACATTGCCCTATAATAATTTTCTACATCTGCCACCGTTAGTAGCTTTCTAACCGGTATATAATCATCTCCTTTGAAATTGGTTAACCTTAAGCTGAATCGGTCAAAAAACCTGTAAAACCCAAACGGGTTTGAAATTGACTATAAAACCCAAACTGGTTTGAAATTGAAACTACTTTTGACTTTTTGTTTACCAATTCGAACCTGTTTAGTGGTTTTTTTTAACAACCAACGACACTATTTTATTGCTAAGAGGAGGGGCCAGCTAGACGCTGGAAAAAAGAATAGATTAGAAATATAGATATGAAAACCAAAATTATTTTTTGAACGGCAAGGAATGACGTGTCAACCACCGTGACACTGGGCGCTGTGGCCAAGGTCGACCACTCGACCGCCGCCAGCTCCTTGGCTCTCCCAGATACGTGGAAACCCGACCTCCACCCGTGCCGCTAGCTCCTTGGCTCTCCCAGATACGCAGAAACCCGACCTCCACCCGTCTAAAGACACGATGGTGGAATAATGGGTAAAACCTCGCCTCAATTCGTGATGAGAAGTTTGAGTTCGAAGAATGGTAATCCGAATCAATTCGTGTTTGCAAATTAATTTTGGATTATATTCTCCGAATATTATAAAATCAAATCTCCATACATTTGTTCCATATTCGATATATTGCATGGTTTCCGAACTTATGCTTTGGGATATGATTCCCACTAAATGTCTACCTCAAATCTCACATTTTATTCTTTTGAGGAATTCTAAATTATATAAATTGTTTAATGGAGACCAATCAAGATTAGGTGGACTAATAAGATGGTTACAATTACAAACACTTAAAATCATAAGAGTTTCAAACTTACCTTTTTTTTATTAAATTGCCTTTTATTCTAGCAAACAATTATGTGGTTCAAAATACACAATGAATTTCTTAAGATGGACAAAGTTTGATTAACATATTGTAATCATTATCTTTTGCATAGTTGAATAAAACCCATTTAAGCAAGCAACAATTCTAAAAAATAGAAAAACTTGTGATCAAATCCCACAAAAAAAAAAAAAAAAAAAAAAAAAAAAAAGAACCCATAAACTTTTGTTACTTGTTCTACCACACATGATGTGAATTTTTTTATAACTTGTTTAAATCTAGTTATTACAATAATACCATTAATAGTTAAAAACTTATGCGATTCAAACGCTTTTATCCCTTCCTCTTTGTGTCTTCCCTGGTTTACTCCGCAACCACAAACACCTTACACCACCACCATCGCCTCCATCGTTGGATGTCACCACCGCCACCAAACTACCACTCATCGTCATAACAAAATTACTATGGTTACTTTCATTGTAACAATAATCTATCTCACACACCTCCCTTTAATACACTAATGTCTCTAATAAGCTTTGATCTCACAATCTATTTTGCACCTAAATAGGTTGAAGACATGCCTAGTGAAATAAGAACTAATTGCCATTGCAAATTTATTTTTAGCTTCCCTAACGATAATTTTAAAATCTATATTATAGTTTGTATCTATGAATGGTGTTGATATACATGTGTAAATCATATGTTTAAAAATATGTATAATTCATTCACTACTTGTCACATAAACGTTTCATCCTTTTACATCTTCACCGTTGTATTCCGTTGTGTCTTGATTCTATAACTAGACATACATCTAAAAGATATCAATCATTTTATATCTTATAAAATAACACCACGAAAACGAACTTCTTGGTTATGTAAAGTTAGAATTCAAATCGTTACTTGCATCTATTGTGTGGTTGAATTTGTAAAGTAGAAAGGGGATGTCTTTTACTTTAGAAAAGAAATGACACTATTGAATCTTTAAGGTGGCAAAGTTTGATTAACATGCTACCATCATTATCATTTGCATTTAATTAGAATGATAACTAAACAAACCAAAATCATTGAGGAAAAATTGTGCTCAAGAAAAAAAAGTGAAAAAATGTGACTTGTGTTAAAAAAAATGTCAAATACCATTTGACTTTACAAAACATTTAATAAAAGATAATTATTTCTATTTTTTAACCCAAAAAAGTGAAAAATGTGACTTGTGTTAAGGACGTGGGGTATGGTGGGGTTTGGGTTGGACAAAATGTGACACGTGTAAAGGGAGCCAGCCCACGGGATGGTTACTTGTCCGCGGGGTATGACGGGGCGTGGGTTGGGCTTGGGTTGGGCGGGTGGCCATGCCATCTCAACAATTAATTTTAATATATATTTATATTTATAATTATACAAAAAATAAACATACATATTTAAAAAAAATACATAAACATACATAATAATTATCAAAATAAAAGACAGTCATTCTTTGTCGTCTTCGTCGGTTTCGAACCCAGGAATCGTTGAAACGTGTTCCACCAAATCAGCTCGAAGGTTCTGATGTATATCCCTTGACTTTATTAAAAATTCATTTGCCGCTTTATCTTCGTCTGTTACGTTACCTGGTTGGGGGTCATCGTCATCATAGTAGGTAACGACCGCTTTACCTTCATCCTCCAAAATCATGTTGTGAAGAATGATACATGTGTACATCACGTTTCCAATCTGATCCTTCTCCCATAGTCGACAAGGAATTCCCAATATTCGCCACCTTTTCTTCAAAACACCGAATGCTCGCTCGACGTCTTTACGTGCAGCCATCTGGACCCTGTTAAACTTTAATCTCTTTGGATCTGTGGTACCGTGTTTTGTGAACGATTTTACAAAAACCCCCCACTCTGGGTAAATCCCATCAACTAGGTAGTACCCGTACACGTACTCAACCCCGTTTACAAAGAAACTTCCTTTGGGTCCTATACCATTTACCCGATCATTAAAAAGAGGCGAGTGGTGTATGATGGTAATATCATTATGTGAACCTGGCATACCGAAGAATGCATGCCATATCCAAAGATCTTGGGACGCAACCGCTTCAAGCATGATGGCTGGCACCCCGTGAAATCCACTAGTGTGAGCACCTTGCCATTGGGTAGGACAAAGTTCCCAGGGCCATTTCATACAATCTAAACTACCTATCATCCCGGGTAGCCCATGATAATCAGCGCGATGTTCCAATATTTGTTGCATGTCACTGAAGGAGGACTTTCTCAAATATCTTTTCTTATAAAGTTCTAGAATACACGAACAAAAGTTGTGAAGAGTTTCTCTAGCTACACGTGCAGACATTTTTAAATAGTCATCCATAATGTCCGAACTATTGCCGTACGCTAACTGCCTAAGTGCGGCCGTGACCTTTTGCCACGTACTAAATCCTAATTGCCCGGTTACATCGGGTTTTTCTTTGAAATAATCATATTTCTCCTCAAGATCTCTAGATATTCTTAAAAATAAGTTTTTACTCATACGAAGACGACGCCTAAACATTTTTTCATCATACTTAGGTTCCGCTGAGAAGTAATCGCTTACCAACAAATCGTTAGCGGTGTGCCGTTCACGAGCGATGTACCTCCTCCTCCGTTTAGGTTGTTGAGTCTCTTCCTCATCGTCTTCGTCTTCCACGATAGCTTTCACCACAGCCGCGATCGTTTGTAGAAATATTTCCGCACCGTCGTCAGATGATGATGACGATTCACTATAACTTGAAGAACTCATGGTAATATTGTGTTTTATGTGTTTGATATTGTGTGAGAAAAATGTTAAATGTGGTAAGCATATATAAAGGAAAAAAGATTTTTTTTTTTTTAAACTATAGCCCCCAACGGCTAGCCCAACGGCTAGCCAACGGCTACTTTGAATGGGCCACTCAGCAACCGCCATGTCACCTTGGTCCCCCGCCCCACGCCCGGCTTGAAACCCAAGCCCCAAGGGCCACGCCCCAAACCCAAGCCCACCCGGGGTGGTGACTTGGGCGTTTTACCCCAACCCACGCCAAAACTCTCGCCCCATACCGCACGGCCTAAGAAAAATGTCAAATACCATTTGACTTTACAAAACATTTAATAAAACATAATTCTATAGTAGTGTATATATATTTCTACTTTTTTAACCATATTACTAATGGGTTAACGCTTCATGACACATGATATGTTTTCACTGACCTGAAAAATAATCATACGCAATCATACATACATGCCCAACGCCCGTAGCCACACGGCCCACACTCACATTAAAGCCCTTCACGCCCCATGGGAGCAATGTTTCACACCCATTCTGGGTGAGTTGGCACTAGGCGTTAGATAACACGGCCTAATTAGGCAGATGGTATCTTAAAATCCCTATGTTTATGGTCAACTCACAAGAGTTAAAAGACAAATGACATCTTGGTCTCATGTGCATTCCAGATGGGCATGGATAACCACTTAAAATGGGTGCCTACAGTCAATTATGGCTTTTTCACCATTAAAAAGGGATGATTGGTTGGACCTTTGCCTCACACATGGGTAGGACACCCCCCACCCACCCCATGTTATCATCTCTTTCAACCCTAACCTCTAATCATATTCATCCATAGGATTCTGTGTAATGAATCAAGGGGGGCTTATATCTGAATCAATCGACATTAAGTGTGTTTGTTTCGCTAAAATGACACCTCTGAATCAGGCAGCAAATATCTTACATGCATCTTACCTATCATGTTTCAAAATGAAGCTGAAGAAAATTTTACCCCATTGTCCATTTACCTATGTTCATAACCCTCACCCGACCACTCATGCACCACCTCCTCGACCCACGACCACCAACCACCACCGTATCATCTTACTCTTATTGACTCAACGCTTACTGGCTCAGAGTTTCTTACCCAATAATAAGACATCTTACTGCTCAACATTTACTAGCGCAGAGGTTATCAAACAATCCCTAAATAAAATTATCCTCGATCAAATCCCTAACACTTAAGTCCACCCCATGTAGAACCAATTGCAAACCAATGTTACCATGACCATTCTTCGGATATGTATGATAAATCGAATTCGCTGTGCATATACACAGGCATAAAACACGAGAATCAAATACTAGTTAACACTTAGGTATACTCCCGAGAGTACAAAACCGAAAATAGTCATTCATAATACGAATAATCAAATTCTAAGCCAACAAATACAAATTCAAAAAAAAATTAAAATCCATTAATAGTTTTTGTACACAAACATTCAAGTTCTACAACAACTTCATCATCTATGTATTTTTCTAAAAGATTTTCACTAATTTTTTTTTCTAACCACCCTCAAAACATTGTCCCTAATGACCAAAAACTACAATTATGCATTCATTCAGCTAGATTGTACAACTATTTCTGCACATGTAACAATCTCTCTAAACTTCAGATTTTACAGAAAGCTGAGATAATTCTTTATCAGCGAAATGTAAAAGCCTCGTAAGTCTGAGAACCATATCACAATGAAACGGAAGTGCAGTTCGTCTTTCTAAATACCCCGGGCTCACCGTCATCCAAGATAACGCGTGCAATTCAGCCGCTACGCGTTCCAAGATTAAATGATTTTCCATTCCCGATTTGCCAATGTTTTTCGCTTTTTCATTATTGTTATTATTATTACTACCATTGTTATTGTTATTATTACTATTACCTCCATAATAGTCAAAAAGTCCAACGGATAGGACCGAAGGCCATTCTTCTTTGCAATTGCTTCTAGAATCTTTGCGCATTGAAGGCACCGCTTTCGAGACGACGAAACCCGTGGATATGGGAATGGCGGAACCCTTGCTGTGGAGGAGGTGTGCTAGCGGTTGGGATTCGGAGGTCAGGCAGGTCGGCAGCTGGAGCGGGTTCGGGGGGAGAAACCGCATGCTGGGTGAGGGTACAAATATATACGATGTGGATGCGGACCCCAGAGATTTTACGGGTGTGAATCCTTCAACGTAGCATGATTGGCCCATTATTCCACTGCCTTGAGTTGTGCCTGTGGTAACAAAGTTATAAAGTATATCAACATCTTAAACAAAAGAGTAAAATGCCATTTTCGGCCCCTGAGGTTTGGTCAGTTTTGTGACTTTTGTCCAAAGGTTTGTTTATCCGCATCTGGATCCAAAAGGTTTGAAATCTTGCCATTTTCATCCAGCTCGTTAACTCCATCCATTTTTCTCCGTCAAGTCAGGGGTCTATTTGTCGTCTTTTGTTAACTTAAAGGGCAATTTGGTCTTTCGAATACTTGTACATTACTACATTATGCTAAATGCTTGTACATAAAGTGAAAAAGACCGAATTGCCCTTTAAGTTAACAGAAAAGACGGAAATATCCTTGACTTAACAGAGAAAAATGGAAGGAGATAATAAGCTGGATGAAAATGGCAAGGTTTCAAACCTTTTGGATCCAGATGCGAAAAAACAAACCTTTGGACGGAACTCGAAAGTTGCAAAACTAGCCAAACCTCAGGGACGAAAATGGCATTTTACTCTAAACAAAAACTAATATACTTTCATCTTTTAGATTTTTTAACACAAAAAGGGTATAAAAGAAAGTAAAACCTAACCTGGAGATGAATCAGCTTGATAAACCAACTGTAGTGAATGGTCAACGGAAACCGATACAAAAGTGATGCTTTGCACCCATTGAAGCAAGCCCTTTGAATTATCCATTGCAATATGACTGCCGCCGCTACCACCGCTTAACAACTGCTTTCTACTCATGGGTTGACCCAACCCACCTTTCATATAGTTTGAACCTTTGCCGTGTGACTGTAAACTCCTGTCTTGAATCATACTCATTTCTTGCTGTTGTAACGGGCCACCGTTGCTGCTGGCTGCAATTCCATCGGGTACCGACCGTCTAAGCTGCAATGACCACTTTTTGACCTCTGAACCGCCAATAGAATAAAGAGCTTTCTGCCATTCTGCTTTCATATCAAATCACATTATTATTATTATTATTATATATATCAAAAGGCTATTTTGTCAACATCAAACATCTTTGGCCCCTCAACTTTAATAATGATATGTTTTTTAGTAAGGTTTTTTATTATTTTCCCTTGCACTTTATTAGAATATAATTACTATTTAGACCCTCGGTTTTTAGTTTTTTTTTACTTTTTACTTATTTTCTATAGTTTCTTTTTAGTTTTTTTCTCAACATTGTCAGCATCAAACATTTTTGGCCCCTCAACTTGAATAAAGACATGTTTATTCCATCAACTTTAAAAATGACATGTCTAGCCCCTCAACTTCAATAGGATTTTTTTATTTTCATTATTTACCCTTACACTTTATTATAATTACTATTTAAACCCTCATGTGGTGGCGTTGATAGCCGAAAGACAAGGGGGTACATGCACTAATCAGCCTTTGTCCCGATTGCTGAGTGTTATGTGCCTTATGTCCAATGCTTGACAAAACTACTATCGAGCCGGGAGTCTCACTGAAAGCAGCCTCTCTATTCCTACGGGGTAGAGAGGTAAGGTTGTCTACATCTTACCCTCAACTTTTCGTTTTTTTACCTTTTACTTATTTTCTGTCATTTCATTTTTCCTCAACATAATGTCTTTTTCTAAATTTTCCATATGTACCGTTAGGTTATTTGAATTTTGAATTACATTCCGAACCCGCCGCAGATATTCGTTTTTCTGGCTATAACGAGTGTCAATACCGTAGCGAACTGAACCAATAACTTTTGTGAAACTTTTGCATACTGCCGCGATGTGGGTTTTTTTTACTTCACGTAGACTGACCCGTCGCAATTTACTTATTTTTATCTATGTTTTGAAAAAGAAATGTTAATGATTATACCTTGGCATTCGAGCTCGAAAAAACTCCCGATTCGTGTAATGACAAAATCATGAGGCCTAGCGGTGTTTGTATCTGAAGAACACGCCTGTAGTATCTGACATCCTTGCTGTAAAATTTGGACGAAAAGAAATTGCAATCCTTTCGTATCTTGTCTACTACTAATTCCACCAAACGGGAACGTACAGCTGTCGAGCAATTCACCTCGAGAATCGGTCCATATGCAAACGAGCCACCGCCAATCCTCAGTCCAACCGTAGCAACAATGTAGGCTCGGAGGTTGTTTCTGATGGCCCGACCCGAACCCGTCATCAGATCCATCCATTTGAGAGCCCAGCCCAGTATCAGAACTCGTACCATCGTCAGTTAAAAGCTTTAACGACTCCGGTGACACTCCGCGTTCCGACGAACCTGGCTCAGCCAGAATAAAAAGTGGCTCAAACATGTATTTCAGCTCGTCTTGAAAATAATATTCTCCGGGTCTATCGGACCGGGACATCTGCCACGAGTTATCCCACACACCGGCGCGTAAACTAGCATCGAGTTCACCCTCTCTCGACCCCATTCGCGAGCCGATAGAATCTTTCCACATCCCTGGGACCGGAGAATTCATTTGCATCATACTTGAATGAGACTGAGATCGACCCGATACTGAAACTGACGGGATGACATCAGCAGATGACCCTCGAGAGATTCTTCGGGCTTTATTGTAGACCGTGAAAGCAATCTCCTTGAGAATAACGGGTTCGTTAAGAGACGGACTTGTGACCCTAAAGATTGCATCAACCGTCACGATTTGTAACACCAGTTTCGGGATACTAAAACCGGAAATCGTCACTACGTTTGATATCGATGCTTCGTCTACGGCTGTAGAACAACTTAACGCCTTCCCGACTTGATTTTGCATTGCGGTTCTTCTTTCTTTATCTGATGATGGAAATACGACTGAACCAATAGCTACACACGATTCAACAATAGTTTTCAAGACCGCAACTGGCTCGGGAAACGGGCACACCACATATATTACCTGATTAATATACCCCAACAATAATTAAAAATGGTAATCAGTTATTTAACAAAAAAAAAACATTGAATAACACACAACTTACTGTACAAGGAGTGCTGTTCCCTTCTTTTGAATTAGGGGCAAAACAGGAACCGAGTTTTAGGGCTTTCAAGACCTTCGAGAGTGACTTCAAGAAACTTGTTAAATCCCATCCGTTAGATAAAGAAAGAAAATAATCACTAATTGATCCCACTAAAGACGCACTATCACTTTCGATCTTCATCGATTGAGGGCAGTCAAGTAAAACAAAACCAGAAGAAGACCATTTTCCGGAATCCTTAGCCGTTTGGTTCCCAAAATTTTGAGGTGAATGAGTTCCTAATTTGCAAGTCTCATACACTGCAAAATATTTTTAAAAAATTAATATTTTAAAACATAAAACGAAATAATTTATTAATGACACACCAGTCTCTAGTTGTTGAAAGAAGTCTGCAGCAGCAGTTGTAAGGGGGTCTATATCAGGACAAATGACACAGTAATTCATCTGCAATAATAACCGGAAGCAAATAATTAACTGTGAAGATTGGCGTTAACTTAAAAGGGCAACATAGTAATTTACTAATTTTTCTCACGTGTTTCTGCATAGCATAAGGTTCAAAAGGAGCTTTTTCCCAGTGTTGAAGAGAGGTTGCTGAGGTTTTTAGCCAATCATCCTGGTACCTGTTGCATACATTACTTTTAAATTTCTACTATCGACAATTGATTCCCTTAATAATATTTGTCATTTTCAAACTTGTGAACTAAAAGCCAGAAAAGGGTATAACAAAAGCCATACCCGACGAGAATAGCGGGAATAGGAATTACGAGAAGTGCAGGCCTGAGTCCTAATTGCTGCTCTGACTCGCTTATGTCATCCACTCGAGTTCCATCTATCACAAACATGCAGATCTTATTATGCTGAGTAACATACATAAGGAATGTTTGGATGTGCGTTTTTAAAATATTGAATAACAAGAATCTTTTTCCATAAAAACGATGTATATTTACTGTTAGATGATCAGTTTTCGGTTATGTTGCAACTAATATGAGAATAACTTTATTTTATGGGTAACCTTTGCTGCTAAGATAAGATGTGAACCCACCAGCAGATTGAGATGGGCTTATTGGCTCAACCGAAGAATCATTTATGCTTGCAGATGATTCAGCTGAAAATACATCAGTTTGACCGTTTCGCCCTTTGCACCAATCACTGACAGTCAGGGGTCCATCAAAGGTGCCAAAGGCCGATTTCAAGGCTGATTTAATGTCGGACTGTAGCAAAGTGATTGCATATGATGCATGCACCTGAAAGTAACCAAACATAAGGCTATTCAATAATGAATAAAGTATAATGAAAGAACGGTATAAACTTTTGTAAAATGACTGAAAGGCTCTAAAATTAGGTTAAACAAGAGGAAATAGGAAGTTATAGAGTAAAATGCCATTTTCGTTCTTGAGGCTTGGTCAATTTTGCGACTTTCGTCCAAAGGTTTGTTTTTTTGCATCTGGATCCAAAAGGTTTGATATCTTGCCATTTTCATACGGCTCATTAACTCCATCCATTTTTCTCCGTTAAGTCAGGGGTATTTCCGTCTTTTTTGTTAACTTAATAGGCAATTCAGTCTAACGAATTCCGTCAGGGGTATTTTAAATGCTTGTACATAAAGTAAAAAAGACCAAATTGCCCTTTAAGTTAACAAAAAAGAAGAAAATACCCCTGACTTAACGGAGAAAAAATGGATGGAGTTAACAGGCCGGATGAAAATGGCAAGATTTCAAACCTTTTGGATCCAGATGCGAAAAAAACAAACCTCAGGGACGAAAATGGCATTTTACTCGAAGTTTATATTTACCATTAGATAATCAATTTTATTTCAAATGGTATGAAACTGATTATTTACACCTAAATTATCAGTTAACCAAAAATGACGATCCATAAATCAAAACCAACTATTGTGACATTACAACTCTTAACAGAGAAAGTAAAAAGGTAAAAAAAAGCTTACATCAGCAGAAAGTGGGTCTGCCAGCTCAACACCCGCAATGTCAAGAGCATGACAAGAAGACAAAACCCCACCACAACCCGCATGAACCAAAGAGGGCCCACACGAAAACCCCCGCCGCAACTGCTCCTGCATTGCCAGCCAACCATAAGGCCCATCCCCACAATCCGCATCTAACGTCACGTCCACAAAAGACGTTGCTTGTTGAAAAAGCAACGGCAGTCCATCTAATAGCTCGAAAAGAGGTTGCCTTTGACCGTACGACAACATTCCTTCCTCATTAAACGAGTTATGCGGTAACGACCCAAACGGTTCCATACCCTGTGTCATGGATTTTGAACCTTTAGTGACACCAACGGTTCGCCAAACACCAACGGGCGGGTTTAAAGGCCCATCAAGCAGCCCACTGTCTAAATCACCTGCAATTCTAACGGGAATCGTTTCTTTCTTCTTTATATCATATTTATTAGATATATTATCTGATAAAACGTTTGATTCACCATGCATTTGATACAGAACATTACTTCCAGATAACCGATTCATTTGCAACGAGCTGGTGGGAGTTAATAACGTATGCCTTATCTTGCACATAAAAGCTTGAAACATAATGCACTCTAGCTCATTTGCAATCGCCATTTTTGACGATACAAGAAAACTTTCCGTTATCTTATTTCGAGTAGACGCCCTAAGACCCGCATTCGAAGAATTAAAACCCGATAATGATAATGCTGATGGTGCAACATCGTCAACAATATTATCACGAGATGGCGGTTTTTCGTCTTTTTTATCGTTTTTTCCGCTTTCAACATGAGTGTAGTATTTCCTCGATTGAAGCAAGTATTTGTCTTTTGAATTTACACCAATGGTCGGTTTAGATTTATCATCAGATGCATCATGATGGGGAGGTATTGCAGAGTAAACGTAGCTGCTTGTACTTGAATTTGCACTCTCTGCTGTTCGGGATTTCGGAACGTACGGGCTTTTAATTACTGATGATAACAAATCAGTTGTCGGGGTTTCAACCGCTCCATATTCTGGTGCAAAGGTCATTAAGGCTTCCGCTTTTATCAAATAATCAAATTCGGTAGAAGTTGGTGGTGGTGGTGGATTATAGTTCATTGATCCAGAAGATAAAGCGTCTTTTGTAGTTTCTTGATTTTTGCTTATTGATTCCTCGACAACCGTTGATGGTGGATTGAAACTCTCGAATGATGAAAACCCGACTGGTAATATCATTGGGTCGGAGGAATCGATCATCCCCGTAAACGGGCTGCTACTTGCATCTCCACCGTCGGTTGCGGAAAACATCGGTGTTTGTGACTCCTCAGTCCCTGGCGGCTTTTCACCATCAAAGAGGACGTTAAACTCTAAACGTATTAAAATGTATTAAATTTGACCCGACTTACTTCCAAACAAAATTTACGTCCAAACGTAGACCAACTCAAAACGCACATAATATAAACACGTGTGGTAGTGTCTTACGCAGCGTGATAGAAGTATGACCTATGTTGTCAAAAGCTCAAGGCGCAAAGGCCTTGCCTGGAGCCTAGGCGCAAGGCGCAAAAAAGCGAGGGTTTTTTTAAGTAAGGTGCAATAATAAAAATAATAAAAAATACATATTTAATAAACATAAAAAATTAATAGCTTATCACTAAAAAGCCCAAATCATCGCCTAGGTCACCACGAGGCGCAATAGCTGCACTGCGTTGCGCCTAGGAACGGGCCTAGTGCGCTTTTGACAACAGAGGTATAGACTACAATCGACCGGCTCATTTTCGAACTAAATTTACGTTGAAATGTATAGTAAGTCAAAATTATACAATCGAATGAAAACGTATTATATTTGACCTGATTTGTTTCCAAACAAAATTTATGTCAAAACGTAGTCCAACTCAAAACGTACACAAAAATAAAACATTAAAATATAGACATGACTCGTTTCCAAACACAAATTACGAATTCAAATTTATATCGACATGCACATAAAAATAAAAACGTAAGAAATTAGTTCTAGGATAAACTCGAAACTTTAAAAACTTGAGGGGTCAAAGTGACATTTACAAAATTAAAGGGTTACTTTTAACATTATACAATGGTTTAGGGGTAGAATGAAAGATTTCATTTTGTATTTACTTACCTCCCCAAATGGCAAAACGTCATTTTCGAAAAAATCACCAAAATCTCCGAACTCAGAGAGAAGTGCTTGGATATCCATGACAACACCTTTGTCATCATCATCCCAGTCCCACTGGGACCCACCTTGATCATTGTTGATTTCCATTGAGTTATATCCTTCTTGCATAGATGCATTACCGATTGCACCAGCCTGACCGTATGACTCGGTCATTCCAGTTCGAGATCGCTTACTACCCTGCATAATGTACATAAATTACAAGCCGTCTGGGTTTTATTACATAAACTACACCGGTTTTTTTAACGTGATTTAAGCGTAATGAATATTTTGTAATTGTTTATCGATCAAACGTAGACCAACTGTAAACATCCATAAAAATAAGCACAAAAACGTATTATATTTGACATTACTCATTTGAGTGATAAATTACGTCAAAATGTAAACCAACTTGAATTTATATCAAAACGTACATAAAAATAAGCACGAAAAACTTGAGGGGGTCAAAATATAATTACGTCGAAACGTAAACCAACTTGAATTTATACCGACATGTACATAAACGTCAATGTACATAAACGTCAAAACGTAGACCAATTGAAAACGTCAATATTAATAAGCACCAGAACGTATTATATTTGACATGACTCATGAAACGTAAAGTAACTTGATTTATACCATCTAATGAAAACGTATTGTATTTTACATGACTAATTTAAAAAAACTATGTCGAAACGTGAGCTAACAATTTATATCAACACGTAGATAAATAAGCACATCAAACTCGAGGGGAACAAAATGACATTTTACGAAGATTTCAAAAGGTTGAGGGGGTATAGCTGTCATTGTTGAAAGTTGAGAAGAGTGAGGTTAAAAAAAGTCAAAACTACTGTAGCGAATCAGTCAATTAATTTTATATATATATAGGGTTAGGTTCATTTGTGAACAACCCCCTTAATTGTGAACACTAGTGAACTAATCCTAGCCCTTGATTATCAATACACAAGTGTAAATCAATGGCCAGGATTTGATGATGAAAATACACTAGTGTATTTTACGGTTTGATGATGTAAACCAATGGTCAGGATTTGTTCACTCAGTTCACAAATACACTAGTGTTCACTCTAGAACCCCACCCTATATATATATATATATATATATATATAATTTACAAATTTAGATAAATACTCATACCAGCTTAGAGCCATCAATATGCATTTGGTCAGCAGTAGTCAATCCCGACTTCATGCAAGATAGTGAATCAGCATCAGCCTCAAGATCACCGGTTTCACCAGTCATTCTATAATCACTATCACTAGATGAACTAGTGCTAATGCTACTACTATTACTATTCCCACTACTATTGTAACCATGTTGAGTCTGCATGTCATTATCATGCCATGATCCATCCATGGTACCGAACGCATCACTGCAATTTGCAAAATACCAAACCAAAATCACCATAAAATATAGTATACAATTGAATAAATAGATGTTTTGAAACTAATAAAACTTACCATTGCATAGAGAATGATGAGCTGGATAACGACTGGCCCATCCAATTTTGGAGCCAGAATCTATAAGATAAGAAAATGATATGTATATATATCAGAGCATCTCCAATGTATGTAGTATGTACCAAACATTTACATCGTGTATTATGTAAAAGATCATTGTCTTGAAATAAGCTTACACCAAATGTCCAAATTTATTTCAACTCTAAAGTCCAGTGCATGCATAATAATTTTACATGAATTACAATACACTCGTTGCTTTAGATTTACATATTACTTTGTTCAGATTATATTATCTTTTTTTTTTTTTGAGTTAATTACAAAGATAGTCCTTGTGGTTTATTGAAAGTAACACCTTTGAGTACTAACTTTTTTTGTAACAAGTTCAGGTTCTATGGTTTCGATTTTGTAACACCTTTGAGTGTTAAAGCTAACTGCCGTCTATTTTTCTGTTAAATCAGTGTAAAAGGACTAAAATACCCTTGTATAAATTTATGTTAGTACTCAAAAGTGTTACTTTCAATAAACCACAAGGACTATCTGTGTAATTAACTCTAAAAATTATAAAAACTCATTATATTTGTAAAATAAACATTATAAAATATGCTACATAAAAATATTAATAATTGTATTCCTAAAATTTATATACATATAATTACCAAACCTCTATTATGAGGGCAAACACTGTAGTAGGGACAATGTTAAGTTTTTTTTATTAACTTGTTATATAATTAATTTGAAAAGGAAATATGATAAATATAAAACTCATGCATATTAATCTCAAGTATAATATACACAGAAATTTTTTAATCTTTTGTTATATTCGGACCTACAAATTTTAATTACGATTCTTTGTTTAGTTTAGTTTAGTTTAGTTTTAAATTATTTATACAAAATTTACACATTTTGCCGTATTGGTTAAAGTAACTTATACAACATTTTACCCCAATTTTGGTATTTCCATGCATATATTTGGTCTCGTGAAAGTCTAGATTTTGCTAACTTTAGTTTATTAAATAAAAGATGAAGGAGATAAAAGAGATACCTTTTAAGAGATGATCTAGCGGATGATGTTTGCACAAGTGGGACAAGGACCGCCTCAGCCGGATAAATAAACGTTTTTTCATTTTCTTTTGCGACACTAGAAGATTCCGATACATGATTCTTTGAGCTCGTATTTGAATTTGGTGGAAGTGATTTTTCACTTTCGGCATTTTCACACCCTAGGGTTACTTCAATATAACAGTTTTGTCCCCTCAATTGGCAGCCAGAACTTTGGGAAAACTGGTTTGGAAGACCTACGATTCCATTTATTGCCTTAAACTTCCCCGAACTGTAAGATTATGTTCACAAGGAACAACAAGAATCATGAGTGTTTTCATCATTAAATTATAAAAGAAATAAGGTTATGAAATGATGGCTTTATAATATTGTCATAATGGTAGCTCCACCTGATGTATAATTGCTTCACGAGGTCACCTGGACAAATTCCAGTAATTCTGCCACGCATTCCATGAGGTGCAACAATAACTGTAAAAATCAAGTTTCAAGATCACCTTTTCTTTAGTGCTAATAGTTTTATCCAGATTACATTTATAAGGTGTCTGGATGTGCAATCTTGGTTTAAAAAAGCGTGAAGCGCACAAAAGCGACAAGGTCTAAAATCAAAGCGCAAATCACAAAAGCGGCGGGCTTTTCGTACGTAAGGCGCAAGGTGCTTATATATTTTTTTTTATATATAGGTTTTAGCATCCCTTACCCAAAATATAGTGATAAATATGGTTTATATATAATTTAATGTATAAATCACTTAATGTACAACCATTTTAGCTACATGTATAACACTTTAAAGCAGAAAAACACCTTTTTGTACAGAGCTCGCCTTATGTTACACAAGGCGCAGCTCTTTGCGCCTAGGGTCGCTTTGCACTTAAGCGCGCTTAAGGCACGCTTTTTTTAACCAAGTGTGCAATATGACAGTAATTATCCTAAGTCGAAATAATCAGTTCTTGGTGTTAAGGGTAACCAAGTGGCAAGTACTGCTTATTACCATCTTATAATTATTATTTTTTTGGCAACGTGATAATCAAACTTAATACTAGCTACAACAAAACTAGGGGCGAGCAGAAAACCGAACCGAACCGAAAAAACCCGATTTAATCGAACTGAAAAAAAAAAAAACCCGAACCGCACAAAAAAGACAAACCGAAAAAAACGAACCGAGATCTCCGGTCCGCTTTTGGTTTTGCATTATTTTAAAACCGAAACGAACCAAATAACTCAAAAAGTCATTCTTTTTGTTGGTTATATGTTGAATTAAGAATTATCAATTTTATTCTTGAATGCTAAGAATTTAACTTATAATAAGAACATTGACATGTTTATTTATCTTTGAAATGATTTATCCATTGTCTACAAGAAATAACAAATTTAACATAAAAAGTTTAAAACTAAATGATTTTCAAAGTATTATAAATGAATATATCTTAATAAAAACTTTGAAGAAACATAAAAATAGATTAGAAGGTTAAGTGTATGTGAATAGTATTAATTAAAAATGTGATATATATTAACATAAATGTACAAATTTAAGAAAGAGTATTAAACCTTGGATTATACTATTTATTTTTGAACCTTACATAATTCTGTTCCAAAACCCACTAACCAAACCAAACCGTTTCTAAAACCGAAACCGAACCGTGCACACCCCTAAACAAAACTGATCATCAAAAGGGTAAATTAAATCATGTATATTCACCATTATCTTATCTATTTCTGTCATCATCAAAATCCGTCAAACACCCTAATAACACCATCGAAAGTGATTATTACAGCTTGAAACAGTAAAAGCACTTCCAAACACTCTCTTCTGCACCACATTTAATTGAAGCTAATTTTCTGATTATGGATTATTCAATACTACATAATCATTTTCCAAAATGCACACATCCAAACACCCCTTGATGATTTAACAAAGCACGAAAAACGAAAGATGAAGAGATGTAAGTGAACTAAAATGACCTGGAAGCTTGACACCGGAATGACTAGATGTGCGTTTTAAGATTGTCTCCATATCACCATTTGTAAGTGCCCTAACATGCCTGGTAACAAAAGGGGTTGTAAAATGTAAATTTAGCATATCCATATAGCATTTCAAAGCTCAAAATAATGACAAAACAAAAAAAGGAAAAGATAAATGAAGTTGACAAACTTTGCTGATATTATGACATGAACAAATACAGCTTCTTCCGTTGCTGTAAAGATGAACTCAAGCACCGGCTGGCCTCTCCTACAAAGATCAAATAGTCAACATACGTTAATATAGTCAAAGGTAAAATAGTCAACAGTCAACACTCAACAGTACAGAATTGTGTTGCACACCTGAATAGTTCCTCTCCTTGTGAAGATGAATGATATCTTGAGAATACATCCCCGAATCTCACATATGAGAGTCCCATTAAAGCTCTATCAACAATAATTAAATTAAAAAAATGCACAAGTTTATTAAATAACTAACAAAATAATCTATAGAACATAAAATAGAATGAGCATAAGAGAAACCTTTCAATACAATTCCGTAAAGCTTGAGAAAGTGCTGCTGCCACTTCTTCAGAATCCCCAGGTGCTAACCACAATCCAGATGCAAAAACTGCAACACATTATAAACATAAATTACAAAATAATAATAATAATAATAATAATAATAATTAAGTGTTATTATTGTACCTCTTAGTTTAGATACAGCAGCTTTGGCCTTATCGACGACAGATGAATGACGACCAGGGATAAAAAGCCACAATTTAATTTTCTCGTCTGCGAAGTTTGTAAAGGAACAAATTAACCGGAGGAATAAATATGGTGATTATTTCTTGAACTGCGTGATGAATAATGAACAATTACCAGGGTTATGCAGGCCCTGCGATGGGTCCCAAGGCCCAACGAAAGAATTACCCCATGTGCTAAGAAACCCATCTTTTTGCAATTGCAAATGGGATGAAATAACCAACTGTGCACCAGTATCCTTTTGATTCGACTTTAAACTGTCAAAAACACTTCAAAAGTTCAGCGAAAACTAAAATCTCGCTAACTTGA
Organism: Helianthus annuus; assembly: GCF_002127325.2. Classification (NCBI taxonomy): domain Eukaryota; kingdom Viridiplantae; phylum Streptophyta; class Magnoliopsida; order Asterales; family Asteraceae; genus Helianthus; species Helianthus annuus. Next base: position 95,238,182 of record NC_035445.2, on the reverse strand, counting down.
ACAGAAAAGGGCCAAATTATAAGACATTGTCGCTTAACATAATACAGATAACAAGATCTAAATTATCAAAATAAGGAACCTTCTGTCGGATAGGATGGGATCAGACTCGTTTGGGAGAAGCTGGAACCATGACACTTGATGTAGACCGCCCTTCAGAAAAGTCAAAGAGAATGAATAAAGAAACATATGAATAGTAAAGGGGTATGTCATCATTTGATTCGTTTTTTAAGTAATCTAAACGAAAGTGCAACATATGAAAAGACTATTTATTCATTAAGTTCTCAAAACGAATAGATAAACCTACGTTTAAAATGGAAGAAAATCCAGTACTTTAGTAATCTACCAAATAAAATTTAGATTCATTTAAGCGCATAACGTCTAGCTATATACCATAAACAGCATCCATAAAAACCATAATAATATATCGAAAAGTAAAGTCCAAGTAAAAGGAAGATACATACAATTTTGAAGACATTCGTCCACATCACTAATGCAATTGAAGCCCCTCGAAAAATCAACTCAGTTCAAGACTTTATGTGTTATTCCAGAGATTGCATATCGAACGCCACATATATATTCATTCAATCAAACTGAAAAAACAAAACAAAACAAAATCAAATCCAAATGACATCATTAGTAGTTAACATCAAGAAGAACTTCATACATTGAACTAAAAAGAACACTGAATATCAGATTCTTGTAAAGGTAACAAGAAACAGATATACATAGAAGACCAATACAGATAGATTAAATTAGACATACACTTAACGTCATATGATATGTGAGTAATCATAATAAATAAATAGCAAGCTAACCCTAGACTTTATGTGTTATTCCAGAGATTGCATATCGAACGCCACATACATATATATTCGTTCAATCAAACTGATAAAACAGAACAAAATCAAATCCAAATAGCACTATTAGTAGTTAAAGGTAACAAGAAACAAATATACATACCACATAGAAGACCTATAAAGAGAGATTAAATTAGACATAAACTTAACGCGCTCATACGATATGTAACCGATCATAATCAACAACTAGCTAACCCTAGAATAGCAAACCTGATTCAATTCAAGCATAATCAACACCTAGCTAACCCTAAAATCACTCTAGCAACTTTATACCTAATGATAAATTACAAAACAACAGTTATAACACCTTATCTTATTGCATCAAGCTATCTGCTACTGTATACGATGATTAAACTGCTTTAAACACACTCTAAACACAGGATTCAGCTACTAAGGGTTTCAATTTCAACTATATGATAACAAATTGAACGAGATCAGTAATCTGCTAACGATCGTACAAGCTAAAACAGTATATAACCAGATTATCGAGCTCTAATTAGGTAAAAATGAAAAAAAAATGTGAAAATGTGAAAAAATGGGGAAAATTGCAAGTGGTGTTGAAATAGAGAACTTACGAGCGATTATGGAGATCTGTAATGTGCGAATTGTGAGAATTGATTGAGAATTTGGATGAAGAACAGAGAAGAAGATGAAGGATTCCGTTTATAGCGATGAAAATTGAGGGTTTTGTGAGTTGAGGAGCGTACGTTTAGTGCTGTGCCTGGATCCTGGAATCCTATTTTTGGTGTATTTTTTTTTTTTTTTTTTTTGGTTTTTTATGCACTTTGTGCGGTCTATGGCTTGTTGGTGTGTCGTCAAGGCTTACGAGAGTTCGTGCTTTATGGTTTTTAGGTGGATTCGAGTCTAAGGGCATGTTTGGCCGAGCCTTTTAAACCAATTTAGTGACTTATTAGCTTTTTGAAAAAGCTAATAAAGAGATTTTGTGTTTGATAAACCCAAAATGACTTTTCAAAAGACTTTTTGTATAGGAGAAAAAATCATTTTTAAGAAGTTAGAATGTTATGACTTTTTGAGGAGTTTTTAACTTTTCAAAAACCAAATTACCATATTACCTTTGTTTTAACTTATTGACTTATAAAAGAATGTCCTTTTTAGTCATTTTACATCAATAAGCTAAGCCAAACACTTTTTAAAAAACAATTTATTGACTTATTGGTTTTTCCCACCTCATAAGTTAATCCAAACACTTTTTTAAAAACTTATTTTCAAAAAGTCATAAGTCAATAAGTTCTTTTCACAAAAAGTCATTTTTAAGTTAAATAAGTTTAGCCAAACATGCCCCAAACATAAACATATAACCTATAAAACTATTCATATCGAGTAAATTACGATTTTGACCCATGTGGTTATATCATTTTTACCATTTTAGCCCAAAAAATAATTTTTTAACATCTAAGCCTCCAACGTCTTTTTTTATAACCCTTTTGGCCCTTAACGTCTTTTTTCTAACATTTTTTACCCCTAACATTTAATGGATGGGGTTAGTGTTAGGGGCCAAAAGGGCTAGAAAAAAAAGACGTTGGGGGTTCAGATGTTAAAAATTCTTTTTTGGACTAAAAGGGTAAAAGGGATATAACCACAGGGACCAAAATCGTAATTTGCTCTATTCATATCCAACCCCCAAATTACGTAAGTTTTATTTTTTAGGAAAAAGTGGTTGTAGATGGTTATGAGTTGAGGGGAGAGAAAATGTTAGTGTTTACCTGTAAATTTAAGGGAACACTGTTCACCCCTTATAATTTTTAATATATTTTGAATGTGAAATCACTTATATGTAATGATAAAGGTATTAAAAATACTATTTAATTGAAAAGAAGAAAATAAAGATAGTAATTTTTAGTATAGGGTAAAAATGGGGGGTTGGATGTGAATGATCTAAGCTCCACTATGTGTTTGCTCTCCTGAAAGAACGGGCCCGGAGTCTCGCCCACCCAACCCTCCCCCAGAGTCGGCTATGGGTCTATTTGATCTCTTAACATATGTTTAAAGACGTGTTTCGAATTTTAAAAGTTTGTTTAAGGGCCCCTTCAACTTTTTAAATGTCTGTTTAAGTTTAATAGGGGAAGGGGTGTGTTAGTAAAATTATAGGTTGGATTACGTTTATCGTAACCTAACTACAATAATCAAAAAATCAAAAAACTAAATGTTCGTTTATTTATGATAAAGTTCTGTAAATAACATAGTAGTCACGTATTCTACTTTATGTGTTGAAATAATTGTTGATATTTTATTTGGCTTGATATATAATTGAACTATAAATTGAAATTAGCTTGAATTCACTCATAAAGTAGGATGTTAATCGATAGTTAGTTAGGTTAACCAATTAATTTAACCAAATAATATATTACGATAAATGAACTAAGTTAACTATTTATAACCAAAACTAGCCGATTATGAAGATCTAAAAACCAAAACATCCATAATGGGTTTGATTTTAACATATAATTGAACTTAACCAAGCATACACGCATCTATGTTAACGATCTTATAACTAGACTCAGTTGATTGAGCATTGACTAGTATAAAGGTTGGTATAAAACATAGTTACAGTTTGTGTAATTTTTTCATAAGAAATAACAAAGTAGACAGATCGAGATAGAACGATGGAGAATTAAAGACGATGAAAGGTCGTTTGCAAGTTGGGATCGACTTCTTATGAGTGTCCCTTAAGTATTTTATTGGAGTGGATCCAATATTCGGGTAGTTGCCTAGGATGTTCAGCAATGCACCAGGACATGTATGATCTCGTGGTGGGAGAATACAATGTGGCAAATGTTTGATGATCGTATCTTCCTATATGTGTTAGAACCCTTGGGTTTACTAGTGTCAAACCCCAACCGATGGCGGAAACATCAGGGTGAGACGAAACATGATTGCTCGAGATATCATAACTTGCTAATTGTGACAATAATTAAGAAATTCAAATTTCATTCATACTAAAAGGGAAATATACATTCTTTTGGAAAGGAAGATACAACATAGAGCAAATAACGTAACAACATGAAACAAAACATAAATTAAAGTGTAGGCATGTTTCTAGTCCACCCTAAGTATTGTCCTTCGTGCGTCATCAACTAGTTTTGTAACACCTCGAAATTTTTGCGTCCAATAATGTGCCGACACGTGTCCTAAGTTTACACGTGGCATTAATATTAAATAAAGGACTAATGTTGACAAACCTTGAAAGTATATAAATTCGAGGGTTATAAATGTCAAACAAAGATAAATATACTGTATAGTATCCCTAAACGATGCTCGTACCTTCAAACGAATAAATCACGGATCATACGGAAGCGGAACGCAGAAGAAAGTGAGAAATTACAAACCACAGGGGTTAACTGTGTCAACATGTTTAATTATACCTCTGAGTGACCCTTTAACGTTCCCAAGGCTTCGTAACAGTATTATACGCTCACTAGAATATACTGTAAAAATTCCGCGAAGTTCCGTTTTAAAACGAGAGAGTTATACTCAAATTCGTATGAGAAGGGTTAAAAGCGTCAATAATGAAAGTTAAGGCTTTCTGAATAATTAATAAACTAACCGGGGACTTAATAACGCGGGTAAATATCACGAGGTCCCTAGTTGTAATTAACCGAGGGCCAAACCGCAAAGTTACCCCTTCAAACCCGAAAGGTCAGGTAAATCATTACGAAAGATTTCGTTATTAATTACCAGATTTTGTCATCATTACAAAAAGATTTAAAAATCCTGAAATTCTAACCTCAGGCGGCCCGCGTGAAGTTTTGGGTTAAGTTGAGGCGGGCCGCGAGCCTCCTCTTTTTCTCGCCTGATTTTTAAAACTCAGGCGGCCCGCGTACAAAAGCATGGATTCTCCATGCGGGCCGCGTCAGGCGCCCAGATGCAGAAACATGCTTAACTTGGCTGTTCAGCCTTCCAAGAGCCATGATCTGCATTTAAACACCTCCAAATGACCCCTAAACGACCCCTAACACTAAGGACAAGTGTTGATCAGTTGTGGTGTGTGCTAGACTTTGTTGTCAATCAATTGTGGTGCTTGAAACCACTATATAAAGCCTAAGTTGCAACCATAAGTTCACACCCCATCATCTGCATCATTTGGTCATTTCTGGAGCTCCAACTTCCTCTCAAGTGGTCACACTTGGTGCATAGGACCTCAGTAAGTGTTCCACTCCTTTCCCATTTGAGCTTTAACTTAGTTTTAGCTTAAAAGTCGATCCGTCGTAACTAACGGTCGACTTAGCAATAACTCACAAATGATTCAGTGAATTGTCGAATCAAGAATGGTTATTTGTTGGTAATTATGTGGGTAATAAACCTCTAAAAGGGTTCCCACTGATCACCACTCTAACTATGTCAAATGTCGAGTCAAACGTGCACCCAAAAAGTCAACAGAATGTCGTTTTGGCGAATCTTGCATAATCTGTAATGTATATACTATGGAACCTGTTTTGATGATCATAAAACATGATATTAAGTATATAAACTTGTTTGCGCTCGTTTGAATCGACCATTTGCTATATTAACCCGGTTCGGAGCCGAATGTCGCAAAAGTTTGACTTTTGCATTGACTTCAGTTCTGACCCGTTTTAGTGAAGTATAGATATGCCTTAGGACTCTCTTAGGACCAGGTCACGTGATGGTATAACCCTCTGTGACCGGTTCATCGTTTGTCCGAGTCTTTTACGCATTTCCGTTAATCGCCTAAAAGTTGACCGTAACGCCCTTTTTAAAATAAAACGAGTATTTCGGACACGTGAACGGACCATAACCTTGCTCACTAAATTATAAGCATGTCCTTAAAGTCTCACGTCAATCCGAGGTCTAGAATAAGAGTTATGCTAAATAGCGCAATTAAAATAAACTTTTGTAATAAACGACGCAATTAGCATAACACCTATCTAAGCCAAGATTTTATCACCAAAACTTTTACCCACTGTTGTAAAATAATATTTTGGGAATTTTAAAGATTTTTAATTATTTTTAGCCTGCTCATAACCTACGGTTATGGCTATGGGTCGGTAAATACCGAATACGCCCTTTTGGCCATAAAATGAGTTCTACAAGGTCTTTTGACCCGATTCCAGTTGCTACTAATTTTAAATAATAAATAAAGTATTTTAGACTTTATAAACTGTTCGGGAAACTCAGATTTCCTGTAGAACTCGAAAAGCTCTTTAAAAGTCTTTAAAATGACCGAAAAACCCCTACGGGGCATAATGTTAACTTAAACTCGTTACGGGCATCACGGAAGGTATCCTAATGATACCGCAACCTCTTTAAGGTATATTGACTTAGGAAGCAAGCGTAGGACTCTCACGGTTACCCGTTACGCCTATTGCGTGCACGGTTCGGCTTATGTAACTAGTTTACATAAATTAGTCGATACGGGTCAAACCATATCATTTCGACCCCGAAATCCAGAATGTGAATATTAAACCCATATAAAACAAGTCTCCAGACTTGTTGGGTCAAAATCACATTCCATTCACGGTTTTCGCCTTTCCGCGCGATTTAACCGTATCTATCTTTTGAAACCAACCGGTCTAGGCTACGGCTAATATAAAGACCAGTTAGGATTCTAATAGGTTATTTTGAAAACCTTCGTTCCAGAATAAGGAGCCCCAGTAAAAGATATCGGTGATTTAATTGATTAAGGAATATACATTGCAAAGGTAAATACTTTTAACTTATTTTCCCTTATACGGGCTTGGGATACGGTATTTTAAATATACCGCTTGGTCGGATGTAGAAACCTTTTAATCGGAGATGATTAAATTGCATAATCCCGTTTTAATCTGTATTGATTGATAACAAATAACGTTGGGGGTTAATGACCATGTCCTGGATATCCTTGGCTCATTTTAAAAAGTGAATGGCCACGACGTAAGCACAAGGTGTAGGCAAAACACCTCCTGTTGCATATGTATAACGTATACTCACTCGTGAGAGTATTCTTCTTGTGAGATTATATTTGTGGTGTGTCGATTAATCTTGTCCGGCTTGTATTGTATAATCACCGGCCCTAAATGTTGGACAACCATGTAAATCGGATACAAGATTTTTATTAACAAAATTGTCCCAAGTATAAAAGATTAATTTTGCCTTTGGGTATTTTAATCAACGTGTCAAAATATTTTGTGCCTTGTGCATTCAAATCAATTTTCCCAACTCTTTTCAAAGGAGTCGGTTGAATGTATTTACCAGTGTAAACTGACGTATTTTCCCCAAAAAGATTAAGTGCAGGTACCTAAACGTAAATTGGCTGGTATTAGCTCCCTAGCGTCGTGATAAGTCTCGCAAGCTTGATTGCAGTACCTGATGGAACAATATTTTATTATTATTTTGATCCGCTGTGGATATATTCGACTTCTGTAATACAATTGATATTACAACCAGAGGTTGAAGTATATATTTATCTTTAAGCTTCCGCTGTGCATTATATAATTGTGTGGTTTGACTATATTGTTGCCAACATCGTCACGGTAATCCCCCACCGGGCCCACTGGTGAGACACGTGGAAATCGGGGTGTGACAGGTTGGTATCAGAGCCAACATTGAGTGAATTAAACACTATCCTTATGTGTTTAATCTCAATGACACACAATTGCACATATTCGAGTCTAGACTTAACATAGGATTACTCCCGACTCTAATCTGAAATTTATTACTTCCAATTATTTTTATATATATTGGATACGTCGCCAAGAGAAGAAGCCGTAATAGGAGTTCTCCACACCCGGGGTCCTGAGATGCTGAGCTTCGTACCGCGACAAAAAAAAATGAAACGAACACCCGAGGAGAATGCAGTCAAAAATAATAATGAAGAAGAAACTCCTCTTACTGAAAATCGTTTTCTTATTAGTCCCTATAAGGACATAATTATCCTTCAGTCCTTACGGGCCATGCAAATTTTCATATAAGACAAAAGGCAGTGGTGGTCTATGACTCCCTGTCAGAAAAAGGTAATGAACTAGGTTCAAACCTCAAATACTTTGATTCTCTGAAATCATAACATATAAATTATATATGTCCGTGTGACTAAGCCTTTTGTGCTATTATTAAATGCCTCGATCCCAGACGATCATGGCTTATAAATTAAACTTGTCCACGAGACTAAGCCTTTTGTGCTATTATTAAATGCCTCGATCCCAGACGATCATGTCTTATAAATTAAACTTGTCCACGAGACTAAGCCTTTTGTGCTATTACTAAATGCCTCGATCCCAGACGATCATGGCATATAAATTAAACTTGTCCGTGTGACTAAGTCTTTTGTGCTACTACTAAATGCCTCGATCCCAGACAATCATGGCTTATAAAACTTGTCTACGCGACTAGGCCATTTGTGCTAATATTAAATTATAAATTAGGATTTATGATAAAATCCTAAATAAAAATAAATATCCTTCCTTCCCTGCCAGTAGGCATTTTTAAAAGGAATCTTAAAGGTGAAATCTAGCCTACGCGGCCAAGAGGGTGAAACCTACCCAAGGGATTCAAATCCTTGTTAACACCTAAAAAAAAAAACGTGTTAGCACTCCTGACAAATGTGATTCGATAAAATCACAGCAGTCATCCTTATATTGGATTCTTCCAATTTTCTTATCTAGTCTAGTGATCTTGAGATCATGGCTTGTGTCATCCTATAGAATGATCACGTTATAAACATCCAATAGTGATGAAGTGCCTACGGGCTAAACTTGTTGTCCGATAAGACAACGACAGTGGTGGTCTGTGACCTCCTGTCTGAAAGTGTTGGACCAGGTCCAAGCATAATGGTCGGTAGGATCCATACGATCTCGACTAATAGCATCTGAGAAGATGATCATATTATAACCATCCCTCAGAAGGGAAATGCCCACGGGCTATACCTATTGTCCTAAAAGACAAAAGACAGTTGAAGTCTACAACTCCCTGTCAAGAGAAGGTAATGAACGTGATTCAAACCTTAAATGCCTCGATTCTCTGAAATCATGGCTTACAAAAATTTAGAATTGTCCTTGTGACTAGGCCTTATGCGCCACTTCAATATCCTTAATGTTTTATAACTAGGATAAATTAAAATGGAAAATACTAATTAAATATAACTAACAAGTTAACCAATGTGGTTTATATTACCATGGTTGATAAATCGTCAAAGATGATGATTCCATAATAATCTCTGAATAAATCATTGTTAATATTTATGTAGCAATCAAGCTACATGGCTGGATTAGATGAAGCTAACAGTCACTTGAAGGGCAACAATGATGCTACCAGAATTAATGTAACTGGAGCAGAACTGCAGGCAATAATAGATTATGCTGTTACTCGAGCTCTTGATCGACAGTATGATGAACCAAATGATACCCACTCCAAGACTCTATCTATGGCTTGTAATAAGCCCACTCCTAAAACGCATGAGTCAAGGGAGGACGATGTCCATGACTTGTCAAATCAAAGGAGTATTCCGTCTAGACAAGTTGTGTTTCATCAAGAGGCATCAGTTAAGACCTGTTCATATAAATATTTTGTCTCCTGCAAGCCCAGAGACTTTACAGGAGAAAATGGGGCCATCGATTGCATGACATGGCTTGATGAAATGGACGCTGTTGTTGACATCAGTGATTGTGCGGAGCAAGATGTTGTGAAATTTGTTTCACAATCATTTAAAGGAGAAGCGTTGGCATGGTGGAGGTCATTACTCCAAGCCACGGGGAAGATTCTACTCTACAACTTATCTTGGGGCCAATTTGTTGCATTAATCAAAGGAAACTATTGCCCTCAGCATGAAGTAGAAAAGATAGAATCGGACTTCCTGACGTTGGTCATGGAAAATTTGAACTGTCAGGCATACGTGACAAATTTCAACACTATGTCCCGCCTAGTCCCTTATTTAGTCACCCCTGAACCTAAACGCATAGCGCGTTTCATTGGAGGCCTAGCACCAGAGATAAAAGGAAATGTTAAAGCATCTAGGCCAACCACATATAGGTCCGCGGTGGACTTGTCCCTATCTCTCACCTTAGATGCAATCAGATTTAAGTCTGTTAAGGCTTCTAGCGAGAGAAGAAGAGAAAGAGAGGAGGAGAACTCTCATCAAACTAACAAGAAGAAGAAGGGAAGCTCGGAGCGTGGGAAAGATTCTGAGTTTGGAAAGAACTCGAGTCCGCCTGATAACAAACCCAAATGCAGTAACTGCAAAAAGCAACATTTTGGAAAATGTACAATCAACCCACGTGCTAAATTGTGTGGAATTTGCAAGACCAAGGGTCACAAAACCTTAGATTGCAAGGGGTTAAAGAACGCCACATGTTACAATTGCAACGAGGAAGGGCACATCAAAACCAGCTGCCCAGAGCTTAGAAAGAAGCCGGGAGAGGCCAGGAAAATAAACGCATGAATCTTCAGGATGAACGCCCAGGGGATAATGCAGTATGATATATATATAGCAGGTACCTTCCTTATCAAACAGTATGCAGAAATTAATTACCACTGGCACATATAACTCTATGATGAATAATGATTGTTGAGAATTATTGTCTCCGTCTGATAGGACTCCTATCGTTTAATCCGAGATGAAAAATTTGTCGTTAATACTTAAGAAAACACTCCAACAAATCCTAGATTGATGTCTGTATCTATTAGGAATCGCTCTTTTCTAATATCCTTATGGCAAGCTTTCGAGCTATCCAAAATTCATCAATATAACAAAGACGGATGTGACATTTTGATCCCCTGTCAACAAGATGATGAATTAGGCCCAAACCTTAAATGCCGTTGATGGTCCCTCGTGACCTAGGCTAAACATAATGAATATATATTTAATAACATTCATTGAGAATGTTAGTACTATATTAACCAATATGGTCTATAAATGCCATGGTTAGTATATGTTAAGGCCATCAGGATGAAGAATAGCAGTTGCTGGATTGCGACTAAGAAATTGTTTTATTGGTATTAGGAACCCACATCGAGTATGGCAAACTCGGGTAAGACAACAGTCAATCGCGCCATTGATGATGCGACGCATGCTAATGATGCTGAAATTGTAAGCCTTAGAATTCCCAAGGATGTTCTTCAGACCATGATAGACGCAGCCGTTAGAAAAGCTGTGAAGAAGGCTGTGAAAAAGTTAAAGGAGCCCCTTGTGGCTCGGTCCAAGTTTTACCTAGGACCACCTTTCCTTACTCCTAAGGAGGATCTTGTTCATGCCTCTGATGCAAAGGATGAACTAAAAAGGAAAAGGGACGTAGACAACTCCCAGAGTTCCAAGAAAAAGAACAAACAAAAGTCCGACCAGAAACCAGAATGTGAGACCTGCAAGAAGCGCCATTATGGGAAATGCAGGTTCGAACCAAAATCTAAATCACAGCCCAGGACTTGTGGAATCTGCAAGTCTAAGGGACATAAAACGTTGGACTGCAAGGACATGAAGAATGCCGTCTGTTTCGGCTGTAATGAGAAAGGCCACATCAAGACTACGTGCCCTAAAAATGTCAAAGGAAATGCGGCGGAGGAATTAAAGCCCAAAATTGAAGACGCCTAAAATGCCTGAGCTAGTCCATAAATAATGGCAACAGGTATATTCCTTGGCATTTTATCAGTAATTTAAATACTAAGAGTTTATTTTGGTTCGGATACCAGTAAATTCTTCATAAACAGTAATCTTAGAGAACTTTTATATTAGCCACAAGGTATAAATCATCGAGAAAACCTTAGTAACCTATTCTTCTAGTATCGACAAGGAATCCTTCCGAAAAATCTAAGAGTCCTCTTTCTTCGCATAGAGTACAACAACATATGTTATTTTTATTTTCTTCCTTCATTTTTCTCTTTTCTATCGCCTGCGAATGCCAAACTATGTTTGATAAAAGTACCATATGAGGATTGGCGTATACTAATGTGTCCCATAGATTATTTCCATGCCTGATCAGTATGGAGGTTTAATACATGGAACCCCTGAGATATCCCAATGGTTATATTGTACTAGAGTCGACTAGTAGTATTCAAGGAAGATATCCAAAATATAGTTATCTAAATAAATATTCCCTAGTAACGGAAAATGAGGACTCATAACATAAAAATGTGTCACTTGTTTGGCACAAACAATAATGAATGAACTGGAGCCTGAGATATGAAAAATCTCGGTAGTCTCCCTGTATCTAGATTATCTTCTCTTAAGTTTTCCCTGCTTACCTCCTGGAAGGCAGGTAGAATTAATTTTAACATCCCGCTGTGGGCTGGAGTATTACGAAAACTCCATAATGCTTATAAAACAATCGAAACCTTGATTAAGTAGGATTTGAGATATAGGCTCATATAGCCTGACTCAATATTCAGAAAGTTTTATGTTATTAAATAAGAAAGACGGTTCATATTGCTTATATATTAGTGACCGCAACCCTAATTAAGCAAAAACTGAGAATTGCCATAAGATGCCCAGGATCTAAAGGCAATTTATTGGTGGATAGGCTTGAAAAAGTCTGTAGCCGCCCATGTAGCAAAGTGCTTGACTTGTGCTCAAGTCAAGGCCGAGCACCAAAAGCCATCTGGCTTGCTACAACAGCCTGAACTTCCCGAATGGAAGTGGGAATGCGTAACTATGGACTTCATAACCAAGTTACCCAAAACCAGGAAAGGAAACAATACAATATGGGTCATAGTCGATAGGCTGACTAAATCAGCTCATTTTCTACCCATCAAGGAGACGTATAGCTCCGATATGTTAGCCCAACTTTATGTTGATAAGATTGTAGCCTTACACGGCATACCAGTGTCTATTATCTCCGACAGGGATACTAGATACACATCTCATTTCTGGAAAAGTTTCCAGCAATCTTTGGGCACGCGTTTAAACTTTAGTACGGCTTACCATCCACAGACGGACGGTCAAAGTGAGCGTGCTATCCAAACGCTAGAAGACATGCTTCGTGCATGTGCGGTCGATTTAGGTGGTAACTGGGATAAAAACCTACCCCTGATCGAATTCTCCTACAATAATAGCTACCACACCAGCATAAAGGCTGCGCCTTTTGAGGCATTATATGGTAGGAAATGCAGGTCGCCTGTTTGTTGGGCGGAAGTAGGAGAGGTTCAATTATCAGGACCAGAGATTGTTTTCCAGACAACGGACAAGATTGTCCAGGTCCGGGAACGTCTCAAGGCTGCCCGTGATAGGCAGAAGAGCTACGCTGATCCAAAGCGTAAGGATTTTCACTTCGAAGTGGGTGAAAAGTTATTACTTAAGGTATCACCCTGGAAGGGGATGATGCATTTCGGCAAGAAAGGCAAACTGAGTCCGAGATACATGGGACCTTTGAGGTCATTGAACGAGTCGGATCAGTCGCCTATAAGTTGAACTTGCCTGAAGAGCTCAATGGAATTCACAATGTGTTCCACATCTGCAATCTCAAAAAGTGCTTCGCCGACGAGTCGTTGGTGATTCCACACACAGATGTGCATATAGATGAGAGCTTAAAGTTCATAGAAAAACCTTTGTCGATTGAAGATCGACAGGTGAAGAAGCTTCGCAGAAAGCACGTACCGATTGTAAAAGTCAAATAGGATGCTCGTAGAGGTCCCGAACATACGTGGGAAGTCGAAGCTACAATGAAAGAAAAAGACCCCTATTTATTTGAGTAAATCTCGGGTCGAGATTTATTTTAAGGGGGTGAGGATGTAACACCTCGAAATTTTTGCGTCCAATAATGTGCCGACACGTGTCCTAAGTTTACACGTGGCATTAATATTAAATAAAGGACTAATGTTGACAAACCTTGAAAGTATATAAATTCGAGGGTTATAAATGTCAAACAAAGATAAATATACTGTATAGTATCCCTAAACGATGCTCGTACCTTCAAACGAATAAATCACGGATCATACGGAAGCGGAACGCAGAAGAAAGTGAGAAATTACAAACCACAGGGGTTAACTGTGTCAACATGTTTAATTATACCTCTGAGTGACCCTTTAACGTTCCCAAGGCTTCGTAACAGTATTATACGCTCACTAGAATATACTGTAAAAATTCCGCGAAGTTCCGTTTTAAAACGAGAGAGTTATACTCAAATTCGTATGAGAAGGGTTAAAAGCGTCAATAATGAAAGTTAAGGCTTTCTAAATAATTAATAAACTAACCGGGGACTTAATAACGCGGGTAAATATCACGAGGTCCCTAGTTGTAATTAACCGAGGGCCAAACCGCAAAGTTACCCCTTCAAACCCGAAAGGTCAGGTAAATCATTACGAAAGATTTCGTTATTAATTACCAGATTTTGTCATCATTACAAAAAGATTTAAAAATCCTGAAATTCTAACCTCAGGCGGCCCGCGTGAAGTTTTGGGTTAAGTTGAGGCGGGCCGCGAGCCTCCTCTTTTTCTCGCCTGATTTTTAAAACTCAGGCGGCCCGCGTACAAAAGCATGGATTCTCCATGCGGGCCGCGTCAGGCGCCCAGATGCAGAAACATGCTTAACTTGGCTGTTCAGCCTTCCAAGAGCCATGATCTGCATTTAAACACCTCCAAATGACCCCTAAACGACCCCTAACACTAAGGACAAGTGTTGATCAGTTGTGGTGTGTGCTAGACTTTGTTGTCAATCAATTGTGGTGCTTGAAACCACTATATAAAGCCTAAGTTGCAACCATAAGTTCACACCCCATCATCTGCATCATTTGGTCATTTCTGGAGCTCCAACTTCCTCTCAAGTGGTCACACTTGGTGCATAGGACCTCAGTAAGTGTTCCACTCCTTTCCCATTTGAGCTTTAACTTAGTTTTAGCTTAAAAGTCGATCCGTCGTAACTAACGGTCGACTTAGCAATAACTCACAAATGATTCAGTGAATTGTCGAATCAAGAATGGTTATTTGTTGGTAATTATGTGGGTAATAAACCTCTAAAAGGGTTCCCACTGATCACCACTCTAACTATGTCAAATGTCGAGTCAAACGTGCACCCAAAAAGTCAACAGAATGTCGTTTTGGCGAATCTTGCATAATCTGTAATGTATATACTATGGAACCTGTTTTGATGATCATAAAACATGATATTAAGTATATAAACTTGTTTGCGCTCGTTTGAATCGACCATTTGCTATATTAACCCGGTTCGGAGCCGAATGTCGCAAAAGTTTGACTTTTGCATTGACTTCAATTCTGACCCGTTTTAGTGAAGTATAGATATGCCTTAGGACTCTCTTAGGACCAGGTCACGTGATGGTATAACCCTCTGTGACCGGTTCATCGTTTGTCCGAGTCTTTTACGCATTTCCGTTAATCGCCTAAAAGTTGACCGTAACGCCCTTTTTAAAATAAAACGAGTATTTCGGACACGTGAACGGACCATAACCTTGCTCACTAAATTATAAGCATGTCCTTAAAGTCTCACGTCAATCCGAGGTCTAGAATAAGAGTTATGCTAAATAGCGCAATTAAAATAAACTTTTGTAATAAACGACGCAATTAGCATAACACCTATCTAAGCCAAGATTTTATCACCAAAACTTTTACCCACTGTTGTAAAATAATATTTTGGGAATTTTAAAGATTTTTAATTATTTTTAGCCTGCTCATAACCTACGGTTATGGCTATGGGTCGGTAAATACCGAATACGCCCTTTTTGGCCATAAAATGAGTTCTACAAGGTCTTTTGACCCGATTCCAGTTGCTACTAATTTTAAATAATAAATGAAGTATTTTAGACTTTATAAACTGTTCGGGAAACTCAGATTTCCTGTAGAACTCGAAAAGCTCTTTAAAAGTCTTTAAAATGACCGAAAAACCCCTACGGGGCATAATGTTAACTTAAACTCGTTACGGGCATCACGGAAGGTATCCTAATGATACCGCAACCTCTTTAAGGTATATTGACTTAGGAAGCAAGCGTAGGACTCTCACGGTTACCCGTTACGCCTATTGCGTGCACGGTTCGGCTTATGTAACTAGTTTACATAAATTAGTCGATACGGGTCAAACCATATCATTTCGACCCCGAAATCCAGAATGTGAATATTAAACCCATATAAAACAAGTCTCCAGACTTGTTGGGTCAAAATCACATTCCATTCACGGTTTTCGCCTTTCCGCGCGGTTTAACCGTATCTATCTTTTGAAACCAACCGGTCTAGGCTACGGCTAATATAAAGACCCGTTAGGATTCTAATAGGTTATTTTGAAAACCTTCGTTCCAGAATAAGGAGCCCCAGTAAAAGATATCGGTGATTTAATTGATTAAGGAATATACATTGCAAAGGTAAATACTTTTAACTTATTTTCCCTTATACGGGCTTGGGATACGGTATTTTAAATATACCGCTTGGTCGGATGTAGAAACCTTTTAATCGGAGATGATTAAATTGCATAATCCCGTTTTAATCTGTATTGATTGATAACAAATAACGTTGGGGGTTAATGACCATGTCCTGGATATCCTTGGCTCATTTTAAAAAGTGAATGGCCACGACGTAAGCACAAGGTGTAGGCAAAACACCTCCTGTTGCATATGTATAACGTATACTCACTCGTGAGAGTATTCTTCTTGTGAGATTATATTTGTGGTGTGTCGATTAATCTTGTCCGGCTTGTATTGTATAATCACCGGCCCTAAATGTTGGACAACCATGTAAATCGGATACAAGATTTTTATTAACAAAATTGTCCCAAGTATAAAAGATTAATTTTGCCTTTGGGTATTTTAATCAACGTGTCAAAATATTTTGTGCCTTGTGCATTCAAATCAATTTTCCCAACTCTTTTCAAAGGAGTCGGTTGAATGTATTTACCAGTGTAAACTGACGTATTTTCCCCAAAAAGATTAAGTGCAGGTACCTAAACGTAAATTGGCTGGTATTAGCTCCCTAGCGTCGTGATAAGTCTCGCAAGCTTGATTGCAGTACCTGATGGAACAATATTTTATTATTATTTTGATCCGCTGTGGATATATTCGACTTCTGTAATACAATTGATATTACAACCAGAGGTTGAAGTATATATTTATCTTTAAGCTTTCGCTGTGCATTATATAATTGTGTGGTTTGACTATATTGTTGCCAACATCGTCACGGTAATCCCCCACCGGGCCCACTGGTGAGACACGTGGAAATCGGGGTGTGACAAGTTTCCTACAACATGTATTAAAATAAAATCAACAAGTTGGCGAGTATACAAGTTTGAATACATAGCATAATAGTGTATAGAAAGTTGTCTCTATCCAACATGGTAATTTGCATACGTCATTATTTAACACTAGCATGTGTTACTATAAGTCAACCAAATTATATCGCAATCGTGCGTATCTTTGTCGCCGAGACGACAAGGCCGTAAAATAGTTTACTTAACAATACCACAAGAATACGGGCGATGCGTTAATCCTATAGCGCTATAATTGTTAAGATAGGCTTGCGAAGTTAATGATCACATAAAACACAAGTATAACATAGCATGTGATAACAAAGAATATAACAACCATCATGTTTTTAATGGATAGAGTGTGTATGTAAACAAGTTTAGTCGTGTTATGTGATTTGTAGTGTGTACATATTGCACCCAAAAGTGTGTAAAATAGAAAACGAGATCGAGTATACTCACAGTTTGCGTAGTAAATTCTGCGTACATGAGTTGATGCGTTCGTAAGTTTGAGCGAGACCGCCGAGTTATCCTACAAGGATCAACGAGACGTATGAGTTCGACAGAGTTTGGATTCGGAATGCAAAATGCAAGATGATTATTCGATAACAAAATACATAAAAACTTAACTCGACGAAATACCCAAATTTGGACACCATAATGTAGTGCTCTTCATAGGCACATGTTTGCCTATTGGAAGTCCAAAATTACGAGGAGTTCATATCAAGATATTTTAACCATGTTCCTCATGACATCGAACTATGGATTGGTTAGTGTCTCAGGTTCGGTTAAGATATGTATATATTTATATAGTTTGTTAGTAGTCCAAGTGTTAGTCATGCATGATCATGCATGGGTTGGATGAATCCATTAACCTGAATGTTCACCAATACAAAAATAATAACAAGGATGATTCGATGGTCATGGAAAATAAGAACATAAAAACATAAGAACATAATAGTGCTATATCTAAAAACAACCAAGTGAGTTAGCTAGATGCGTGCATCCCAAACATGAAGAGTGTTTGGGGACGTGATGTAGCCCTGTCCCTTTGTTTGTAAATTGTTTTGAGATGTAGTAATATGAAGATAATCTAACTAATCAAGAAAGTGAGGTAGTGGAATCATAGTTGGAAAGCCAAGGCTTCCATTGTTACACTTTACCAAAACACAAGCCTTACAATATTGAGGATTGAAGACTTGGCTTGGCCTCAACACTTTCTATGTTGTTTGAACCTTTTTGGGTGATGACGGGGGTAGCCCAAGACTAAATAAAGTGACTAAATATGCAAATGCTTAAATGGTTAAACGGTTCAAGGGTTAAAAAGCTGTAAGATGGGAAAAGCGAGGAGGAAACAGTGGCCAGTCACATCCGGAGCTCGCTTCACCAACCCTCGGCCGCAAAAGCAGAGCAGGTCTGCACAATATACGCTATTACCCAGGGGTCAAAAGCCTTCAACCCCAAAAGGGGAAACCCTCCACTGCAAGCAGGATTACTAGTCTAATACATGCGACTTTGGGAGATGTCTTCGCTTATAAAATGACACTTCATTTACTCTAGAAGACATCCCCTGATCAGTTCAGATTCTCTAATCTCTGGTCATTCGTGTGGAGGACTTGCTTACGTACAAGTCACTCCTTTTTCACATCCACCACACACATTCCGTTTGCTCTCACTTCTGGATCTGAGAACATCTCAGAGAAAGAATATTCAGCAAACAACAACCACGAACTAGTAAACCTCCTTCCACGTCTTGCAAACTGGGGGGACCCCGCGACCTGCGTTAGGCAAGGTTGAACCCTTCAACCTTTTTGCCTAACCAACTCAGCTACTATCTTTGGTCTCGAGTTTGTTGCATCAACAAGTTGGCGCCCACCGTGGGGCTACGCCGCTATTTCTTCTCAAAAAAGACCTAGTAGTGTAACTCTCTTCACTTAAAGTCACCATGTCTGAAAGTGGATCTCCGGGAGAAGTAAATCAAATTCCAAACACTTCCACCCCCGGGTAGTGGCCAAGCTCATGTGGCTATACCAACATCTTTCTCGACTCCGGGGAGCACACCCGAGTTCCTTACCTTCAACACACCAACTTCGTCCAGATCTGGGGCTCCATCTCCCAATGTCGGTGTATCTGACACCCCAGCACGTGTTGAACTTACCCCCGAGGGGGTCGCAAATAATTTCCTTGAGTTAAGGTCACTTCTTAACCAGCATGTGAGTAAAGAAAGGGAAAATGGTATAAGGATTCGTTTAGACTATGACGAACCTGAACCAACGCTGTCTCCCGGACCACCCCTACCTCCTTTTACCACAAGAAGTGAGGCTGGTCCCAGCAACCCTCCAAACCCTCACCCTTATCTGTCCACTATGACAAATCCTACGGTGCATCATATCCTCTCTTCCCAACCGATTACTAGTGGTGCTCCTTTGGGACACGAGCTAACACTCGACCAGCTCCTACAGTCCCCAGTAACAAGCTATCCAGCTTCTGTAACAACCACATGGGAGCAAGC
Organism: Helianthus annuus; assembly: GCF_002127325.2. Classification (NCBI taxonomy): domain Eukaryota; kingdom Viridiplantae; phylum Streptophyta; class Magnoliopsida; order Asterales; family Asteraceae; genus Helianthus; species Helianthus annuus. Next base: position 95,218,699 of record NC_035445.2, on the reverse strand, counting down.
TCTGTCCGTGCTCCCTTTAGCACGAAGTGCTGTTACTAGCACCCCTCTCGGAATAAACTGCTCGGTTGGTCCAGGAAGCCTTCAAGGCTTCAACCTCATACCCAATATGATGACCCAGATGATGGCCAACTTCCCGTGGCAACACTCCATTAATCAAGTACTAGCCACTCAGGGGAATCACGGCAATAGTAACAATATAGATACAAGGCCTGAAGAGGACTTAGCTAAACCCTATAAGCCAAGTAACCTTTCATGCTTCTCAAGGCAGATAGCCGATTATGATTTCCAATCAAAGATCAAGATGCCAACCCATATCAGAACGTATGATGGGACTGAAGATCCTGAGGACCATCTCTAGATCTTCACTGGTGCAGCTCGAATAGAAAAATGGTCAAACGTTGAATGTTGCCTAATGTTCATGCAAACTCTTGTTGGATCCGCCAGAATCTGGTTCAACGACCTACCTGCTCAAAGCATTCGAAGCTTTGATGACCTCAGCAGGGGTTTTCTGGCAAACTTCTCCCAACAAAGGCGATATGTCAAAGACGCGACGGTGATCTTCCAGATAAAACAACGTGATGATGAAAGTCTTCGAGCATTCATTGAACGATACAAAAAGGAAGGTCTGACCTATGTAGGGGCAGACGAGAAAATGAGAGTGGCTGGCTTTATGAATGCCATAAACTTTAAATACCTCACACGAGATTTCAACAAGTCTCTGCCCAAAACCTTGGAAGAAGCCCTTGAAAGGGCCGAAGCTCACATTCGGGGAGAGGAAGCTGTAGACATCAAGGAACAAAGGAAAAGAGGATCCGGCTGGCGAAGCAATAGCCCAACTAGAAAGAGGGGAAATTTCAACTCCTATGACAGGAGGTCAAAGGGTTCAGACCCTCGAAGGTCTGAAGGTCGGAACCCTTCAAGCAGAGAAAAAGGCATAAGTTTCACTCCCCTCACAAAAACCCCTCAAGAAATCCTGGCAACGGAAGAAGTCAAACAAAACTTTAGACCTCCCAGGCCTCTCCCCAAAAGCAGAAAAAATGAGAACTCCACGCAATTCTGTGAGTTTCATGAAGAAAAGGGTCACCACACCAATGATTGCTTCCAACTAAAGAAGAGAATTGAAGAGGCTGTTAAGTCAGGAGAACTCGCTCATTTGGTAAAAGGAGTTCGAGACAAGATGGCTGAAGGCAAGGGAAAGGAAGTCAATATGGTATACTTTGATGAAAAGGTTCCTCACAAGAGGCAGCGGTTGGAAGCCTGGGAGCTTCAGTGTGTCTGCTTCCCCCCTACGGAGAAGGACCCACTTTCCAGCCCTCTCGTGGTAGGAGCCACCGTGGGAACACTACAAACATGCAAGGCATACATAGATACTGGGGCAGCCACTGAAATCATGTTCGAAAAGTTCTTCAACCGTTTAAGCAATGAAGAACGTTCAAGGCTCCAACCTTCTGGAACCTCTATAAAAGGTATCGCTGACATACCCCTCAAGCCTTTGGGGCAGCTAACCCTTGATGTTCGTTTCAGCGAAGGGTTAAAAGAAAGAACCCAATCATTAACCTTTGTGGTTATCAACATCCCCTCAAGCTATGACGTGATCATCGGGAGACCGGACAGTGTGCATTTTACATGGCAGTGTCTGTTGGCCATGGCACGGTTAAATTTCCTACAGAAAGGGGGATAGCAACCCTTCAACCCTCGCAGGAAGCTTACATGATTGAGGGTGAAAGCTCAAACAGTGAAGAAGACAGGCAAAGGTTGGTCATAAACCCTAAATACCCTGAGCAACGGATAAGAGTCAACCCAAACCTTTCTCAGGAGACCCTTTCATACCTTGAAAAGCTGCTAACACATTACAGTGATGTATTCGCTTGGTGTCCAGAAGATATGACCGGGATCCCTCGGAACATTGCCGAGCACGAATTAAGAATACCACCGGATGTCAAGCCGGTGGTCCAAAAGAAAAGAAGTCTGGCACCCGAGAGAAGCCTGGCAGCTTGCCAAGAGGTTGAAAAACTTGTGTCGGCCGGCATTCTCCGAGAAGTCAAGTACCAATCATGGGTTGCAAACCCAGTTATGGTCAAGAAACCCGATAACTCTTGGAGAATGTGCATAGATTTTAAATATCTTAACAAAGCTTGTCCTAAAGATTGTTACCCACTACCGGAAATTGATCTCAAGGTCGATTCCCTCACAGGATACTCGTTCAAATGCTTTCTTGACGCATACAAAGGCTATCACCAAATCCTCATGAAGAAAGAGGATGAGGAAAAAACAGCCTTTCACACGGACAAAGGGATCTTCTGTTATCAAAAGATGCCTTTTGGCCTCAAAAATGCAGGAGCTACCTATCAACGGCTCGTCGACAAGGCCTTCGAAAGCCAAATTGGCAAAAACATGGAGGCATACGTTGACGATTTGGTGATTAAAAGCAAGACGGAACATCAAATGCTTGACGATATTCAAGAAACTTTCAAGAACCTCAGAAAGGTTAACATGAAGCTTAATCCGGAAAAATGCTCATTTGGATTCGAGGAGGGAAAATTCTTGGGTCACATTGTTGGAAAGCAAAGCATCAAAGCCAACCCTAACAAAGTGAAAGCCGTCCTCGAAGCTAAACCACCTAGAACTAAGAAGGAGGTTGAAAGCTTAAATGGGAAGCTTGCAGCCTTGAAGCGTTTTACCTCAAAATTGGCCGAAAGATCTCTGCCCTTCTACAAAACGCTCAAGAACTGCTCAGACAAGAAGGATTTCAAATGGACTGATGAAGCTGAAGAAGCTTTCAATCAAATGAAGCAACATTTAGCTTCCCTACCAGATATTGCAGCACCAGAAACCGGGGAGGTAATATCGGTGTACCTTTCAATCGCTGACGAAGCCATCAGTGCAGTCCTCACCATTGAGCGGGACAAGGCCCAGGTACCTGTTTATTTTTTCAGCAAAACTCTAAAATTAGCTGAAACTAAATATCCTCCCCTCGAAAAACTTGCCCTCGCTCTAGTTCAAACAGCTAGAAGGCTTAGGAGGTACTTCCAAGCACATCCTATACAAGTGGTCACTGACCAACCTGTCAAGAATGTGCTTGAAAAACCTGAAAACTCAGGAAGGCTAGCAAAATGGGCAGTGGAACTGGGTGAGCACAATATCACCTATGTCCCACGAAAAGCCATTAAAGCTCAAGTTCTGGCCGACTTCCTTGTGGAAGTCCCAAACCAAACAATTGACGAAGTAAATACCACAACCACTGAACCCTCCAACCCTGAGGCCTGGAAATTATTTACTGATGGGGCTTCAAGCGTTTAAGGGTCAGGAGCTGGTTTAGTTCTAATCAACCCTGAAGGGTTAGAATTCACATATGCTCTCCGTTTTAATTTTCAGACCACCAATAATGAGGCTGAATACGAGGCACTGATCGCCGGTTTAAGACTGGCCAAAGAAATGAAAGTTCAGAAGCTTGAAGTGTTCACAGATTCATTGCTAGTCTCAAGCCAAGTCAACGACAGCTACATTGCTAAAGAACCCAACATGAGAAGATATAAAGAGAAATCCAAGGAATTGATGAACACCTTCCAAGCATGCAGCATCAAGCAAATTCCAAGGTCCCAAAACAAAAAGGCCGATGCCTTAAGTAAATTAGCGTCCCTCACCTTTGCCCACCTCACTAAAAAGGTGTTGGTTGAAGTGTTGAAAGCTCCATCGATTGATGAATTGGAAGTCCAAGATTTAGTCACTGAGGAAGATCCAAACTGGATGACTCCCATCAAAAAATTCCTTCAAAATGGTGAACTACCCAACGATCAAATAGAAGTCGAAAGGATTAAAATCAAAGCAAGACAATATGTGTTACAAGGAGAAACCCTCTACAAAAGGGGTTACCTTGCACCCCTTGCTAAGATGTGTTGGTCCTGAACAAAGCAAGTATTTGATCAAGGAAATACACGAAGGAGTATGCGGAGCTCATTTTGGAGCTAGGTCGGTGGTTGCAAAGCTCATGAACCTTGGATATTTCTGGCCCTCGATGCATCGTGACACCATTGAACAATTGAAGAAATGTGATGCTTGTCAAATCCATGCCCCAATCCCAAGAAGTCCCAAACATGATCTTGTTCCAATAACATCGGCATGGCCATTCCATAAGTGGGGAATGGACATTGTTGGGTCTTTCCCTCCAAGCAAAGGAGGAGTAAAATTTTTGTTAGTAGCAATTGACTACTTCAGCAAATGGCCTGAGGTTAAACCCCTTGCAAAGATCACAGGAAAGCAGGTCATAGACTTCGTTTGGGAAAACATCATCTGCCGCTATGGGCTGCCGGGAGTGATTGTCACTGACAATGGAAAGCAATTTGCTGAAAAACCTTTCAGCCTTTGGTGCAAAGAATACAGGATCAACCAGATCTTTAGCTCAGTGGCTTACCCACAATCAAACGGCCAGGTTGAAAGGGCCAACCGAAGCATAGTGGAAGGCATCAAGACGAGATTAGGAAGATATGAAAGCAATTGGCTCGAGGAATTTCCTAGTGTTCTATGGGCAATTAGAACAACCGAAAAAACAAGCCACAAGAAAACGCCTTACAGCTTGATATTTGGATCCGAGGCTGTAATCCCTGCTGAAATAGGAGTTGTAACCCAACGAATTGTCAACATGGATCCCGAAACAAACCAACAAGAGTCCATGTTGAATTTACAACTCCTAGAGGAAGCCCGAGATCAAGCCGCAATACAAGAAGCCAAATACAAGCAGAAAATGGAAGCCTACTACAACAAGAAGGTTAAGAATGAACGATTCAAACCAGGGGACCTAGTCCTTCGAAACAATGAAGCTAGCAAAAAGGAAAATCAGGGGAAGCTGGGTCCAAAATGGGAAGGTCCATACACCATCCTCGAAGCACACAAGGGCGGATCCTACAAGCTAGCAGACTCAGAAGGCAAAAGGCTTCCAAGACATTGGAACGGAAAAACCCTGAGAAAATTCTATGTTTAGACAGAAAAGTTTGGTTTGTATCAAAATGAAAACCTTTTGTAAAAAGCAAGTACTGCTTGAATGAATGAAGTTGTTTTATCAAACTTATCTTTCTATCCTAATATCAGGTTGAGAACCTAGCAAAAAACTCCATGGCAAGGGCCATGTAAGGGGATGAGCTCCCAGGCCATATCGCTCAATAGGTTCAAGGGTTGAATGAACCTATATAAGGGGTGAGTTCCTAAATCAATACAACTCCATGAGACTTATTAAGCCAAAACAATAATGTCTCATAGACAGGTTTGAACAACCTACACCAATCGTTCCTTAAGCCTTAGAAATATAACAAACAAATAGGCTTACGATATCGAGTAAATCACAAAGAAATAATGAAGAGGATAGATACTACGCTTCTTGTTCATAAACACTAAGGCTAAGTGTCTGCAGCACTGAACCCTTTAAAGTGTAAAAAACATAAAGACAAAGTAAACTCAACAAAGACAAGGCTAAAAAAGAATGACAATTGCCAAAGGAAAAATAAGCAAATCCATCAATAAAACATACAAACCAAACCAGAAGCTATCAAGGCTTCAAACCACCCAAATAATAAGCTTGAAACGTTGAAGGCTTCAACCCAAAAACAGCTAACCAAAAGGCTTGAAAGGTTAAGAGCCTACTGAACAAATCAAGCAAAGCAAGCATAAAAACATAACACAAGTAACATAATAACCATCATATCATAGCAAAGAAAGTCATAAAAGACTTTCAGATAACAGTTAAAGCAAGTTCTAGTAACTTGCAAGATAAACTATTATTCAAATGGCCATGCAGGCCCAACACACCACCAACAGGAACCTTAAGGGTTCCTGGAAACCTAATATTGTTTAAAATAATATTACAAACCATAAAGTGTTTTGCTAAGAAAGCTACGAATAATCATCAGATGGCAGAAGGCTTCAACCTTCAGCTTTGGACTTCTTGGCTTTCTTAGACTTTTTGGCCTTAGCACCATCATCACCACCAACCGCTGAGGCCTCTAAACCAACATCCTTTGAAACATCAGGCACACTTGAGAGAGTATCATCACTATCTCCGGAATAAGATCTCTTCCTTGAAAGGGAGCCCAAGACCTCAGTGCAAACCTTTTCGTTCAGACCCTCAGGTTTCAAATCCTGTAAAATAGACAAAGGCTTACCAAAGCAAGAGGAAACCTGATGAACATAAGGATAGGTTAGCCTTTCCATTTGTTCAACTGAGCTCTTGAACACATCAGGAGCATCGGGACGAAATAAGGGAGATTTTTCCAGAGCATGCCCAACTTCATGCAGTTTGTAACCAGCAACGAGACCTTGGTGTTTTCCCAAGTTTAGCAACTTTGTATACACATCACCAAGAGCAGAATTAAACTCAGTAGAGTGAAGCAGGTAAGTGACAACCTGTTGAAAGCCCTGCTCAATCAACCACTGATTATCGCTAGTTGCACGAGATACCGAAGCCTTCAAACTCTCTTTCTCTTCATCAAAGGCTTTCTGGGCAACAGACAAAGCCTCCCTGTCCGCCTTTAGCTTCAACCGATCAGCCTCGAAGCTCTTCTTAAAATCAGTCATTTCAATCTCATGCTGCTTGGACAAGCCTTCAACCTTCTTAGACCAAGCTTCCTCCTTCTCAGCAAAGCTGCTTATCTCCTTTCTCATCGACGCCATCGAAGACTTCATCTTATCTTTCTTCTTAGAAAAGTCTTTATACTCTCGCATCCTTTGGCGAAAACGAGCAACCCCCTAAGGAAGCATAGCTGCAAGGTTGCAAGTACTAAGAATCATCCGGGACAGCATCACATCATCATCCATCTCGGAGATAGTCTTGTGAACCGAAGGAGGAGCAATGTGACTTAAGGCCTCTTCACAGACAGCAGCATCTTTAAAGCTATCATCAACCTTCACCGACCAGCTCGGCACATAAACTGCATCAGGATTCAACCCTTCAATGTCCATACTCGAAGAACCTTGAACAGGTGTAGCAGCAACCTTTCTGGTTGAATCCTTTTTGCCATGAACAACTAACTTCCTCTCCCTTTCAGAACCCGCCTCAACACCTTGGTCCTCAGACTCTTCAACATCATCACTCAACTCCACCGGTTCAGTAGAGGTGGATTGAGGAGCAGCTTTCAAACGACGAGTAGATCGCCGGGTTGAAGTCTTGGGAGCAAGAGGCTTAGAAAAACCTTTAACATTCGATACACTAACATACCCACCACCTTCAAACCTTTGCTCGGTACCTTTAACCACAACATTTTCATCAGGAACAACAGGAACATCCCCAAAAACCACGTCCGAAGTGTCATCACTTTTGATGAAATCCAAGGCAGACATAACTGCAAGCAACAAACAGATAGAACATGAGACAAAAATTAGAAAGATAAAAGAAAGGAGAAAACAAAAATGCATACCCGTGCCATCTCTCATCAGAACCGGATCCCGGTCAGCTTTTTTCCACAACTTACTAACCCCCAATAAAACCAGCAAATGCTCAGGAAAGGGACGAACCCTCGCAGGGCATTTACGAATAGATTTCAGAAAAGCATCATTTAAATCAGATTCAAGGGGTTCCGGTTCATTGAGAACAACATCCGGGTGACGCCACACAGTTTTAAACGGAACAATAGTGTCTGAAACCCAGAAAAAACGATTCTTCCAAGTTCCAAGTGTGGTAACCATAGATGAAATAAGGCCAGAATCAACCTTAGATGCTTCAAAAGTAAACCAATCGCCATTCTTGGCCAATCGGAAAAAACGACGGAATAACAATAAAGAAGGATCATATCCGAGGACATGGCACAAAACCTCGAAATGTAAAACCCTAGCCATGCCCTTCGGATGAATCTGACCAAAGGAAACCCGGTAATACTCTAACAAATTCAAAACAAACAGAGAAAACGGATAGCGAAGGTTTGAAAATTCAAAGTGACGACAATAAAGGGCGATGAAACCAGTTGGGCACTTATCAATCGAAGCATCACACGCATGAGCCGTAAGTGTAAACCCAATCCCAATGCCATATTCCTTACAAAACAACTCTACTTCCTCTTGGGTTAACCGGGAAAAGGATCTTGCTAAATCCTTAAGGGCACCCATTTTTGCAAGGAAACTATGAAAAAGTAAAGCAAAAGAGAATAACACTAACCTTGAAAGAAAAGGGGAAGACTTGCAGAAAATACTTGGATGCAAAAATGAAACGGCAATTAAGAAAAGTATAAAACAAGTTAATATAGGGGCAAAAATGTAAATAATAACTTCTGCAAAACCGCCACCCTATCAACTGCCATACATCAATCAAATCAACTGTCAGTCATTTAAAATTCAAATTCAAAATATTAACTGCCTTCAGCCTTTCAAGCAACGAACCCTTGAAACCTTCAAGCGATAAAACACATGCATAAAAGTCAGAAGTCTTTGAGCATATTACCCAAAAACCTTTGACTTGGGGGGCTGATAACGGGGGTAGCCCAAGACTAAATAAAGTGACTAAATATGCAAATGCTTAAATGGTTAAACGGTTCAAGGGTTAAAAAGCTGTAAGATGGGAAAAGCGAGGAGGAAACAGTGGCCAGTCACATCCGGAGCTCGCTTCACCAACCCTCGGCCGCAAAAGCAGAGCAGGTCTGCACAATACACGCTATTACCCAGGGGTCAAAAGCCTTCAACCCCAAAAGGGGAAACCCTCCACTGCAAGCAGGATTACTAGTCTAATACATGCCACTTTGGGAGATGTCTTCCCTTATAAAATGACACTTCATTTACTCCAGAAGACATCCCCTGATCAGTTCAGATTCTCTAATCTCTGGTCATTCGTGTAGAGGACTTGCTTACGTACAAGTCACTCCTTTTCACATCCACCACACACATTCCGTTTGCTCTCACTTCTGGATCTGAGAACATCTCAGAGAAAGAATATTCAGCAAACAACAACCACGAACTAGTAAACCTCCTTCCACGTCTTGCAAATGTGGGGGGACCCCGCGACCTGCGTTAGGCAAGGTTGAACCCTTCAACCTTTTTGCCTAACCAACTCAGCTACTATCTTTGGTCTCGAGTTTGTTGCATCAACATTGGGCAATAGCTAAGTGTGGTTTTTAGGCCTCTAATCTATTGGAAATCAACCATACACAAGCTCCACAACCATGAGTTTGATTGAGGACAAGTTTGGTACAAGATTCCATAGGATGAACAATGAAAGGAGATGAGTTTGTAAAAGTTTTTATAAATCAGAATGTAAATCTGACTTTGGAGCCTTATGCAAGTGATGTACCACTTGGTTACACCTTGTTGAACCTTGGGTAACATCCTTGGTGGTCATCCAAGTAGATTGATGTAAGAAAACATGAAGAAAAAGTAGAAGAAAGTGCTCAAAACTTACCGTTTTGAGCAAAGATGCAATCAGCCACACTTGGAAGATTGGATGAATTGTGAGAACTTGGGAGTGAATTGGGAGAGTGTAAAGGGTTAAGAAAGTGTGGATGAGGCTTATTTATAAGGGGGATATTAGCCTATTAGGGTTTGTCGTTTAATGAGGTTAGGTGGAGGTTAGTTGGTTGAAAAGTGCACTTAAGGAAAAATTCGCGAAGTTGAAAGAAGAATTTGCTGTCAGACACCCTTACAGACTATAAGAACATGGTTACGATTCGTATCCACCTTCAGATTCCAGAAATTACATTTTAGCCCATCCTTGTTGTTAGTTAGATTATACTATGCAATAAACTTATGTGTTTAGCATAATTTAGGGTAAAAGGGTAATGTCTAAGCATATTACGTATACAGTGTATGATGGATTGAATTCCAATATCGAATAAACGTAACCATGTGTCGGTTGTGTCTAAATTATATGCATGAACTTGGGTTGGTATAAGCATCGAATAACATTGTGTAGCATTGTATATAAAACACGCATTTGCAAATGAGTAAGTATTATGTGTGAACGAATTTAAATAAGTAATATATTGAAATGTGTTTCCATTATGATCAAGTCTCGAGATTACAAAGGTCGAACGAAATACGAATACAAGTTTCTAAAAATAGAAATGTGAATACAAACTTTCTAAATATGGAAGCGTTACAACTAGTTACTCTTGTTTCTCACCAAGGAGAGCCACATCGGTTTGGAAAGTGTACACACCCAGACGTGCTTGCACCTCTGGTCGTATAGTTGGTCGGGAGTTGTGGCAGCTCCCTTGATGAGTACATGGTATATGATGAAACTAGCGACACTTATCATACACAAGATGGAATAAATGGCTCTCGGACAACCAATGGCGCCATGTGGGGCCTCGAAAGATTACTCTATGACTTATAGGTGTGAACAAGGAAGCTTGAGATTGCAATTGTTTGGAACATTGGTTGGATTGGAAATTCATTGGTAGATATTTTACGATTTACTGTTCATTTTTATTTAGCATTCTCACAAGTATTTGTTTTATACGTCTTTAGCAATGTATAAGGTTTCCAAGATTTTAAGTTTTTTTTAATTAATTTCATTAACCACAAACGCCTCCGACTCAAAAGGGAAAAAGGCCATTACAATATATTATGGTTTTGTTTAGCTCAATCAAACAAACGTTTTTCTAAAACTGTAGCATCAACGCTTCATTTTGCTATGATAAAACTTTCCATTCGATGGATCGAGCCTAACAAAGAAAGCACCCACAGCCTCAACCACGTAACGAGCCCAAACAAACATTCATGCTAAAATCTGAACAACGAACATTTTGAATCAAAACTTCATTTATAAATGGCACAATCCATGCCACGGGTTCCTGCTAGTATGCCAAAAAAACCTTGAAGAATCATAGTTCAAATGGTTTAAACAATCCTACAGTTCATCTGAAAAGGTAGAACTCAAAAGACTTTCACAATTTAATTGTGTAAGTAACCAAAATCCGTAAAACACGATGTATTATTTCTGATAGAATGCTTCACATCAACGTTCGTTCTTTAATGTTTCTGCAAGAAATGTTACAGTCCAGCCTTCTTCTCCAGCTTCTGAATTTGGTTGAGGAAGATCCATGTCATCTGTAAAGGTAAAAATCCATCAGTCAAAAATATTCGTAATTGCCAATGATCTCTAGATCAAGTGGTGGAGGGCTTGCATTTCTCTTGAGAGGTGCAGGTTCGACTCCCACTTGGTGCAGAGTGAGGCACTGGTGGGCAATGATAGGAGACCCAGGGAAACCTGGGTTGGATCCTTGAGCCAAACGGGTTTTACCGGTAATTTCACTGTCGTGCCTACGGGCGGGTGGGTTATCGGGTTTTCCCCGGAATTGGTGGTGGACTCGGGTTACTCTCGGAGTACTCCGTTTGTCCAGTGGGTGCCCCGAGAGTGCTCGGGATTGAGTTTGTTGGCCGTTCAAAAAAAAAAAAAAAAATATTCGTAACAGAAATGTGTACCCTTTGACTTCTGAAGTCAAATGTGTTCCTTTTCCATATTCAAATTTTAATATCCATATTCAAATAATCTAAATTATAGGAGTGTAACTGAGCCAAGCCACTTGTGAGTTATTCAAAATCGACTCGAATTGGGCAGAGCTTCAATAAAGCGAGCCCGAGCCTAAACTGAAGCTCCTGTAATAATCAAAAGCCCAAGCTGTATTTCTATAAATACAGTAACTTTTACAAAATATAAAAAATATATTATTATACAAAAAAAACTAAATACCTAATATGTATTATGTATTTTTTTAAATGATAACTATATACATATAGATATATGGGCAAATACCATAAGAAACCAACATACTTTATGTTTTTTCTCATTAAAATCCCTTAACAATTTTTTGTACATAAAAACATACTTTCTGTTTTTTTTCTTGTGAAAGTTATAAAAAAATTTGCACATAAAAACCAACATACTTTTTGCTTTTTTTATGATTGTATGTTGTTAAGACTTAAATTAAACAAGCAGGACTGAAGCTTGGCTTGTTATTCCTACAAAGAAATAACTTTCAGCATGTGATGCCAAACACCCCCTAAAACGGGTGGTGTATGAAAGAGAGAGAGAGAGAGAGTACCATGACATGTGGCGCAATCCTAACACAATATACCGGAAACCCTGTATAGAATTTGAAGGGCCCACCAGCCTTGAGGGTTTTCATGGCACAATCCAAAGATCCTGTGTAAGGGTATTTCCCTTGAGCATCGGGCTGCATTTTTTGTATTTGAGTTTTCACATAATCAAAAGGCAAACTGCATGCAGCAGCAAAGAACCCTGATACAGAACTGGCACCTGCAAGAGAAAAAAAAAATACATAAACAAAAATTTGATAGAACTTATTTATGTCCAGAAGATGCCACATCAGCTTTTTTTTTTAAATAAGAAGAAAGTGTAAAATTAATATCTATTGTATAACATTTCCAAGTTAGAACTATGCGGTTTATCTTACCTAAGATTGTAGCAGCCTCACCAAAACCTAGATTATCCTTAAAGAACTCGACACTTTGATCATAAGAAGCAAGCATTCCCATGTTCAGTGCCATAGCCCTAACGACTGTGGGCCCCGCACCTTTCCAGAGAGCCAACACACCTTCATCGGCAGTAATCCTATACAATGCATGAAACGCATTTGTGTAATTACGGCGCTGAGCAGCAGGTAATGTTGCATCAGCCTGCATACGGATCAGTGCCAGATCAGCAGGGCTTCCCACACAAGCTCCGATTGCTCCAGCTGTTAGCCCACACAAAGCTTTTTGATACAAAGGCAGCGGCTTTCCATCGTTTGCCTCAAGTGCTTTGTTTGTCAGAATCCTATTGAGTAATTAAGATCGCTTATTAATAATTATATGAGAAATTAGATTAATCCAATTATTGTATGTATGTCCATTAATGACAGTACCTGAAGGTACCAAGTCTTGCGGTTGTATATGTAGCTTGCCTAAGCAATCCAGCAGATAAACCCTGCTCAAAATAATACACTTAAAACATTATGAACCATATGGCGAATGTGATACTAGAAGTATGATAAAGAAACATATATAATGGAAAAACCTTATAAAAGGCACAGATATTGACCATGAAGAGAACAAACCTTATAAAAGGCACCGATTCCTTCGTTCTTCAGCATAGTCTTTGTCACCTCACCTGCAGATCCTTGACCCAGCTGAATTCTCACCTGTAAATACCACATCGAGTCATACACACTTCCAATAAAAAAAACAATTGCAATAATATTTAATCAAACTGAAGAATGAAGATTAGAAAAAATTCGGTCCAAATTGTCCCATAATAGAACTTGCATCCGATCCGAAATGAAAACACTAGAACCACATCATCAACGCACAAATCGGTTTTCCAGCCGCTAAATTGATAGTTCTTTTACATAAAAGTCGAAATTACAGAGTATATACATAAGAAACGAAAACCTAATATAAGATCTAACAACAAGTTTCTACCACTAAATCGCTAATGAGCTAAAAGATCGAACAATTACACCTACGGGAGTCACTTAAAACACATCATCAATGCACAAGTCAGTTGCTCCAGCTACTAAATTGATCATACTTTCACTTAAAAGTTAAAAATCAAAATTACAGAGTACATACACAACGAATGAAAACCTAATATAAGATCTAACACCTACAAGTTTCTAACACTAACGAGCTCAAAAAAATCAACCAATTACACCTGCTAGAGTCACTTAAAACACATCATCAACGCACAACTACTAAACTGATCATTCTTTCACTTAAAACTCAAACTTACAGAGCACATACACAACTAATGAAAAACCAAACATAAGATCTAACACCTACAATACAAGTTTCTAAAATTCTATCACAAATGAGCAAAACAAATCGAACAATTACACCTAAAACAGTCCGATATACATCTAACGAACAGATCTAAACTCATATTAAGAGCTTTAAATGCACAAATTACAGTAGATAAAGTGAAAAGCAACACTCCTGGATCATATCAATGAGCTGGATGACACATGTAGCAAGCATACCAGATGCATAAACATACTAAACAAAAACCTAATATAAGATCTAACACGGTAACACCTACAAATTTCTACAATTCTATCACAAATGAGCAGAACAAATCGAACAATTACACCTATGAGAGTCCGATCTACATCTTACAAACAGATCTAAACTCATATTACAAACTTAAAATGCACAAATTATAGTAGATAAAGTGATAAGACAACACACCTTGATCATATCGATAGGCTGGATAACACATGTAGCAAGCATACCAGAAGCTCCGCCATTAACGAACGGCTTGATCGTCGGCCACACACCGCCGATTGGCTTTGGTTTCTCCTCTCCCATTTTTTACGAGATTTGGGGGAAATTAAGAGAGAGGAGAGAGAGAACGCAACCGGGGAGGTAGATGAGTAGATTCAAATGGAAAGCAGAGCCGTAATGAAATGACACTAGATATTTATACCATGATAAACCCCCCCCCCCCCCCCCCCCCCCCCCACTCACCTGTGGCCTGTGGGGTGTTGGAATATTCATCTATGTCCCTTTGTTTTTGACCAAATTACGAAATTGCCACTACTTTTTTGTTGTCGAAAATGCCCTTGACCTTTTCATATTTTTTGTTTGTTTTTATTTTAATTTTTGCAACAAAATGACAGATTTTAAACTTTCATGTCTTACTATGTTTCTAGAAACTTTAATCATTAATTGAAATGAACTGATAATCAAGATTAACCATTATGGTTGTGATTATGGCTATTTGATTGACCGATCAATCGATTATGGATACAGAATGTCCCATAACTGAATCAAGAATAACTAATACATGTCATCAATAATTGTGTGTGTATATATATACGTATATAATAATTATAGATAGCATACATGTAATTACCTATTGTAATTACAACCTGCTATAAATTTTGAACCAATAAATTTTCTAGTTTTAGCTTTTTTTTTAAGGATGATCATTTATATTGCACGTTCTAAGATTAATAATTTCATAACCAAATGTATCATCTCAGGTTGTAAGGAACTTGGTATATATCTAATCTCCAAGTGAGTTTCCCAAGGGAATTTAGATTCAAGATCTGCATGTATTATTTGAAACTAAATACTTGATTTCGATGTCAATGTTCTCTATTTTTTTTACCAAATAACGAAAGTGCCACGACTATTTTTTTGTCGAAAATGCCCTTTACCTTTTCATATTTTATGTTTTTTGTAACAAAATGAAAGATCTTAAATTTCATATCTTAGACTATCTCCTTCAGGGGTGAGCAAGCATTAATCATTTACTTACTGAAACTAATCAATAATTGAACCGAATGAACCAATAATCGAGATAAACGGACGATTATGGTTATGATTATGTTAAGGTTATTTGATTAACCGATCAATCAGTTATGAATGCGGGGTGTCCATAAATCTGAACTGATAATAATTAATATATATAATAATTATAGATAACATATATGTAATTACCTATCGTAATTGCAACCTATTATAAATTTTGAATCAATACATTTTATAGTTTTAACTTTTTTTTATTAAGAATGATCATTTATATTGCACGTTCTAAGATTAATAATTTCATAACCAAATGTAACAACTCAAGTCGTAAGGAATTTGGGTTATATCTAGTCTTTAACTGAATTTCTAAAGGGAATTCATAATTTAGATTCAATATCTACATGTATTGTTTGAAACTAAACTATTGAGTTTGATGTCAATGTACACGATTTTTGTCATTTTTCATATTTTTAGCAAAAATTTGATGTTTATCATCCTACTTATTTTTTTATGGCGTTTTATCCTTGTACTTTTTTTTTGTGAAAGTTGATGCTTCTGAGAGTTCAATTCTAGAAATAGGTTGGGTGCCTCGTCTAGTGGTTAATTAACCAAAATTAACTAAAACCAAACCATAATTGAGTTTCATAATCGATTAACTTAAACCAAAGTTTGGTTATGGACTTATGGTGAAGAAATATTCACAACTGAAGCTAGCAGTTATGGTATAATTAGTGGTAAAAACCATATCAGATCTCGAATGACATTTCAAATAAATAAAATAGGTTGAAGGTTATTAAGCCCGAATTAGCAATTCCAACATGGTTACATTGTTTAATACAACAAATATAATATGCATTGCTTATAGACTAATTTTTATTAGTATAACTTTAATATTGAGTTTATGTGAAGCAAAGCCAAACAACCTTTCTTTGTAGAGAACGTCTTTAACACTCAAGGACATAATGGTCATTTCCTTGTAACCAAGATTCAGGGGTATGTGGGTATCTTTTGTGATTGGACCATTAAATAACAAGTTGTAGACACAAGGTAATTGGTGATGGTTTTCTTAAGACATTCTTGTACAATAAGGATAGTTTTGGAAAATCCAAAGTTTGGGGTCATTATAAATTTTTTTTTGAAATGTAACTTTTATAAAACACCGAGCCCCACCCGAAAAAAAGGCCGCCTCACAAAAACAACTTTCAACATATACATCGGATGGGGTCATTATAAATGGTCGCTTTTATCAAGGACCCCCACAAATCCAACCATACCTGTAGCATCATTTTACTAATGAATTTCCAACATCGCCCTTGTTTCTTGTAAGTAACAACGAAAAAAGCCTTTTCAAGAATAAGAATATTAGCCATATTTAATCTATAAGAATATTAAAATGTCAAAATGGGTATATTACAAAATAACAATTTAATCATCTATAAGAATATGAAAATGTCAAAATTGGGATATTACAAAATAACAACTTGGCATTTGAGTGAATTTGCCGTTCCTAACATACATAAACTTTTTATATTCTTATAAAGAAGGGGATAAATCTGATGTACAACAAAATCTGATAATAAATAAAAATGTGAAATATATGAAAACTAGTGAGTATCACTCACACTTTGCGACGAATTTGAAACGTAGATAAAAACAAGTAAATCGCGAATGTGATTATAAAAAACCACGCGGCGACGGTATATTCGAAAATCACAGAAAAGTTATCTCGTTGTATACGAGAGCCAACTTATTCAAACAAAATTTGCACTAGAATGTATATAAAGAAAAATACGATGGCCGCACATTACAACATGTCCGTTTAAAGTAGATAAAAAAACACGTCACAATTGTGTATTTAGAGATGAGCGTCGGGCGATTGTAAAAAACTGAATGGTTTAAAAAACCTTCATAATAACGTTACAAAAATTCACGTCGAAGCGTAGATAAAAATAACTTACCTGAAGCATTGGCACATAAACGAAACCCATAAAAATCATGTAACAGAAAATACGTTAATAACTCAAAATGATAAATTTATTAAAGTTCATGTAAGAGTGGAACGATCCTGACCAGACATGATAGCTCAAGCCCACTTTATTCACTCACCAAAAGTGCTTCTGCATCCGCCTTTGTTACCACATCTTCGTCGTCAACTGACTTTTGACATGATCATTTCAGACGTCCTGGATTTCCATTAATGGATTTTTTTCCTTCTAGTATGTACTCTTTAATCCCTATTTTTTTGCCATCACTAGTGCTCTAGTGGTGGTTACGGGTAGTTAAGTTTCACCTATGGTGGGCCCGAGTGAGTTTTCCCCTTCAGGTCTCAAGTTTGAGTGTGGGTGACAGGGGTTTCTCACTGAGGGGTTTAAATTAGGGATCTATTGTGCGAGTGGGCTCTCTAGCGCGAACCCAGTTAAGACATCGTATGCTAAATCTTCTGACATTCACGAATAATTCACACCTTTAAAAAAAATGTAGATGAGAAAATTTTAGATTTGGCCTGAAATTTGATTGAGAAAAAAAATTAATTACTTCATCACATTACATGACAGGTAAAATTAAAAAAAAGGAACATCATAAATAATTTTTTTACATATATAAATTTATAATTGTTTTACACTTTTTCGGTTTTCTTTCGGTAGCAATACCGTCTCAAATTAAACTGTTACCAACCGAATGCCCGTCGCGAATTACAGGTATCACTCTAGTTCTCTCAAATAGACAAATAGTACACACCGAATATCTCTTTCATTTATGTGAACTCACATAGTCACATTATCATATTTTGTATTTCATATTATCTTTTTGACAACTTATCTTGAAATTTAAATATATCACTGATGATTTTCTTGGTATCGGTGACTTCTTATTCCTATATTCTTTGACTTGATGTATTGGTATGTTGTTCGTTTTAGTGCCGAGGGTCTCTCTGAAAGCAACCTCTCTATCCCTAAGGATAGAGGCAAGGTCTGTCAACATCCCACCATCCCCAGACCCTATAAGTAGCGTTGTTATTTGTAGGATTTACTGGGTATGGTTGTTGTTATATCTTGAAATGTAAATGCCTGATATAAAATGGTTATATAAACAAACTAAAATTACATAATATATTTTGCTACAAGTGTCATGAAATTTGGATGAGCTAAGATGTAAACAAATCTAAATAAGCTGTTTACTTTCTACCTTTAATATTCCTCATCTCTCAAATAATATCATATTATAACCAGCTTCATTACAACAATTGATGATGGAGCAACTAACAGAGTTTTAACAAATCTTGTCCGGTACGTGTTCATTTAATGCTTTCCTCATATGCCCCTGTGATATCAGCCGAAAAAATACCATGAACTGCTGTCGTGTACCTGAGATTACAAACGCTGTTTTTGAGCCTGCACGCGTGATGACTAAATGTGACCCGACACATGGAAAATATGTCGCGTGTTGTTAATCCCTTGAAGATCTTGCAGCTCTTGAAAAAGACTAATGTTGCTGAAGATCATGAATATTATATACTTCATGGGTTTTAGTTTTTAAATGCCCCACTTGCGGTATGCACATATAATAAATATATGTGTGGGCGCTCGGGGGGCAAAAGTGAAATGATACTAACTTTAACGTTATTTTACTAATCTCGTGAAAATAACGTTAAAAGCGGTGGATAGTTAATCATGCATCATGTGGTGACGTTGACAGCTGAAAGACACTGGGGTATATGCACCAATCAGTCTCTGTCCCGATTGTCTGAGTGTTATGTGTCTTAGGTCCAAGGCTTGATACAAAACTACAACCGAGCCAGGGGTCTCACTGGAAGCAGCCTCTCTATTCCTACGGAGTAGAGGTAAGGCTGTCTACATCTACCCTCCTCAGACCCTACCTTAGTTTTTAGTTTTTATCATGTGGATTTATTTCTAAACTTTACCGTTACTGTTGTAATTATTTATGAAAAATAATCCGTTTTGAATTAGGAATTTGAAGTTGTTTATTCCAAACTGGAGTAAAGTAAGCGGATAGTCTCCAAAATTTTGGATTTGGTCCCTAACATCAAAAAGTAAATAGATGGTTCTTGTGGTTTGCACTTTGTAACGCATTTAGTCCCTAGCTTTTTCCAAAAGTACATGGATGGTCCCTGTGGTTTAAACTTTAGAGTAAAGTACAGGGATGGTCCCTGTGGTTTACCAAAATATTTAGATTTGGTCCCTAACTTTCGGAAAGTACACTGATGGTCCCTGTAGTTTGTACTTTGTAACATATGTAGTCCTCAAATTTTTCCAAAAGTACATGCATGGTCCCTATAGTCTGCACTTCGTAATGCATTTAGTCCCTAACTTGGACATGCTAAAACCTTAAGATTTGTTGGCCGGGGACTAAATGCGTTACAAAGTGCAGACTATAGGGACCATCTGAGTAATTTTGGAAAGCTAGGGACCAAATTCAAAGTTTTGGTAAACCACGGGGACCATTCGTGTACTTTACTCTAAACTTTATAATGCATTTAGTCTCTAACTTGAACATGCTAAAACCTTTAGATTTGTTGATTGGGGACTAAATGCGATACATAGTGCAAACCACAAGGACCATCCATGTACTTTTAGAAAGTTAGGGACCAAATCCAATATTTTGGTAAACCACAGGGACCATCGGTGTACTTTACTCTTCCAAACTGTTTATAAAGACAATCAGCTACAAAAGACAAAGACAAAAACATATAATCTTCTACGAAACGAAATTTATAGCGATCAAACGATCATTTTCATATATTTACGACAATCCGAACATGGGGTTGGTGAAGATATTCATGGCGTTCCATGTTAATAACGTTAACTTTATATCAAATCACTTGATATTTAACATTTTAACCCCTTAAAATATATTCCTAACCATAGTTATTAAAGGCGTGAGGCGCACTCAAGGCGATTTGTTGGGCTCGTGGCTTTATTTGCGCCTGGGCGCTCACTTTAATAACTATGACTTGAAGCATAGTTATTAAAGGCGTGAGGCGCACTCAGGGCGATTTGTTGGGCCCGGGGCTTTATTTGCGCCTGGGCGCTCGCTTTAATAACTATGTTCCTAACGCCTATAATTGTAAAATAAACAAGCGTCTTAAATTAACGTTTACCTCTTCATTGCACACACCAATCTACAACACTTGAAGCCTCCCACAATCAAGCTATTTACAAAGATTCTACAAGAACAATGATATAACAATGTCAATTGAATATTTGATTGTTCTAATATTCACTTTCTAAAAATACAAATGTTTATAAATGAAGAACAAGAATATTACCGTTTGATTGTTCTACGATTCGCTGCCAAAATCGTCAAAACTTAAGTTTTCTGGAATGTCCAATCTCTTATTTTCTCCTGACGGACAACGTTGATGTTAGTAACTGTCTAAAATTAGAGTAAAGTACACGGATGGTCCCTGTGGTTTACCAAAACTTTGGATTTGGTCCCTAGCTTTTGTAAAAGTACACGGATAGCACTTTGTAACACATTTAGTCCCCAGCCAACAAATCTAAAGGTTTCAGGAGGTCCACGTTACGTTAGGGACTGAATGCGTTACAAAGTGCAAACCACATGGACCATCCATGTACTTTTGGAAAAGATGGGGACTAAATGCGTTACAAAGTGCAAACCGCAGGAACCATCTGTATGCTTTTGGAAAACTAGGGACCAAATCCAAAATTTTGGAAAACCATAGGGACCATCCGTGTACTTTACTCTTAAAATAAAAAAAAAAAATCTTTCGACACAAAAAAAAACCCTACCTTGATGCTCTACGGTACTACTATGAGAGTCCAGGAAACTGTCTCTATCGGATGATAGAAAAGCAGACCGAGAGAAGTTCTCTAGCATGTCTAAAAATTAACAAAAAAAATTGTTATTAATAAATACAAACGGCTATATGCAGATGTCGCATGATGGGTTAAAACGGGTTTAGTTGAAATGAGTCGGTTTTCGTACGGGCCATATCGGGTCAAGCAAACATTTTTTTGTACATTATTAAGAAAAGAGTTAATTGCCCGGATGGTCCCTGTGGTTTCACGTTTTTTCACGTTTAGTCCCCACCTTTTGGAAATAGCAGGTATGCTCCCTATGGTTTGTCATTTTGTTACTCGGATAGTCCCCTGAAATTTACTCAGGGGACTATCCGAGTAACAAAATGACAAACCATAGGGAGCATACCTGCTATTTCCAAACTAACTGACATCTACTCAGGGGACTATCCGAGTAACAAAATAACAAACCATAGGGAGCATACCTGCTATTTTCAAAAGGTGGGGACTAAACGTGAAAAAACGTGAAACCACAGGGACCATCCGGGCAATTAACTCTTAAGAAAATAATTAATGTGTTAATCATGAAAAAAATTATTATACTAATGATCCATTTATTTTTACCAACTTCTTTTTACATGTCCCCTTTTAGCTAAAAACATTTCAGGTATTATTTCATACGCATATATGTAGGGGTGTGCACGGTTCGGTTCGGTTTTATGGTAAAACCAAAATCGTAACCGAAATGTTCGATTTTTGGTCATTGAAAACCGTTCGGTTTAGGTTTTTTCGGTTTAAGCAACGGTTCGGTTTGGTTTTTGGAACAAAATTACATAAGATTCGAAATTAAAAAAGTATAAACCAAGATTTATTAATCTTTCTTAGATGTTACATTTAAGTAATTATGTTTAACCATTTTAATTAATATCGTTCACATAAACCTAACTTCTAATCTTTTTTTTTATGTTTCTCCGAAATTGAAAACCGTCCGGTTTCGTTTTTTTTGGTTTAAGCAACGGTTCGGTTCGGTTTTTGGAACAAAATTACATAAGATTCGAAATTAAAAAAGTATAAACCAAGATTTATTAATCTTTCTTAGATGTTACATTTAAGTTATTATGTTTAACTTTTTTAACTAATATCGTTCACATAAACCTAACTTCTAATCTTTTTTTATGTTTCTCCAAAGTTTTTAGTAAGACATTTTCTTTTTTAATACTTTGAAAATCATTTATTTTTTATGTTAACTTTTTTGTGTCTTTTAGGCAATGGATAAATCAATTCAAAGATAAATAAACATGTTAATATTTTTATTATAAATATTTAATATTCAAGAATAAAACTAATAATTTCTAAATCAACATATAACAAACATTAAAAAATGTTACTTTCGGTTGTTGGGTTCGGTTTTTTCAATTTTCATAAAATGCAAAACCGTAACTGAACCATAAATTTCAGTTCTGTTTTTTGTGCGGTTCAGTTTTTCTCCGGTTTGGTTTTTCGGTTTCTTTTCGGTTTTCTGCTCACCCCTACATATATTATATTTAACTATATGTAAAAAGGATGAGGAAAATGAGTGACGTACCAGAGCTATTGGTGAAGTCGGGGGTCGAGTCCGACAACCCATAGTTCTGCGGCATAGGACCCAACAAACCGTACAAAGAACCATCATTAAGAAGTGATCCATTCAACTGATGCGGGTCAGATTCCAGACAACTAAAAGACGAAGCGGAAGCATTACCGATTGCGGGCTGTGGTTCTAGAACATTCCCATTGGTTCCATACATAAACCTTGAGTTATTTCCCAAATAACTTGATTCGTTTTTCACCAAGACACCGTTTGTTCTTCCAACGTGGGCCAACAACATATTTGGTGGAGCGTTAATCCTTCTAGAATGAGGTTGCAAGTCCCCCGAGGGTATTGGTAGTCCACAGTTGTCGAATCCTCTTGAGAAGGTGGAAATGTTTTCGGTCTTCAGTGGAATACTAGTGTTTTCGGGTGCGTAACATGTTGAATTCTGACGCACTGGAAAAAAGCAAGAGAATATGATATTGGTTATCTTATTATTCAGAGATGATATGATTCTGATTATTTAGAGACAAAGTGAAAGTGCGCACTAATTTTAACGTTATTTTACTAATTTCGTGAAAATAACGTTAAAAGAGGGGGATGGTTAATCATGCATCATGTCGTAGCGTTGATAGCCGAAAGACAAAAGGGTACATGCACTAATCGCCCTTTGTCCCGATTGTTGAGTGTTATGTGCCTTGTGTCCAAGGCTTGATGCAAAACTACAATCGAGCCGGGGGTCTCACTGGAAGCAGCCTCTCTATTCCTACGGGGTAGAGGTAAGGCTGTCTACATCTTACCCTCCCTCCTCAGACCCTATCTTAGCTTTGCTATTGATGGGATTTACCGAGTATGATGATGATGATGATTTTTCTGATTCTGATCAATCCATATCACAATCAATTTTTAAGATACACCCCCCCCCCCCCACCACCACATATTTAAACGGCTAGTACCCCCACAATTTTTGAACGGCTGCAACTTTTTCCATAAGTTGATTTTAAAAAAAAATAATAAAAAACTACACCAAAAAAATGATCATTTTATTCGCTTTAATTTGAGTACGGTATTGCTATAACTTTTTTTAAAATTAAAGCAAAAGTTAACATCTTACGTGATTATCAGAGCTTGTATATATATGTACATTAAAAAAAACCCAGATTGTTTTAACATGGCTTGATATAATACATATATGTACATTTGAAGAAGCTGGTTGTTCTGAGCATTGTTTGATAATGTACATATATGTACATACGTGTAATGAACAGAGTTTGATAAAAATAAACAAATTATTTAACTGGAGAGAGAAGACATGAGAGATAATGCAATTAAATAATTAATTAGAGAGAAAAAAATTTAGACTTTACCATTATGACCTTTTTATTTATAGAGTTAACTGCCATTTTCGTCCTTGTGGCTTGGTGAAAAATGCCACTTCAATCCAAAAAAAAAAAAAAAGCGTCAGTTCTGTACTCAACATTTTTGAAACGTGCCACTTCAGTCCAAAAAGATAACGCCTTGCGCGAGTTCCGTCCTCAACGTTTTTAACGGCGCGTTATCTTTTTGGACTGAAGTGGCACGTTTCAAAAATGTTGAGGACGGAACTGGCGCAATTTTTTTTTTTTTTGGACTGAGGTGGCAATTTCCACCAAACCATAGGGACGAAAATGGCAGTTAACTCTTATTTATATTCTAATTCTTAAGATAAAAAGGAATGAGTGGTCCACATAAGTTCTTAAAGTTCTTAAATAACTATTGGTTCTCTTAGGATCCCTACCGTACACACACATGTATATAAATATATTTCAAAACTGATCATTGTTAAGTGAAATTTAAGCCTAAAAACACTTACTTGGTGGCAGATGAGATCCATTAGACTGAGCTCGAAAATTGACTCCGGCCGGGCCCAATTGTTGCATCAATGCAGCCTGTCTATCAAGAAGCTTATTAAATTCCATTATTTGATCTTTCACCATCAACCTCAAATGGTATCCCTTAAAAAATTCTTGATTTTGCTCTTCAAGTTTCTGCCAAACTATATTAAAAAAAAAAAAAAAAAAAAAAATTATTGAATTGGCGTAAACAAACATTACATACACATGAAAAGTTATATAAAGAAGTCGTGAATTACATACCAAGCTTGGTAAAGCTCGGCTCTATCTTCTCTTGCTGATAGATAATGTCTATGACTTGTTTCTGAGTCATATAATATGGCAGACACTGTTCTATGAGATTTTGAACCTGAAACCGCACGATAATAATTTATAACGCTTTAATTACATTTCAATGTACAAAAATATGATATCTTTTACATGTGGCTCAAAAACTTTACCATTTGTATATCTCCGGGTGATACGTTTCTAACCTCTCCACCAGACATGTTCTTGAAACCTCAATCCAAACAAATACTTGCGAAGAGCCGTATTTCACCTGTCTTAATAGTAGTAATAATAAATTAGAAAAAAAAAAAAAAACTTTTTTTTCACAAACCCATATCTTGAAAATCAAAAGTAACAAGCTTAATGGATGCAGGTTTGGTTTTGCTTCGTTCAAAGACGTTAGAGATTTGCCGGAGTTTCTGAAAAGTTTCGGGGGAGTTAAGATGGGCGACTTTAAACTTAAGATTAACGTGGCTAGGTTCGCGGCGGAGAATAACGGTGGGTATGCGGATCAACCGGCAAAGAAGTATGAGACGAGAAATACGGGTAACAAGGCGTTTACTGGAGGGAACATTAACAACCTCAGGGATGTGAGGAGTTATAGAGAGGTAGTGGGGCATTCCAACTCTTTTGGTTCCAGTTCTAAGCATGCTGGCACGGAGGAGGATTTTAGGGGTAGTGAAAAGTCAATCGTGGTGCCGGATAAAACGGGGGCGTTCAATGACTTGTTCGGTACGGCTTTGGTGGGTAGAACGGTGGATCTCGAAACCCTGGTTGATTTTGATAAGCTGCTGAGGATCGCTAAGATTTCGGTCGCGAACTTGCAATACTTGGGTGGTTTGTCTCTGCTTATCTCATTTTCTGATGTGGAGTCGGCAAGGATGTTCATGGAAGATAAGAAGGTTTGGGGACCCTGGTTCTCCAAGCTGGATTTCTGGTCGGGTCAGACCCTTCCTCTCGAACGCGTAGCATGGTTGAAGTTGTGTGGAATCCCTCTTCATCTGTTGGACCCGGTGGTTTTGGGTATGATCGGGGAATCATTCGGTAAGCTTTTGCATGTGCCGAAGCTGCATGAGGAGGATCTGGATTTGTCTATGGTAAGGGTGGGTGTTCTGGTTGGTAACCCAGGTAGGATCAAAGAGATGGTTTCGCTAAGATGGAAGGACAAGGTGTTCCGTATTTGGGTGGAAGAAGACTCGGATGTTTGGGTTCCTGATAGTGTGGAGAAGGACGTGGATACAGATGGGGTGGAAATTTTGTCGCCGGAGGTCTCTCCGGGCGATGACTCGGGCTCCGGTTCGGGGGAGATGGAAGGGTTACAGTCGTCGGAGTTCGAGATGCCAGCTGAGGAGTCGCCGATTAATGTTGGTGCAGGTTCCCATTCATGCATGTCTCCAAGGTATGAGGAGAGAGAAAAGGTGGCGGCTGACTTTTTTGAGAATGTTGAGAATTTGTCAGGCAATGATGTGCCTAGTCGGCTGGGTCCCTCGTTGGTGGGGCCAGGAGGTAATGGGGGATTTGAGGTGGGGGTAGGAGGGAATAAAAGAGGGCCAATTAGGAGGAGGATGTTGGGCCAGAATTCTACTAAAGCCCAGTCCAGTGGGCCTAAGGAAGCAGCGTCAGTGGTTGAGAGACCAAAAAAAAGGCCCAGGAGTCTTGAAAAGGAAGAGGAACCTGGGTTCGGGTTTGTGGGGTTCACGTCTTCACCTAGGGTTCATTTGGATTTGAATGTAAGTGCTCAGGCTAAGGATCAGCAGGCGGATGTCTCGAGGCCGGAAGATAATCAGGTCGGACAGTCTTCTCGTGACCGGGTTTCTACAGCGGAGGAGGAGATTAATGCCACCATTGAGATAGGTGCACAAGTCGGAATGGAATTCGGTCAGATGTCGGATCAGGCTCTCAATATTCTCGGTTCAACAGGTATTAATGTGGTGAAGATATGAATTTCTTGTCTTTTAATTTGCGTGGTCTCGGGGGTGTGGAAAAACAGAGGTGGGTGAAGGATTTGAGATTGAAAAATGGTATTTGCTTCATGGCTTTTCAAGAAACCAAAAGAGAAGTGGTTACAGCGGAGGATGTGATGGGTTTCTGGGGAAGTAAGAATTTTGAGTTTGATTTTGTTGGCTCGGTTGGGCTTTCTGGCGGATTGGTTTGTGTTTGGGATTCATCCGTTTTTCGGGTAATGAATGTTATTAAAAACAGAAACTATATGTGTTTATGTGGTAATCTTGTGGGTAGAGGCGAGAACCTTAACATCGTCAACGTGTATGCTCCGCAAAGTGTCTTAGCTAAGCAAATTCTTTGGAATGAGCTTTCTCAGGTTATTTCGAATTCAGATGGGCTTTGGATGGCCACAGGGGATTTCAATGCAGTCCGATATCGGGAGGAGAAGAGGAATTGTGGGTTCAAACAGACATGTGCCAATAACTTCAATAGTTTTGTTTTTGAGTCTGGGCTGATCGAGTATAGCATGAGTGGGTGGAAGTTCACTTACGAATCGTCGAATGGCAAGAAACTTAGCAAACTGGATAGATTCTTGGTAAACATGGGTTTCTTTAATGTTTGGCCGGACGCTAAGGTTGAAGCTGTGCCTACTTTCTTGTCGGACCATCGACCGATTATTCTCAAAACCTCTTTGGTGAATTTCGGCCCCAGGCCGTTTCGTCTTTTTGATTCTTGGTTTGACAGGCCCGGTTTTCAAGAGACTGTGGTCTCTGCTTTGGGCAAGGACCCTGGGTGTGTTGGGCCGCCGGATGTCCGGCTTGTGCGTAGGTTGGGAATTCTCAGGGCCGATCTAAAAATCTGGAGGGATGAGATGCTGAAGAAAGAGTCAGAATCGGTTTCGCTGGCTCAATCGGATCTTGAGCATATTCAGTCGGTAATGGAAGTCAGGGATCTATCTGAAGAAGAGGAATGGACGCTTCTTGAATGCAAGAAAGTCCTTAAAGAGGAAGAGGAGCGGAAATCAAGCGATATGAGACAAAGGTCTAGGATTAAATGGGCAAAGGATGGGGATGAAAATTCGAGGTATTTCCATACTATGATCAATTGTAGAAAGGCTTCAAACTCTATTCATGGCCTAGACGTAAACGGGGTGTGGGTTTCTAAGCCCTCGTTGGTTAAAAAGGAGGTATTCAGGTTCTTCAGATCCAAGTTTGTCGAAGAATGTGTTGCCCGGCCCCGTTTGGTATGTTCTGATCTCAAGCGTGTGTCTGAATCCGACGCTTCGATGTTAGACGCTCGGTTCAGTGTAGAAGAGATAAAAGCCGCGGTTTTCGGTTGTGGGGATGATCGGGCTCCGGGACCCGATGGAGTGAACTTTCGGTTCGTTAAGCGGTTTTGGAATTTGCTAGAAGCTGATTTCGTGGATATTATGGAGGAGTTCTACTCTACTGGTGCTATTAATCCGGGTTGCGGTTCGTCCTTCATAGCCTTGATTCCTAAGGTCAATGATCCGATTGGTCTCAATGATTTCCGTCCTATTAGTTTGGTGGGTTTGGTCAATAAAGTTATTTCTAAAGTTCTGGCGAACAGGCTAAAGAAGGTGTTGGATAAAGTCATTTCTTTTTCACAGTCCGCATTCATTGGTGGAAGATTGATCTTAGATGGGCCTCTTATTGTCAACGAGATTTTGAATTGGGCAAAAAAATCTAAGGACAAACTTTTTTTCCTCAAGATCGACTTTGAGAAGGCTTACGACAATATTAATTGGAATTTTATCATCGACCTTCTCTCCCAGATGGGGTTTTCGGATAAGTGGAAGAATTGGATCAAGGGGGTTGTATCATCTGCTAGTGCTTCGGTCCTGGTTAATGGTGCGCCTACGTTCGAGTTTAAGTGTTTTAAAGGCATGCGTCAAGGTGATCCGTTGTCTCCATTCCTTTTTGTAATCGTGATGGAAGCTCTTTCATGCATGATTAGGAAGGCGTGCAATCTGGAGATTATAAAAGGGGTTTGCCTTCCGAATGATGGCCCGGTCGTGTCTCACTTATTTTATGCGGATGACGCGGTTATCTTGGGAGAGTGGTGTAGAAGTAACATTACGAATGTGGTTAGAATATTGAGATGTTTTCATCTTTGCTCGGGGTTAAAGATTAATCTCTTGAAGTCCAATTTGTACGGGGTCGGGATACGTCCTAATGAGGTTAATGATATGGCAGGCGTTATTGGGTGTAGTGCGGACGCTTTCCCGTTTAAATTTCTCGGATTAAATGTGGGGGCGAATATGAATCGCGTTGAGAATTGGAGACCGGTTTTCGACTCGTTGGAAAAGCGGCTTACTTTATGGAAAGCCTCGTTGCTATCTATCGGCGGAAGAGTTACTTTGATTCGCTCGGTTCTCGAAAGCTTGCCGAATTATTATTTTTCTCTTTATAGAGCTCCGGCCAAGGTAGTGAAGGATTTGGAAGCTTTGATTAGAAAGTTCTTGTGGGGTGGGTCCTCGGAGGTCAAAAAGGTCCATTGGGTAGCGTGGGATCGGGTGGCCTCGCCGCTTGACTCGGGAGGACTAGGGCTCCAACGTCTCAGTGACGTCAATGTTGCCTTTTTATCCAAATGGGGGTGGAGGTACAAGAATGAGCAAGATAGTTTATGGGTGAAGGTCGTGAACGCTTTCCACGTCGGCGGGTCGGCTTGGGATTTCTTGCCGTTGAAGAAATCTCTCGGTGGAGTTTGGAACAACATCGTGTCGGTTTTTAGACGGCCGGTTATTGGCAATCTGTCGCTTCGGAAGTTCTTCAAAGGGGAAGTAAAAAGTGGAAACAAAATCCTTTTTTGGCTGGATCCTTGGCTGGATGATGTTCCATTAAAGGAGAAGTTCCCTAATCTTTTCAAGCTTGAGATGGTGAAGACGTGTAGTGTGCGGGATCGTCTGGATGGGGAAGGGCTTTGGCTCTGGAGACACGACCCGGAAACTAGCCAGGAATTATCGGAATGGCAGGTGTTATCCGCTGCCTTGGGCTCTGTTTCGCTTGCTTCGGGTGAGGATAGGTGGTCTTGGTTGGGAAATGGGTCGAAGAACTTTTCGGTCGCGGCTGTTAAGTATCTCATTTCCTCTTCGCGTGATTATAGCAGCCGTTACGTGATGGATTGGTGCAAGTGGGTCCCCAAAAAGTGCAACATATTCGCATGGCGAGCCGATTTGAATAGGATACCTACGTGCGACGCTCTCGGTAGAAGGGGTATGCTAGTGATCAATGACATGTGTAGTCTTTGTGGGGAGGATTTGGAGACGGTATCCCACATTTTTTCGGCCTGTCCGTTTTCCTTGAGCGTTTGGGAGAAGGTTAGCCTTTGGTGCCGTATTCCGAGATTCTTCGTTTTCTCTTTCAGGGATTTGATTGAGATACATAATGTGGGGGATAATAGAAAGGCGGTCCGCGAGGCTCTTCAAGGTATTGTGTTGACGACATGTTGGCTGCTTTGGAAGGCTAGGAACAATGTGAGGTTCAACGGTATTAGGAGTAGTGTGGAGGATATTTTTTGTGAAGTTAGAATTGTTAGTTTTTTCTGGTACAAATATAGAGCGAAAAAAGGGGATTTTGAATGGGGGGACTGGTGTAAATTTGTGAGTATGTAATTTTTGGTTGTTTTGTTTTCCGGCCCGGTTTTCGGGTTCGGTGTTGTGAATGAAGTTAACCTTTAAAAAAAAACAAGCTTTGACAACTTGAAATTCACACTGGTCAACTGTCAAGTCAACAGATAAGTCATATGATACTTAAAAGTCAAACATTGACCACTTTCTTGATGAGGGTAGCAATTAACTGTACAGAGTTCACATAAATGCTAGGTACTATTAGACTATGGGGTATGGGGCGGGGGTTGGGGCGTTGTACAAACGCCCAAATCACCACCCCAGGTGTGCTTGGGTTTCGGCGTGGCCCCTTGGGCGGGGGTTTCAGCCTGGGCGTTGGGCGGGCCTAGCGGTCTTCCGTGGCCGGCTCTCATTGGCTGGGTTGGCTAGGCTATAGGTGGCTAGGCTTTTTTTTTTTTTTTTTTTTTAATTTTGTGTGTATTTTTATAATAATTGAAAAAAAATTATAACACGTGGCCAACCCACGCGGGCTAGCCACGCCCCGCCATACCGACCCAACATGCAACTGACCAGCGGTGCCCCTCGAAGTCCACGTGTCAACCCATGCCCCAAACCCCCGCCCCACCATACCCCACGGTCTTAACATCTTAAAACATAAAAATTGCTGCATCAACACTACAGTTTTTAAAAATTTTGCAAAAACCCTAAAAGAAAAACACACACCTTATAAAACTAAATAATCCACAAGAGCAAGAAATTAACTGATCAAATAAAATGGCAAAATAAAATGGCATTAATGTTATCTTTTCAAGGTGGGATCAAAAGTCATAAAAAAAAAAAAAAACAGAACAAGTTTTCTCCACCTAAAATTCACTATGGTCAACAATGAAGCCAACAGATAATTCATATAACACTTAAAAAGTCAAAACATTGACCACTTTCTTAATGGGTGCTATTATTAATATTTAAGACAAAAGATTATACAACTTAAAGAGTAAATTACAAAAATAGACCTTAATATATGTCATTTATTGCAAATTGTGTCCTTTATCTTCAATAACTACAGAAAATGTACTCGATGTTTGCAAACCCTTGCAAGTTATGTCCTTTAGCCCTAACTCAGTTAATTTTTAATGGTTAAATCTGACCAAATGGACCCCACATGAGGGTATTTTGGTCATTTTACTCTCATTTGGTCAGATTTAACCACAAAAAATACCCTCATTTGGTCAGATTTAACCATTAAAAATTAACTGAGTTAGGGCTAAAGGATATAACTTGCAAGGGTTTGCAAACATCGAGTACGTTTTCTGTAATTATTGAAGACAAAGAACACAGTTTGCAACAAGTGACATACATTAAGGGCGATTTTTGTAATTTACTCCAACTTAAAAGATGTGCAATTCTAAGCACAAATAATACAGTTTTAAAAATAATAGCAGAAACCCTAAAAGAAAAACAGTGTATAAAACTAAATCCACAAGAAGTGAAGAATAAATTAAGTGATCAAATAAAATGGTATGAATCAAGATTATCTTTTTAAGGTGGGATTAAGAAGAGATAACATAAACCCAATTACAAACCCATGAATGAAACAAAAGGATAGATCAGAAATCAAGAAGCATACAAAAAAAAAAAAAAAAAAAAAGTGGGTAATCAATCATCAATCATATGCAAATTGAAGATGAAGTGGGTGCATATATATATGATATTATATTATAGGAATTAAGGATATGAATATGGTAAAAAGAAGATGATGATTATTATTATTGTTACCAGAGCAGAGGAGATGGATAAAGGAAGAATCTTTGTTGTTTGTGTTGATGATGGATGGGATGACTCGTGTTGGACTGGGAGAATATAAAGGAGATGGACACTGGGATCCACATCAGACGGTGGATTCACTTTTTTTTTTTTTTTTTTAATATTCGTTTCATATCCTTCTCTTTATTTATCTTTCTTTGGTTGGTTTAAAAGTAAGAGTGGACGGGGTCTAGTCGGGTGGCAAGAGAACTTAACACAAAAACTAGTTTTGTTGGTGAGAGAGTGCATTTGGTATGTAAAGTTGCCTATATAATTAATGTGGGACAAGTCTTATATCTTGGAATGGTATTACTCCATAACAATTGACCCTGTTTAAGGGCCAACGTCCTCGTTGGTCACAGCTGGCTCTTTCCAAGCCACCACTATGAGCCTCATTGGTCACGACCACGTTGGTCACAGCTGGCTCTCTCCAGGCCACCACTCCGAGGTCTGGCTCTGATACCATTGAGACGTATGGGCCAGTCTCCAGGCCACCACTCCGAGGTCTGGCTCTGATACCATTAAGACGTATGGGCCAGTGTTATGTGGAGAGAGAGAGAGAGAGAGAGAGAGAATTGTGTTTGTGTGTGGAGAGGAGAGGAAAGGAGAGGAGAGAGACAATTGTGCGGGTAGGTTGGGAACACTGACGCTGATGTCTGTAGTTCTAGTTCTGACAGTTAGCTGCGAAATTGCATATATGTCATCAGATTGTGTTGTTTTGGTGGTGAATGCTCCCCATCCTTAAGTTTATGAATAAGTAAATGAATGTGATAGAGAAAATAAAGAGTAGTTTTTAAAAAAATTGAGATGTTAAACTATAGTATAATTAGTGTTGAATAGTAATTTTTTCTCATTTTTCTCTTTTCTTTGCTGAAAACCATTTACAACCACTTTAAAAAATAGAGAGGTTACACTCACATAAAAATAAAGGTTTCATTGTGAATGCTCTCACATATAAATATACTATAGACCTTCATTCAAATATTAGGACTTCAAGGTCTAGCGTTGCTTCCTCTCACCATCCACCTCTAGCCACCGTTGTCTTCGCAGATTTTATCCATGTTCGTTTGTGTTCGTGAACCGTTCGTGAGCATATTCCTTTCCTTAATGAATGAACACGAACAAAACATCTCGTTAGTGTTCGTACAGTTCGTTACAGCCCTACACCTATATACAAGGGTATAGTTAAAATTAGGGACGAGCATTTGGTACCGGTACAGTATCGGTATTTACAGGTAAAACACTGATAAATACCAGTATCGGTACTCACTTTTTCTGTTTTTCAATACCAGTACTTTCGGTATTGGTACCGCTTCAATATCGAACGGGTACAGTTCTCATCACTAGTTGGTGTCACTTTAATTAGTCAATTGTTACCGTTGACTAAATTTATAAATATGTAAATAACATATAACTATATAATAAGTATTCCAAAAGAAATCATAAAAATATTTATACCTTTAACTTTAACACATATAAATGGTACCTACCCATTTACCTCGCTCTTTGTTTAACTTTCATGAAATTTACTAGCAACTATTTATAGTACAACTCTCATAGTTTTTCGCTTAAAATAAATTCCGATCATGATTAGACATTGATCTTTAAAACCATTAAATGTAAACAAACAAAAAATAGCCATCAACATTAGTTAAAAAAAAACACTATGCTTGTTTTTATCAAATAAACATAAATATTCAGTTTTAAACACCAAATTAATAAGTTAATGAATTTATGTCACAACATATCAAAAATAATGAACCACCCAAAACTCCAACCAAAGTTGCTTTCCTAAAACAACTCTTGGCGACAGACTGACCCAAACAACACGAACCCGACCCGAAAATAGTACCAATATACAAAATCAAATATCAAACAACTTTTCTTCCCATTTTGTTCACACTCAACCAACCAACCAAACAACCCATCCGAGGTTGTTGCATGACATCACGCTGAAAAAATGATCTTATGTCGCAAAGAATGGGTGACTCGCTTAAAAAACCAACACCAATTTCCACAAAGAGCGAGAAGCGGATGTTTCTAGAAGCTTCTTGTGTGTATATGTATATGATGAATGATGATGTTTAAGATGTAAGGACGGATTGTATCGCAAGTTGCTGCTGTGGCTGCAGGGATGCCCATGTTGATGCAAAGGTGGCGGGTGGCAGCGTTTGTTGAAGTTGTCTCAGTAGGTTGACTATTCGGTTAATTGTTTGTTCTGTTGCAAGATCCTTTCCAGCACAAAGAATCTACACATACCATAAAAGTTTACAATAAAAAACGAATATTATTTCAGCCGTATATGTTAAGGTCAAAAAAGTAAACATAAGTCGGTATTAGTTGTGTTGTGTCGCATATGACATAAATACTCCAATAAGCACGGTTGACAAAGGTAACAAGCAGGGAAGGTCGGGTGGGATGGGTAACGGGTCGGATAAAGCGAACTGATCCACATTTTTTGTGCAAAATTTAGTTTTTATTAATAAACAATTAGTGTGTCAAATACAGTTAAAAAATACCTTCTTACTTAAAAAATAGTCTAATTCTTTGAGTGAATAACAAAGAGTAAAGTACACAAATGATTCATGTGGTTTACCAAAATTCTGGATTTGGTCCCTATCTTTCCGAAAGTACACTGATGGTCCTTGTGTTTGGACTTCGTAACGCATTAAGTCCCCAACTTTACCAAAAGTTACATAGATGGTCCCTGTGGTTTGCACTTTGTAACGCATTTAGTCCCTAACTTGGACATGCTAAAACCACATGGTCCTTGTGATTTGCACTTAGTAACGCATTTAGTCCTAACTTGGACATGCTGAAACCTTTAGATTTGTTGGCTAGGGACCATCCGTGTACTTTTCGAAAGCTACGGACCAAATCCAAAATTTTGGTAAACCACAAGGACCATCCGTGTACCTTACTCAATAACTTAAAGAGGCTTAAAGCATTACAAATACACTTTGGAGTTTGGACGACTTTTGACCCGTTCAATCCAATTTAACATCCGCCCTTTTAAAAAGATTCTTTTCATTTTACTGTTTGACCCTTTAGTGACCAAACATATCATATTAACGTGTTGGCACATTTGATAAAAGATAACTGAGAAAGAGAACTAACTATTAGAACGCAACTAACCTCAGCAAATACCGAAACTATTTTGGGCACATATTGATTGTTGGGGCCCAGAAGTTCCATGTCTGACCTGTAGTACAATCAGCAGCGTTTATTAAAAGTACTACAAAAAGATTATAAAAGTGAAATAGAAAATAAAAAGAGACCCAAAAAAGAGATTACGTATTACGTATCCACTTACCTTTCCACCATCGAACAAAGTAGTTCGTGAACAACTTTAGCCTCAATAAGATCTCCTTTAATTGGCAAACAGCTTAACCATGCGGGAATAATCTGCCAAACAAACAACATACATAAAACCATTAATCAGTTTTGATTAAGAACTAGTATTAAGGGCCCTCGCGTTGCAGCGGGGGCATAGACCGTGCCAAGTAGCACTAATGCTACACAACTACAAGCGACCAACAACACTGGAAAAGCTCGTAAAAACAAAATAAATAAAAAAAAATAACACCGAACGAAAAGCATACGTAAAATCGTTGAACCACGTATGCCAGTTGCGACATATTAATGCGAAGAAATTAGACTGAAATGTAAAAATAGAAAAGAGTAACTAAGTCGATCTAAGACCACGCGCGTTGCGACGAACCTGTCAAACAGGGAAAATAAACGCGTTGTGACGGTCTTGTCAAATGGGAAAAAATAGTCAAAAGAACGTTACGACGTGTTTACTCGCAAAATTAGAACGAACCGTAAAACAAAAAAATTGCAAAAGATGAAAAATACGTGGATCAAAGTTGAAAATAAAAATGTGTTGGGGTTAAATTGCAAAAGATGAAAAGTTTTGTGCTAAAAGTAAAAAAAAACAAAAAACTTAAAATGCAAAAAATATAAACCATTGGGTTAGAAGTGAAAAATTAGAATTTATTTTTGAAAGACTCCTTATGCATGAAGTACATTCCATGAAGCATCAATATCTTCCTAATTTATAATATGGTAATATAAATTTCTATGAACATAATCGCAACGTTTTTTACAAAACAAAAAAAACCAACCACACGCTTACCTGAGTGGAGTCGATACTATCCCGATGAAACTGACATATTTTCCCCAAAGCAGAAACAGCATTATCATACGCCATAACATTTTCAGGCTGAAGAGCGTTAGGGTGTCTAATTACAACATTTAGCCTTGATAAAGCCTCTGAAAAAGTTTACGCAAATTATATATTTATATAATATATAATGAAAAAGACAACGGTATATGTGGGCCCCACTATTTTACCTCCAACAAGTGGTTTTATAGCAGAACCGCCATATTCTGCACAGACTCCAAGTCCATATACAGCTGCCTAAAGTCATAAAAATAAAAAAAAAAGTAAAAAAAAGTTTACGGTTCGGGTCATACGAAAACAATTAGATGTAAGATCTTGGTCGGTCATCGACTCATTGTGCTAACCTGTCGAACATCTGGACTCTCGTCATTGCACGCTTCAAGAAGAAAAGGAAGATATGTATCGTAATACTTTAGAGCGGCTTCACGACATTGCTCTGCCACATCATCGAAGATGCAAATAGCAATCCTCCTTTCTTCAGCTGTTTTGTCCTTGCCCTAAAATAAAAGACAAATGAATAAACATTGAACAGATATCTAAAAAAGGGTTTTAGTGAAATTGAGAATAAACACATATACTTACCCACATAGGCATCAAATACGACGACATCTCATCAAAGAAAGGCAGGAAAGAGGCTTTAAATGTTTTTATTAATGTTCCAAGTATTTCACCAATCTGTAACAACGCATTAGTCAGACATGAAATTACAAAAACATAAAATAAAAATATTAAATTAGGTCGGTTTTGAAAGTTGAATAAGAACCTGGTCAAAGACTTCTTCTTCTTGCTCGTTTTCCTCTTTAAGCAGTTCTCCTTCCTCAGCGTCAAAATCTTCAGCTTTAGCCCTTTCGGCTCTTTCGGTTTTTCTACTTGAACTTGCGGTGATCACCTGTTTTATCTCGTCCACGATGCTTCTCACCTGGTTTTCATCTAGAAGTGGTCCAGATACCTGCGAACACGTTGAAAATATAACTAATTTAAAGATAATTTAACATTCTATATGTGCTGTTCAAAGCTGTATGGATGGTGATTATTAGGGTGTTCAAAAAGCTCGTGGCTCGCTCAGAAAAAAACTCGAAAAAAGCTCGGTTGTAAACGAGCCGGCTCAACTCGGCTCGATTTGCAATGAGTCGAGTTGGCTCGGCCCGTGAGCCGGCTCGAATAATTTTATTTTAAAATTATAATTTTAAATGTATTAAAATAAAAAAAAAAATATATGTGGGAGGGTTGAAGTGTTGACGTTTTAAGTTTAGTTAATCAATAACATATAAAAATATGGGAAAATAAACATATGTTATACATGTTATACTTTTCATATGCCTTTCGGTCTTTAAAGTATTAGAAAAATAAATATAATACATATAGATATACGTGTAATCTTTTTTTTATTATTTGTTTTTGAGAAAAGTACACGGATGGCCCCTGTGGTTTATCAAAATTTTGGATTTGGTCCCTAGCTTTCCGAAAGTATACAGATAGTCCCTGTGGTTTGCACTTTGTAACGTATTTACTCCCCAGCTTTGCCAAAAGTATATGGATGGTCCCTGTGGTTTGCATTTTGTAACACATTTAGCCCCTAACTTGGACCTACTAAAACCTTTAGATTTGTTGGTTGGGGACTAATTGTGTTACAAAGTGCAAACCACAGGGACCATCTGTGTACTTTTGAAAAGCTAGGGATAAAATCCAAAATTTTGGTAAAGCACAAGGACCATCCGTGTACTTTACTCTTTTTTTTTATGTGATCAATATTTGTAAAAAAGTTAAAAAAATAAAACAAATAATTAAATAAATTAACGAGCCGACTTGATTTGTCCCGGCTCGAACACTTTACGAGCCGGCCTCGAGCTCGACTTTTCAACTCAACAAAATAAACGAGCAGAGCCGAGTTGGCTCGTTTAAGCTCGAGCTCAACCTGGTTCGGCTCGATTACAGCCTTCATTACTAATTGAAATCTTCAATTAGAAAAAGAAAAAAACGGGAACAAAACAAGACGTTAAAAAGAGAAACAACCAACCTGTATACATTCATTTAAAGCATCCAGCATACTTGCACAGATTTCCGTATCAGGTTCCTGCAACATTACAAACCAATACAGTGAGCACATTTCTTCACACACACAGGAAATACAAAAGAGAAAAAATGATTCTATGAATAGAAGTTGCATCACCTTATGCAAAGCTTCAACCAAAGCGGGGACTATGTAGTCAGAGAGCTGTTTTATATAAGATTCATTACGACCTTGAGCTAAACCTTTCTCTATGGCTAACTTTGCAGACCTCAACAACTCAGGCATGGCTACGAAATATAAATAAATCGCGTTAAATGTTGTGTATAGCTAGTGATTTAAGAAAATGTACAGTGTCAGAAAATCAGAATAAATACCGGAAACAGCTGCTTTTCGAACTTCTTCATGGAAATAAAACTTCAGAAGTGGCACCAAGGTTGGGGCAACCTGTTAAGCATATACATTAACATTTGTTCAGTACTAAACATAGTTATTGATTGCGAATAGCGACAAAATACCTATATGCTACGTAGCGATAGCGACGAAATAGCCGTGTTTAGCAATAAGGTAGTAGAAAATTTAAGAAATAAAAAAGAACTATTTGTAATTTTATATATATAACGTTAATTTTATACTTTTTTATGTATAAATTTATAAGTTTAAAGACCAAATGTAAACTAGTGAACATAAAGGGGGTTAAATGTTTAAATACACAAACTAGTTTTACTCTTTTTATGTAAAAAGTTACTAGTTTTAGGGACTAAGGTGTTGTTTGTTTAGCTCTTAATGGTTCAGACCTCTTACTGGTTCAACCCCTAATGGTTCAGACTTCAGAGTGTTTGTTTCGCGAGCAGATGTCTGAATGGTTCAGACATTTGCCTCTGAATGGTTAAGCATTACACTGAGTCTGAATGGTTAAGACCTCTAATCTGAATTGGTCAGACATTTGACTCTGAATGGTTAAGCATTATACTAGCTCTTAATGGTTCAGACCTCTTACTAGTTCAGCGCTTAACCATTCAGAAGTTGCCAAACAGCCCCTAAATGTAAACTAGAGAAAGATGAGGGGTTAAATAGTTAAATACATAAGGTTATTTAACCCTAAAAAGGCTAAAACGCAAAATAATGCAGCCGCTCTTCTTCTTCCTGGTTTCCGGCGAAAATTGCAGCACCGGAGCCGCAACTTGTCGTCATAATCCCGACATAATCACACTATGG
Organism: Helianthus annuus; assembly: GCF_002127325.2. Taxonomy (NCBI): domain Eukaryota; kingdom Viridiplantae; phylum Streptophyta; class Magnoliopsida; order Asterales; family Asteraceae; genus Helianthus; species Helianthus annuus. Next base: position 95,179,220 of record NC_035445.2, on the reverse strand, counting down.
AGTCACTAATTAACAGATTGCAAGGTATGTGTGATACGCTATGAAGCGCCCAATAGCGAACACTATCTTCGCTATCAATAACTATGATCTTATCAAACAAAACACAACCCATATAACAGATAGATAAAAAAAAAATAACCTGATCAATCCATGGGTAAAAACCCTCCTTCAACTCATCGGCATAACAACACAACATGTTGCAAGCTGTTGCTTTCTCCTCTAGAACACTAGTCTTGATCCCTATTCTTTTATCACCAAGTGTGATCGTCTCCATGCTGCAAGACATTTATAATGTACATCTAAAGACACTGTTATTGAAATAAAAAGTAACAATACTAGAAAAACACGATACCTTTCATCGTCTGATTCATCAATTTCATTATCTGAATCCGCTGAGGTAATGATGACATCAGGTTTGAGTTGAGCAGACTGAAGCAGTGGAGGCATGACAACACTCATATATGGGAGGAAGTCTTGTCCTAGGCACTTGCATAGCCGGGCCCACGCCTAAAATACCAGAGTGTGACAAAGGGTGGATAAGCACAGGCTTTTAATTTATAATAAAATTTTATAAAAATCATCATGAGTGTATTCTGAACCGTAGAACACCTACTTGAAGCATGTAACTGGTGGTGGGATCATCGGTCTCCATTTGAGATCCTTGCAATGACATGAGCACTTCCATCACCTTACCAACCAATCAGAAACCATTACCACTGTTATTAAGAAAATTAAAAGAAAAGGCAAGGTACTTGTCCCATAGTTTCTAATATATAAAAGAGTAAAATGCCATTTTCGTTCCTGAGGTTTGACCAGTTTTGCGACTTTCGTCCCAAGGTTTGTTTTTCCACATCTGGATCTAAAAGGTTTGAAATCTTGTCATTTTCATCCAGCTCGTTAACTTCATTCATTTTTCTTCATTAAGTCGGGGGTATCCCGTATCTTTTGCTAACTTAAAAGGCAAATTGGTTTTATTCACTTTATGTAAAAGAACTGAATACCCCTGAAAAGACCGAATTGCCCTTTAAGTTAAATAAAAAATACAGAAATACCCCTAACTTAACGCAGAAAAATGAATACAGTTAACGAACCGGATGAAAATGGCAAGATTTCAAACCTTTTGAATCCAGATGCTGAAAAACAAACCTTTGGATAAAAGTCGCAAAACTGGCTAAACCTTAGGGACAAAAATGGCATTTTACTCCAATATGAATAATGGTTAACGAACAAATCTAACATACCTGCTTGGCATCATCTCTAAATTTTTCTTTCCCGACAGCCATTCCAACCAAACTAATGCATTCCATAGCTTTCGCTCGAAGCATACGATTAGCTTTATCATTCGCATTCACTAGTATAGCTTTTAAATAGGGCATAACCGCATCATAATATTTTTGGAAGTGTTCCTATTGACGAACAACAAATCTGAGTGACATATTCATTGTAAAGTTTTAACGTGAAAAGCTAAATACTCAATGTGAAGTTACCTGTGATGAATCAGCAACTGATGCTAGAGCAGTCAAGGCCCCTTCTTGTACCATTTGTTTACCATTCTACAAAAAAAAAAAAGAAACATCATTAATTCATTTTAAATAGATTTAGGCATTATTCTGCTCGTATAGTCGTATAAATAGCAAAATCGACTGATTTACCTGTAGCAATACAAGCAGTTTGCTCACTATTCCATCCAAATAGGGTGTTAAGATATCAGGGGTGCAGTTTTCACTGAAATTTAGCACTGCTGAAGCAGCGTGTGCCTGCAGAACAGAATAATATATTAGAAAGTAGAAAGTGGAGATAAATGGTTCAATTTCTATGCAGTTCTAGCAGTCCAAAATCAAATAGCGGTCAAGGTCCGCTATATGATATATAGGTTATAGCGGTAGTATATCGGTATTTTTTTATATTTGAAAAATATTAATATTAATAGTAATATCAAAATTCATAGTAATATCATGCAAAATATATTAATAGTAATATCAAATTCAAAACATGAAAGTGTCGATGTCTGAAACACGATCTAATCATAAGCCATGAAATCTATTTCTGGCCTCAAGCGTACCGGACGCACACAATAGATTTAGGATTGGACTAGGATTAATTTGTGTTTGGGCTTTTACTTAGAACTGATTTATGTGAGCTTTCAGCTTTACCCAACTTTTGACCTCAAAATTAAAAAACCTAGAAAAGCGGTGCTACGGCTGCTATACAGGATTCAAAATAGCGGTCAAATAGTGGCATTTAGCACCGCTATAAGTGACCACTATTTGGACCGCTATGCGATCGGATGTCCGCTAACCGCTATAGCACGCTATTGACCGCATAGTTCAATTTGTTATTAAATTATGTCGGGCACAACAACATATCAGTTTGTAAGAAAGCAATACATGCTATAATCTAAGGCGTCAAACAAGATAAACCAATAGCCGGGCATTCAAGATAATATAGATACTAACAACAAAACAGATAATAACAAAAAAAAAGACAAACATGAACGCTTAAATAGCACTACTAACCTGAACTCGTGGATTTTGAAAGTCATCCATAGCAGTGGCTAAAGCTGGAAGCACTCTTTGGTGATACTGAACCTGCAAATCTGGCCCTAAGTCAGTAGCCAATTGCCCAATTGCATTAATTGCAGCCCATCTCACACGTGGGTGAGGATCTTGGAACGAATTCAAAACCATCGACACCACTTGCTCCAAATTCTTGATCATTACCTACATCACCAAATTCAAAAGTTCATTAAATATGCGCAAATAACAGGTAATGCGTAGATTACGCTCATATAGTGTCACCTTTGAACATCCCTCAGCGATTTGCGCAAGAGAAATAAGTGCAGCATGACGTTTCTGCCATTCAGTACCGGCCAAATAAGCCGGTAACTGCTCAGAGGCAACAGGAACAATCGTATTCCCACCTAAAGCAATAGCCAACCGATCAAGACACTCTTGACCGACACTATAATTACTAGACTCTCCAGCATCCTCATCCTCATTCTCAGCAGTATGCCAAGCGGGTTCATCCTCAATATCTAAGAGCATACGCAACAATATACCAAACAACCTGCTTATAAACTGCGGAAGTTTCCTCATCATACCAGGCGCTCTTTCTCTAGCTTCCGCTAGAGTGATCACAAACTCAATCGCTAAATGTCTAGTCCCCTCTTCTAACGCCTCCGCTTCCGCTATTTGCAACATAGACCCAACCACTTCCACTAATTGTCTTCTCAAAAACCTCGGCTCGGTCCCGGCTAACTCAATCAACAACTCCAACGCCTCTTGCGCAGTCGCCTCTTGCCCACCGTTTAAAGCTTCCGTAAGCGTAGTCATCATCGCAGGAAGCAAGTCCTGAAACCTATCTCTATCACTCGAACTCAAGAACTGAATGAAATTAATCACTGCACTCAACGCAGCAATCCGCACATCCGAACTCGGAGAAGTAGTCAAACACTGCAAAAACACCCCGTGCAGATGCTTTATATGCGGAATCAGCGTCTCGCCAATGTACTGTGACAATTGAGCAAATATCAAAAAAGCTGACTCTTGCAGCTTCGGATTATCCGACGAAACACACTGAAACATAAACGGTAACAACTCGGGCCAACCGTTATCCGGTAAAACACTCGAAGCAAGCTCCGAAATCGTATCACACAACTTCTTCATTATAGAATTAGCCTCTTCTTTCTGCACACAAGTTAACAATATAGATTTAATTGAAGAACGAGTATCAGAAGATAACATGTTCCATACTAACGAATCATCCTGAGTCAACTGCTTCCGTAACAGAATTGCTGACATGGCACGAGCCTCTATATGAGGAGATAGTTGTAGCATGTGGCCGAGTTTGAGAAAGAGGCTGTTTGGATCGGTTTGTTTGCATAGATTGAATATAAGTTCTGCTTGCGATCGTTGCTCGTTGGATGAAGACATGAGGTGAGAGATTAGGGTTTCGAACGGCGCTGGATCGGCTCCGAGTATTGCCGCTAGCTGTGCTTGTTGAACTTGAGGATCCATCGCCGGTGGAGTGAGAAGGGTGGTGGATTGACGGTGGCGATGACGGAGGGAATTGAGAGAGTGATTGGATTGGGGCGGATGAGTAATTAGGGCAAAGGGGCAGATATAAATATAGTAGTAGTGATTGTAGGGTATCGTGGGATGTATACGTATAAAGTTACACAATGGTTCAAGGGTTAAAAGTGAAAACTACTTTTACTTTTATTATGAAAAACTTAAAAATTAACGAAAAAAAAGCCTAAAAATATACTATGATTTATACAATTTTTATATTTTTTTTGCTATTTTTCTTTATATATAAATTAAAGTGAAAACTACTTTTAGTTTTATTATGAAAAACTTAAAAATTAACTAAAAAAAAGCCTAAAAATATACTATGATTTATACAATTTTTATAATTTTTTGCTATTTTTCTTTATATATAATTTTTTTTTTAAAAAAATGTACTACACAATACGGAAAAGTCTAAACCACCTAACCCATCCCCACCGACACCCCCCCCCCAAAAAAAAAGAAAATAATAACAAAAACCTAAAACCCCACCTCTACAAAAAAAAAAAAAAAAAAAAAAAAAAAAAAAACCTAAAACTAAACCCTAAACATAAACTCAAAAAAAAACCTAAACCCCCAACCACACCCCCTAAAAACCTAACCCCCCCCCCCCACCCAAAAATTTAATCCTAAAACTCCAAAAAACTTAACCCTAAAAGCTAAACTAAATTCAAAAGCTAACTTTAAGCATATAATGCACATGTGCAGTACAAGTTTTTTTTTTAATGTTTTTTATATATAAAATGTGATACCCCAGGAAACGCACAACACAACTAGCTTCTCCGGCAACGATGTACTAAATTTCGGGACAAAATTTCTTTCAACTTGGGAATGATGTGACAACCCGTAACTTCAAGGTAAAAACCATTAGTTTCACATTTGTAAATCAATTTACATACTGATCTTATTCAACGAATTTATTATATACTTATCTGATTTATAGTGTGCAAACAATTATTCAAAACCAAATCCATATCGTATTGAAGCGACCTGAACCGTTTAAACTATAACTTGAGTAATATATATATTATATTTGTTGGTGATAAGTTATACTCTAAATATTATTTGATTTTAATAGTTACTATATATATATATATATATATATATATATATATATATATATATATATATATATAGGATTAGATTCAAACGTGAACAAAATCTCAAGAGTGAACTGCGTGAACTGATCTGGGCCCTTGATGTTTATGATCTTGAGATTTTTAGTGAATGGCAAGATGGTAATTATTTGGTTATTTGTTACTATTTAATTAAGTGAATAAGGGTATATGTGTAATTTACATTTTAACTTGATTGCATAAATCTCGTTTATCTCCACATTTCGGTTTCAAAATCCCACAAAAATCTTTCTCTCTCACATATCAGCGCCGCCGGCCACTTCCATCTTCATCACCGCCGGCCACCTTCATCTTCATCTTCATCACCGCCGGGCATAGAATTCTTGCTCGGGCCTGGCAGTTTTGCTCGGGCCATTCATGGGATCTGGCAGTTTTGCTCGGGCCTATCAACAGGTTATAACTGTGAAGATGAGAAAGAGCTTGAAGCATGCCTGACCGGAGTTTATGAAAAATTGTGTGAGAAACTACCATCACTGAATGAGAATCCGGCACTATTCTTGTTATTTCTCGAGTTATTCAGGTTGGTATGTTTTATATTGTTTATTGTTGGATCGTTCGCGGTGGTTTTGGGTGGCAACAACTGAATGGTGGTGACGACAAGGTGGAAGCCGGTGGAAGATGGGTTTTCCGATTTTTGGTAGTGGCCGGAATGGCCTAATCTGCGACTAACGTGAATGACGGCACCGGAGAGTCATAATTTTCGATCAAGTGATGTTCTCCGGTGAACTGGGTGGCGGCTGATGTCCTTTGTTTGCGGCTAGGGTTTGGAAAGGGTTTGCATTGGCTTGGATAAATTATGGGCCAATAATTGCACATGATTAAAAAGTAATTCCCATGGGTCCACCTGCTGATTATGGGTGTCGGTTGGTTTGCTGGTGTCACCTTTCTACATTTTTGGGCTATGTACACCTATGGAGATGTGGGCCTTTGTGGAATTATTTCATTGGATCATGAAAGTCACGTATAGGATTGGATGAATACATCATTCTCACAGGTTTATAATTGAGCCATTTTTCTTGGTATAATTTATTTTGGGCCTCATGTTTACCATGGTTGATTAAATGAAATTAAATTCTCATCGTGATGCTTAGTGAAGCCAAAGTATTAGTTGCTGAGGTTTTTTTTTCAATATTTTGATTTAGCTCCGTTTTTAATGCGATGTACACATGTGTACTTTGATTTTGCTCTGTTTTTAATACGATGTACACATGTGTATTCTGATTTGTTTTGTTTTTAATGTGATGTACACATGTGTATGTTTTTTGTTTGGTTTGGCAAACATTATGGAACTTGTAATTTGTTAAATATAAAATAGTTATACAGATATTGTTTCTATGTATGTATTATGTAGCTAATTACACATATGTACGATGCTGAGTACACATGTGTACTGTTCTATTTATATCCAAATACACATGTGTATACCGTTGAAATATGAAGGTTACGTGGATCTTAAATATCAAATTTTGAATTCTGGTGATGAAATCTGAAATAAAAATTGAAATTGAAATCTTATGATTTGTTGTTTGTTTTGATAATTATCTTATTAAAAAATAAAAGATAATGTGGATAATGAATTTAAAATAGGAAAGATGTAACTTAATTCAATTATTAAAATAATGATTTAAATCTAATTTTTTATACAATTACAATCCTACCCTTAACAACTTAAAAGGAAATCAAGGGTCCAGATCTGTTCACGCAGATCACTCTTGGGAGGTTGTTCACGCTGGAACCCTACCCTATATATATATATATATATGTATGTATGTATGTATGTATATGTATGTATTCAGATAACCTTAGCTGCCATCTCTTTTCCATGTCTTCTTATTCTTCCGATCCGATTCTAGCAAGCCATCCCAAACACTCTCATTTGTCAACAGCCCAATACTCTCACCTTGGGCTCAAGCCCACTTCGGCCAAACCCCAACCGCCCTAGCTCAACCCTCCTTGTGATCGCATGTATGTGTATGTACGTGATTTCTATGAGCGCTGATGTACTCCTATAATTTTCGACCCAAGTGAATATTTATCTCTGATTCCGTTGCATAATTCTTTTTCGGGGACGAAAAAAGAGTAAGTGTGGGGATGTTTGATGTACTGAAAAGTACATATGTTTATAGTGTATATTTTGGTCAGTTTTCAGTCGTTTAGAGTCTAGTTTAGGTTAGAACTTCGATACTGCTGATGTTAAGCTTTGATTTCAGGTCCCGTAACTTAAAGTGATGAAAAACGAGTAAAACCGAGCAGTTTGGAAGAAAACCGGGATTCGTACGCGCGTCGGAGAAGCTGGAAGTTGAATTGAATAAAAAAAATAATAAAAATTGAATAGGGAGGCGCCGCGTCACGCGACCCCCCCTAGGCGTCGCGCGAGGCCCTATAACTCCGGGAAAATTAGGGTTTTGAAGAATTGATTTCCAAGAAACTGAACACAATTCTAATTACGAATCAAGAAACCCTAGGACGAATTTCGGAGGTGATTTTGAGTACTCTGGAGTGCTTTAGCTTGCGGGAATCAATCGGTTGAAGCTTGGATCGTGGAAGTGAAGATTGTTCGGGTTTTATCTCCCGGTGTTCTTTAATTTCGTGCTTTCAATACTTTCCGATGAATTCTTGTTTTGAACTTGCTTTGTTTATTTTGAACATCATGTTTCTTGGCTAAACTTTAGATACTACCTAGATTTGATGATGGTTTAATTCATGTTTGGCTCTTTTAACGGTTTTTATTGATTGATTATGGATTGACTTTTGAAAGTAAAGTGTTCTAGATTTTCTGAGTTGGTGCGTGTGCGTATTTACTTTTGATTGTGGATTGTTTACTGTTTCACATAGATTTTGGTGGATGTCTTTCACATAATAGATTTGTGTTGATTATTTGCATCCTTGCGGGTCCGGGTGATCTTTGGGTAAATCGGCCGATAGCCTTAGAAACAGTAATTAAAATATAATTAGAAGTAAATATTCTGCTTAACTTGTCGCTGAGAGGCTCGAGTTAGTTATTAGGTCTCGGTGCAGTATATAGCTAAATTAGATTTTGAGAGAAGTCGACGTTAGTTCCCTAATTGCATTTGTGTCTAGTAAACCAAGTCAGAACCTAGAATTGCCTTAGATTGTCGCGCTGAGAGGTAGATAATCGTATTAGGGCACTTTTAGAATCGTTAGAGGACTGAGAGGAAATCTAACAGTCGGTATACATAACAGCCTTGTAGGGTTTCCTAGGTTTCTTCCTGAGAAGTGTCGGGAAGTCTTAGCATTGAATACCTTAAGGTTTAGTACTTTACGATCCCGGCTCCATACAACAATAAAACCGTTAGAAGTCCATTCATAGTTAAACTGGATTCAAGTCTAGGTAGTCCTTAATCTCATCTGAATTAAAACCTTAGTCTTCGTTCGTACTTTAGTTTAATTTCATTTTAAGTGCAATTTTAGGATTTTAGTAAAAACCCCCCTTAAAATACAACAATTGTTTAATCGCGTCAGTGTCTAGTCTAAATAGAGTCGTTAACGTAATTCATTAGAGTCTTTGTGGGTTCGACATCCGGACTTACTTTTCTGTGCTAGAGTCGACCGGTACACTTGTCGGTGAGTAGTTTAGTCAGGTTAAAGAGTCTAAATTTTTTATTACTTGAGTCTTAATTTAGGGAAATTTTAGTTTAATTAGTTGAACTACTTTTTTCACATCAAGTTTTTGGCGCCGTTGCCGGGGATTCTTGGCAATTGCGTTAACTGCTTTGTTTGGATTTCAACTGATATCATTACGTGCTTTTTGTGTGTTTGTGAGTCGTAGGAGTCCAAGTAGTTTTAGTGTCTTTTTTCGTATTTCTTTGAGTCTTTTGTTGGAGTTGACTTACTTGTTTTATTCTTGGTTTTGCAGTTCATGCCCCACACGCGTTCGCAGGGACCAGTGAAGCCACCAATTGACAAGTCTTCCTTCTCCACACCAATCCCTCAGGTTCGAAAACCCCTAACTTCATCTTCAGCCCTTTCTGACTCTACACTTCCATCTAAACCACCGAACTACGACTTCACCCCGAAGTCATCACCCCATAATTCCCCACCACCCTCCCGTCACCCTAGTCCACCACCAGTTCACCAAATGGCCGAAAACCAAACTGTCCACCAGCGTTCCACTGCGGGTTTTACCGCAAACTCACCCATCACCCTTCCTGAAATCACCAATGATAAGTCTTGGCAAATTCCTTCATACATCATGAGTGCCATTAACAACTCTTGTCAGTTTCACGGTCGTGATGATGAGGACGCGCCAGCACATATCAACCGTCTCACCCGTCTGTGCAGCACCTTCGGCATCGAAGGTGTGAATCTTGATGCCCGCTATCTCCAAGTCTTCCCCATTTCGCTTGCTGGCCGCGCAGCCACCTGGCTTGATTCGCAGCCAGCAGGTACTTACACCACTTGGTCTGGACTTAGAGATGCCTTCCTTGCTAAGTATTTCCCACCTGCGAAGGCCTCTCGCCTTCGAGATCAGATCCATTCCTTCAGAATGGAGCCTGACGAACCTTATCACTTAGCATGAGAGAGGTTTCAAACATTGCTCTCGCGTTGTTCCCAACATGGACTGTCGGATTGGGCCTTAGTAGAAAAATTTTATAATGGTCTTACCCCTGAGTGCAAGGCCCGATTCGACACATCCGCAGGAGGCCACCTAATGGGAAAGAAAATTGTGGCTGACTGCAACGACCTCTTTGAGAGCTTCGCTCATGCTGATATAGATCATAATGCTACCGGCAGGAATTCCAATCCTGTGATTACTTCCTCATCTTCTCGAGGAGTGAACCAAGTCGTTTCAGACTCAAAGGTAGTATCTCAGCTTGAATATATCACCAAAGAGTTGCTAGAAATCAAGAAGAAGGTAGATAGATGCGAGGTTTGTAGAGGTGGACATGACACCATAGATTGCCCAACCCTTACCCTAGAGCAGGTCGAGTATATAGCAGGTCAAAGTAAGGGTCCAACTAACCCGTTCAACAATAGTAACTCTAATTGGCGTGCTAACAATTATCGCTCATCAGGAAACCCCCCTGGTTTTTCATCAGGTCAATATCAAAGCAGGGGGCTAGGTTTTTATTCTAGTGGGGGGTCGGGTCAAACAGGTCCATTTGCTAGTTCAGGTTCAGGCGGGCAGTTCAGAGGTGAGGGGTCAAACCAAGAGGTTCAACCTAAGAGTGAGGGGTCAGGTGGTAGTTTGTCTAGGATAGAGGACCTTCTTTCCCAATTATTGGTTAAGGATCAGGCTACCCAACGTACCTTAGAGGACCATGCTACGCTCCTAAAGAATAATCATTCAAGTTTCTTAGACCTTCAAAGGCAAGTAGGGGATATTGCACGCCAGTTGCAAGAACGACCTCCAGGTCAATTCTCGGGCAACACAAAGCCCAACCCATCTGGCTCTTTGAAGGCAATTTCGACCCATAGTGGTAGGACCTTGGGAGAGATAGTGCGACCCGAGAGTGTTGAGATAGAAGAGGAGGAACCCGTAGATGAAGAGATTGAAATGGAGGCACCCGGTAAAGTGCAACCTAGGTTAATCCCAGCAAGTACCGTACACACCGGGGGTACTTCAAGTGAGAAGAGTGTAGGAAAGAGACCCATTCAAGTTGTCCCATCACCCAATGTCGATATTTCCCGTGCTCCGTTTCCTTCCCGCCTTAAAAATCAAACTTATTCCAAAGAGTACGGGAAATTTCTAGAGATCTTTAAGCAACTTAGGATCAACCTTTCGTTCATAGAAGCTCTCCAATCCATGCCCAAATATGCAAAGTTCCTAAAAGACCTTCTAAAGCGCAAGGATAGGTTAGGAGAGGTTTCTAACATCCCCCTTAGTGGAGGATGTTCCGCCGTAGTGTTGAACAAGGTCCCGGAAAAATTGACGGACCCGGGCCTTTTTACTATCCCGTGCTTGTTTGGGAGTGATACCGAGTGTAGGGCCCTAGCCGATCTAGGAGCGAGTATAAACCTAATGCCGTATTCTATGTATGAGAGGTTAGGTCTAGGAGAGTTGTCACCTACACGCATGTCTTTGTCACTAGCCGATAGATCCGTTAAGTATCCACGTGGCATTATCGAAAACCTTTTAGTCAAAGTGGATAAGTTCGTCTTCCCCGTAGACTTTGTTGTTCTTGATATGGAAGCCGACGAAAAGGTTCCTATCATTCTAGGACGCCCATTCTTATGTACCGCCAAGGCCATCATCGATGTCTTTGACGGGAAAATCACACTTCAAGTCGGTGAGGAGAGGGTCACTTTCGAGATAGCACGCTCCATGGAACACCCTAGTGGTTCCGATGACCTTAGTAGCCCTTGTCATTCGGTCTATTTCATAGAGTCTTTCTTATCTTGTGTCGACCATTGCTTTGACTATATTAGTGGAGCCGACCTAGTTGAGAATAGGATAGACGAGGTAGTTGAGAAGGTAGAGGAGGTTGTTAGTGAGAGTGAAGAGGTAGGAGAGGACGAGTGGGTCCCCGAAGTGCTAGAATTGAGTGAAATTAAAAGTGAGAGTGAGAGTACACCTATAGAGAAACCCACCCCATTAGAACTCAAAGTCCTCCCGTCCCACTTAGAGTACGCTTTCTTAGGTGAGGGTTCCGAGTTTCCCGTCATTATTTCGTCTAAGTTAGAGGAGGGGGAGAAGGGTAGGTTATTAGAGGTGTTGAGAGTGAATAGGGAGGCCATTGCATGGCGCCTTTCGGATATTAAGGGCATAAGCCCCGCCTATTGTACCCACCGAATACTCATGGAAGACGACTATAAGCCGGTGGTGCAACCTCAATGGCGGCTCAATCCGAACATGCAAGAGGTCGTTAAGAAAGAAGTGCTTAAGTTGTTAGATGTCGGGGTGATTTACCCCATTTCCGATTCACCATGGGTTAGCCCGACCCAAGTCGTCCCAAAGAAGGGTGGGATGACGGTGATCATGAACGAAAAGAACGAGTTAATCCCTTTCCGTACCGTTACCGGTTGGCGTGTGTGCATAGACTATCGAAAGTTAAACGACGCCACCCGGAAAGACCACTTCCCCTTACCATTCATTGACCAAATGTTGGAGCGTCTAGCGGGTCAACAATTCTATTGTTTTCTCGATGGATTTTGGGTTATTTTCAGATCCCCATCGCCCCGGAGGATCAAGATAAAACGACATTCACATGCCCTTACGGCACTTATGCGTATCGCCGCATGCCTTTCGGGTTATGCAACGCTCCGGCAACTTTCCAAAGATGCATGGTCGCTATATTCCAAGACATGCTTGAGACTTCCATGGAGGTTTTCATGGATGACTTCTCGGTTTACGGCACCAATTTTGAACAATGTCTTTTAAATCTTGATAGGATGCTTAAGAGGTGCATAGAGACAAATCTTATGTTGAATTGGGAGAAGTGTCACTTTATGGTGACGGAGGGGATAGTTTTAGGACACAAGGTGTCGAGAGAGGGTATAGAGGTGGATAGGGCCAAGATAGATACCATAAGTAGATTGCCTCCACCTACTAGTGTCAAGTCCGTTAGGAGCTTTCTAGGTCATGCGGGCTTTTATAGGCGTTTTATAAAAGATTTTTCCAAAATCACACGCCCGATGACTAGGCTTTTAGAGAAGGATGTACCTTTCGTCTTCGACGAGGAGTGCATCAAGGCGTTTGACTTCTTGAAAGAAAAACTTGTTAGTGCCCCGATACTTGTTTCGCCCAATTGGAGCTTACCTTTTGAGCTCATGTGTGATGCGAGCGATTATGCCGTAGGCGCGGTCCTAGGTCAAAGAGTCGATAAGCACTTTCATCCAATCTACTACGCGAGCAAAACTCTAAACGATGCTCAAGAGAACTATACCACAACGGAAAAGGAACTCTTAGCCGTAGTGTTTGCGTTTGATAAGTTTCGCTCATATCTCATGCTTTCCAAAACCACCATGTTCACCGACCATTCCGCTTTGCGATTTCTGTTCCAAAAGAAAGACGCGAAGCCGCGTCTCATTAGATGGATTCTTTTGCTCTCCGAGTTCGATATAGAAATTAAGGATAAAAAGGGAGCGGAAAACGTGGCCGCCGATCATTTATCACGTTTAGAGGATCCAAAGAGAGAAGAGGTGCGTGAGGATTCCATAGGAGACACTTTTCCCCACGAAACCATAGATTTTGTTAGTGCCGAGGCAGAGGGTTTGCCATGGTTCTCGGACTTGGCGAATTATTTAGCAACCGGTGATCTTGTGAGGGGTATGTCTTTTCAACAAAAGAAAAAGCTCCTTAGGGAGGCTAGGAAGTACATTTGGCATGACCCGTACCTATTTAGGATTGGTGGAGATAGAGTGCTTAGGAGGTGTGTTTCAAAGGAGGATGGTTTAGACATCCTTAGACATGTGCACGAGGGTTTAACGGGAGGCCATCACGGAGCGAATGTGACGGCACAAAAGGTGTTTGATAGTGGTTTTTATTGGCCAACGGTAGTTAAGGATGCCGTAGAGTTTGTTAGGACATGTGACCGTTGCCAACGTACCGGCAACATCTCATCCAAGGATGAAATGCCCCAAAATCCCATCCAAGTCTTGGAAATCTTTGACGTGTGGGGCATTGACTTCATGGGACCTTTTCCATCTTCAAGTGGAAATAGGTACATCCTCGTGGCTATTGATTACGTTTCAAAGTGGGTCGAAGCTCAAGCTTTGCCCACCAATGATGCCCGAGTGGTGATGAGATTCCTCAAAAAGTTATTCACGCGTTTCGGAGTCCCTAAAGCTATCATAAGTGACCGTGGCACGCATTTTTGCAATTCCGCCATGGAAAGGGCACTTGCACGCTATGGTGTCACTCATCGTCTTACCACCGCGTACCACCCGCAAACTAGTGGCCAAGTAGAGAATGCTAACCGAGGGGTGAAGAGAATCCTAGAGAAAACGGTAGGAAAAAATAGAAAGGATTGGTTGGAAAAGCTTGACGACGCTTTGTGGGCTTTCCGCACTGCCTATAAGACACCGTTAGGAACAACACCCTTTATGATTGTGTATAGCAAAGCGTGCCATCTTCCGGTAGAGTTAGAGCATAGAGCTTTATGGGCTTTGAAAACCGTTAATCTTGACCTTACCGAGGCCGCTAGAAGGAGGTTCTTCCAAATTCACGAGTTGGAAGCATTGAGGGATGCCGCCTATGAACGATCTTGGAGTATCAAGGAAAAAACTAAGGTGTTGCATGATAGGAGGTTGCGAGGCGTGAAAGAGTTTAAGGTAGGTGATAAAGTGCTTTTGTTCAATTCGAGGTTGAAATTGATAGCAGGGAAATTGAAATCGAGATGGAGTGGGCCGTATGTGGTGAGAGAAGTGTTTCCATACGACACGGTTGAAGTATACGACGAAGTTGACAAAGGAGTATGGAAGGTAAACGGTCATAGATTGAAACATTACTTGGGAGGTCCCATTGATACTACCGAAGAGGAAGAAATTCCTCTAGAGGACCCACCCACCTTTACCGACCAGTGAGTGCGAAAAGCTTCGCGTGTAGAGTATGTACCGTTTGTAAATTTCTTATTTTTTCGTATTTTTCGTAGTTTTTCAGTGTTTGTTTGGTGTCGTTGAGAATTTTGCAGGTTTCATCACCAATACGGAACGGAGAAAGCATGAGAAAAGAGGTCCCGGGTATGTGTCTTGGACACTTAGAAAAAAAATTTGAGGCTTTTGGATGGGTTGGGAAAAGTTAGAAAATTTTTCTAAGGCATGGAAACAAATTTTTCACGAAACCTTCTGCCAAAAACGATGCCTCGCGCGACGCTAAGGGCCCTCGCGTCACGTGAGGGTCAAAGGTCTAAAATTAATTAATTTCATGTCCGCCGCGTTACGCGAGGCCCCTCCCTGGACCCTACGCGTCACGCGACGCCCTATAAACCTTTTTAAAAATCGTTTTAATTGAACCTGTCGCTGCAATGTTTCCTTTTCCCCAATTCAAAACCCTAAACGCGAATTTCACTAAAATCACCATAAATCACTCATTTTTCCACCAAATCACTCCGTTCTTCTTCCTAAATCACCACAATCACATTCCCCACAATCTTAACCTTCAATTTCACCCCAATTTGCGCTCCATTCTCTCGTTTTTGGACAAATTCGTGCACCAAAAGTTCAAGACTTCATTTTTCTTGCTAAATCCGAATCCAAGGTATGATTTCTGTGATTTCTTGCTAGTAGTTGATTTTATTGCTTTGTTGTAGTGTCGGGTTAGTCATGTCTTAGATTTAGGGTTGGTGTAGGTTCATAAAGTTGGGATTTTTGAGCTTTTTGCCATGTTAGTGATATGCGGGTGGATATGTTTGGGATGTTTACATACAATGGGGTTTGCGGATGGTTCGGGTTGGTTTGCTTGAGGTTGTTTGACACTTATGGGGTATGTTTGGACAACTAGACAACATGTTTGAGCTTTACGGGTTTGTTTGGCTATAACTACGAATTTTTGCTAAAAAAATAGGTTTTTGAACTGATTTTTGCAAGTATGATTAGTTTTCTAAACAGATTTTGTGCCACCAATGTTGCGTCAAGGTTTAAAAAGTCAAACTCTCACGTGTTTCGCCTCAAGTGTGGGGATATTTTGGCACTTATGCTTAATTGAGGACAATTAAAGTGCCGGGAGGAGATAGTGTACATTGAGTCGTAGGTCATTCGAGTCATTGAGTCTAGTAGTTTCTTTAGAGTAGTTTGAGTCCAGTGTCGGGTTTACTTATATGCACGTACAAGTTCACAACATTTTGCCCGCACTCAATCTCCATTCGGGTAGAATGATGTGTAACTTATGCTTTTGTAAACGGTAACCCATTTTTTCGAAATTAGCCGCGAATGAAATGCTATACGGCTATTTTCATTTTCTGAAAAAAAAAATTAAAAAATTGAAAAATACCAAAAATTGCTTGTGATTACTAACAGTCTGCATTGTTTTTCTTGTCAAATCTTTCTTGTTTTGCAGAACATGTCGGGTGAAGGTTCGTCGTCAAACCCAAGAAAAAGGAAGATCAAGTATCGCGGGAACGATAGGAGGGTGTATTCCCGAATTGAGAGGTTGGTCGATCACCCGATATTGGATTTTGAAGAGGCTACTGAAGAGAGGGTAAAGCTCAAAAAGTATGTGGTAACTCAGACATTGGAGCATCGTGTAATTGATTGAGAGTGGTTACAAGGCATGGGAGCGAGTGAGCGTGTGGTAGAATTATTGGGGCCGAGGTTGAGGATGGCGATGGATGCTTGTAACGGGCCGCAGTATACCGAACTTACAATTGAGTTTCATTGTACCTTCCGTCACAAAGAGGGTACTTTTGCTGAAAAGGATGCGGTATCGTTCTCATTGGGTAGAAATCTTTATGAAATGAATATGGCTCAGTTTGGAGTAGCTCTGGGTTTTTACACACCGGAAGAAGTGGAGACGGATGAATTTGTGAATGGGTTAAGGGGTGTGTACAATCACCCTTGGCCGAAGTGTTTGAATTCAGTGGATTTGGAAAGATTTTGGCATACAATTGCGTCTCAGCCGTTCGCTCAAACGAACCTCATCACATTGGTTCGTGATCCGATATATAGGTATATTTTGAAGGTGTTGGCGACGACGGTTGTGGCGAGGAAGTCGGGAGAGAATAAGGCGAATTGGTTGGATATTTTCGCGTTGATGTGCATGGTTGAAAGGCGAAACTGGAACTTAGCTAGTTTCTTTGCATGGTCGTTCAATAGGCCTCGTCGGGGAGGAAAACGGGCTGCTATGGATCTTGGGCCTTATATAGCTCGGTTGGCAAGGAATATTCGGGCCCTTACAAAATACAAGCTTGAGCAGATGCATGATGGTATGCCCACGGTTCGTTGGGATGTTGCAGATTTACGGTTGGCAGGTATTCTTACACATTCGGACCCGCCAGAGTGGAACTTCGAGGTTTGTGCTCCTCCGCAGCGACAGCCGGCACCTCGACAGAGGCGTGCGATCCCAGCGCCACAGCAGCCAGTTAGACAGCCGAGACCCGACCCGTTCACTCCTGAGGCTGCTTTTGACTACACGCAGCAGAGGTTTGATCAGATTGAAGATAGGATGCGGGTTGACCATCAGTGGACCATGCAGAGCCACCACCGACAGGACGATATGCTCAGGTACATGATGTCGGGTATGTCACTAGGTCCACAGATACCTCCACCCTTTGCGGGATTATTACCTCCACCAGTTTATGGAGGCGAGCAGCAGACCCCATATGTTTATGGTCAGTATCCGGGGTATGACCAGTGGGGGGGTCAAAGTGGTTATGCGTATAGTGGTCAGTTCGGGTGGCAGCAGGCTGGAGGTTCGGGAACACAGCAGATGGAGGAAGATTCTGAGGAGGAGTGATGTAGCAGACTGCAGCAGCATATATATCCTTTCATGTTTTATTTTATTTATGCTGTTTCAGTAGTTCGATATGGTTGTATCCGTAGGACATATTTTTATTTTCTGTTTGAATTTCGGATGATGCTACGGTAAACGTTTGGTAGTGGTATGTATGGTATGGTACTTGTGTTTAGGGTGATGATTTGGAGCCGCTTTCCGTTCGTGTGTGTGAGAGAGTTTGGTATTGTTTGCTGAGCACGTTTGGTATTGGAGGGCTTATGTGGAAACGACTGGCACTTTGACAGTCTCACATATCAGTTAAGTCGGTTTCCTTCTTGTTGTTGTTGTATTTTTATTTTATTTCGTCGTCTAGTTATTTAGTAGTTCGTTAGTAGTCTAGTAGTTTTTAGGTAGTTGTCGAGTCGTGTTTTCGTTCTTGCATTAGGGACAATGCAATCTCTAAGTGTGGGGATGGGAATACATGTAAATGATCGAGTCTTTATTATTGAAAAAAAATTACAAAATTGAAAAAATCCAAAAAAATTGAAAAAATCAGAAAATGTCTTTCGAAAAAAAGAAGTTTGCATGTTTGAGCGGAAAATGATAGAAAAGAAAATTTTTTTGCTTGGGTTCGAATAATAATAATATGAGATTTAAATAAATCGAGCTTGCGTCTAGTTAGGGATATGTGGATTGGCCCGGGTTTGGTTTTAAGTCCCTTTGAGCTAATATATCTTAATTGTCGGTCTGCTAGTGGGTTTCCGCCTGGGAGATATGGGAAACTAAAACCGCCAATAATAGTATAAGGGGCACCGTTATAAGTTAAAACCGTTAGAGTATGTGATCATGAAAAAAATAGAATAAAAAGTGAGCTAGAAACTAAATGAAAGTAATGCATTCCTATGTAGTTTGGGTTGGGGATAGCGACTCTACAGCCAAATTGCCTCTAGGGTGTGTGAAATCGACTGTGCTAGAAAAAATATATAAATAAATAAGTACCGAAACCTAAGTAATCTGTGGTTGGGGATAGCGACTCTACAGCCGGATTGCCTCTTGGCTAGGGAAAGCACCGTCTAGTCTCACGAAAGAAAAGAAAAAAAAAGCGAAAAAAAAAATGGAAAAAGAAAAAAAAAGTTTGATTGTAAACTCTCTTGGTTTTGATATAAGACGGTTGGGAATTGGTCAAATGATCGTTCTTTTAGTCCTATAAGCTTGAGGCGGGAGTAGGTGGACTGTTGATTCTAGTGTGAGACCCTAGGTGGATTGACCGCACTTAAATTAAAATCACATGATAAGGGCTTAGGATTGGGTTCGGGTTTAAAGAGGACAAAGTATATTCGCAATCGCAGCTAACGCAAGCCTGGGTTTTAATTAATTATACCTATAATTTTCGACCCAAGTGAATATTTATCTCTGATTCCGTTGCATAATTCTTTTTCGGGGACGAAAAAAGAGTAAGTGTGGGGATGTTTGATGTACTGAAAAGTACATATGTTTATAGTGTATATTTTGGTCAGTTTTCAGTCGTTTAGAGTCTAGTTTAGGTTAGAACTTCGATACTGCTGACGTTAAGCTTTGATTTCAGGTCCCGTAACTTAAAGTGATGAAAAACGAGTAAAACCGAGCAGTTTGGAAGAAAACCGGGATTCGTACGCGCGTCGGAGAAGCTGGAAGTTGAATTGAATAAAAAGAATAATTAAAATTGAATAGGGAAGCGCCGCGTCACGCGACCCCCCCTAGGCGTCACGCGAGGCCCTATAACTCCGGGAAAATTAGGGTTTTGAAGAATTGATTTCCAAGAAACTGAACACAATTCTAATTACGAATCAAGAAACCCTAGGACGAATTTCGGAGGTGATTTTGAGTACTCTGGAGTGCTTTAGCTTGCGGGAATCAATCGGTTGAAGCTTGGATCGTGGAAGTGAAGATTGTTCGGGTTTTATCTCCCGGTGTTCTTTAATTTCGTGCTTTCAATACTTTCCGATGAATTCTTGTTTTGAACTTGCTTTGTTTATTTTGAACATCATGTTTCTTGGCTAAACTTTAGATACTACCTAGATTTGATGATGGTTTAATTCATGTTTGGCTCTTTTAACGGTTTTTATTGATTGATTATGGATTGACTTCTGAAAGTAAAGTGTTCTAGATTTTCTGAGTTGGTGCGTGTGCGTATTTACTTTTGATTGTGGATTGTTTACTGTTTCACATAGATTTTGGTGGATGTCTTTCACATAATAGATCTGTGTTGATTATTTGCATCCTTGCGGGTCCGGGTGATCTTTGGGTAAATCGGCCGATAGCCTTAGAAACAGTAATTAAAATATAATTAGAAGTAAATATTCTGCTTAACTTGTCGCTGAGAGGCTCGAGTTAGTTATTAGGTCTCGGTGCAGTATATAGCTAAATTAGATTTTGAGAGAAGTCGACGTTAGTTCCCTAATTGCATTTGTGTCTAGTAAACCAAGTCAGAACCTAGAATTGCCTTAGATTGTCGCGCTGAGAGGTAGATAATCGTATTAGGGCACTTTTAGAATCGTTAGAGGACTGAGAGGAAATCTAACAGTCGGTATACATAACAGCCTTGTAGGGTTTCCTAGGTTTCTTCCTGAGAAGTGTCGGGAAGTCTTAGCATTGAATACCTTAAGGTTTAGTACTTTACGATCCCGGCTCCATACAACAATAAAACCGTTAGAAGTCCATTCATAGTTAAACTGGATTCAAGTCTAGGTAGTCCTTAATCTCATCTGAATTAAAACCTTAGTCTTCGTTCGTACTTTAGTTTAATTTCATTTTAAGTGCAATTTTAGGATTTTAGTAAAAACCCCCCTTAAAATACAACAATTGTTTAATCGCGTCAGTGTCTAGTCTAAATAGAGTCGTTAACGTAATTCATTAGAGTCTTTGTGGGTTCGACATCCGGACTTACTTTTCTGTGCTAGAGTCGACCGGTACACTTGCTGGTGAGTAGTTTAGTCAGGTTAAAGAGTCTAGATTTTTTATTACTTGAGTCTTAGTTTAGGGTAATTTTAGTTTAATTAGTTGAATTACTTTTTCCATATCAAGTTTTTGGCGCCGTTGCCGGGGATTCTTGGCAATTGCGTTAACTGCTTTGTTTGGATTTCAACTGATATCGTTACGTGCTTTTTGTGTGTTTGTGAGTCGTAGGAGTCCAAGTAGTTTTAGTGTCTTTTTCGTATTTCTTTGAGTCTTTTGTTGGAGTTGACTTACTTGTTTTATTCTTGGTTTTGTAGTTCATGCCCCACACGCGTTCGCAGGACCAGTGAAGCCACCAATTGACAAGTCTTCCTTCTCCACACCAATCCCTCAGGTTCGAAAACCCCTAACTTCATCTTTAGCCCTTTCTGACTCTACACTTCCATCTAAACCACCGAACTACGACTTCACCCTGAAGTCATCACCCCATAATTCCCCACCACCCTCCCGTCACCCTAGTCCACCACCAGTTCACCAAATGGCCGAAAACCAAACTGTCCACCAGCGTTCCACCGCGGGTTTTACCGCAAACTCACCAAACTGGTTGGAGGAGGTTCAGTTTCTGGGTCACATTGTGAATAGTCAGGGTATCCATGTCGACCCCGCGAAGATTGAAGCCGTCAAAAGCTGGATTACGCCTAAGAACCCGTCTGAAGTTCGTTCTTTCCTCGGACTCGCGGGCTATTATCGACGATTCATTAGAGGATTCTCCAAGATCGCTGTGCCACTTACCGCTCTTACTCATAAGGACAAGCCTTTTGTGTGGGGAAACGCACAAGAGACTGTCTTTCAAACCCTCAAGCATATGATGTGCAACGCTCCGATTCTTACGCTGCCCGACGGAAGCGACAACTTCATTGTCTACTGTGATGCTTCTAACCTTGGTCTCGGCTGTGTCCTCATGCAGCGAGACAAGGTTATAGCCTACGCATCTCGTCAGCTCTAGATCCACGAGAAGAACTATACAACCCATGACCTCGAGCTAGGCGCGGTTGTCTTTGCATTGAAGATTTGGCGACACTACCTGTATGGCACTAGGTGTACAATCTACACTGACCACAGGAGTTTACAACACATCTTTAATCAGAGAGAGCTTAATATGTGTCAACGCCGATGGGTAGAACTTCTCAACGACTACGACTGTGAGATTCGTTATCACCCAGGCAAGGCGAATGTGGTTGCCGACGCGCTCAGCAGAAAGAGTTACGTGCTCAGTACCCGAAACATCCAAGCCCAGCACAACCTCGAAACCCTTATTCGTGAAGCTCAACATGCTTGCTTTAATGAGCGTACATTGAAGAGAGAGAGAATCTATCACGATGGAGCTCAATTGGTAAGCAAACCCGATGGGATATTCTATTATCTGGATCGAATTTGGATCCCTAAGCGGACTGAATTTCGAAAGATTATCATGAATGAAGCCCACAAGTCCCGGTATTCTATTCATCCCGGCATAGATAAGATGTACCAGGACCTACGCTACAAGTACTGGTGGCCGGGCATGAAACGAGATATCGCCCTATACGTTGGAAGTTGCTTAACTTGTGCAAGAGTCAAGGTTGAACATCAAAGACCTTCTGGCTTACTCGAACAACCGCCGATACCTATATGGAAGTGGGAGAGTATAGCTATGGATTTCATAACAAAACTCCCGCCCACGCCATCAGGTCACGACAGTATTTGGGTCATAGTCGATCGTCTAACGAAATCAGCCCACTTTTTGCCGATACGAGAAGACTACAAGGTGGAACGACTAGCCCAAATCTACACCGACGAGATCATTTGTAATCATGGTACGCCTCGTGACATCATTTCAGACCATGACGCTCAGTTCACTTCGCGATTGTGGGAAACGTTTCAAGCGACCCTTGGTACGTCGCTTAGTCTGAGTACTGCATTCCATCCTCAAACCGACGGACAGACTGAAAGAACGATCCGTACTCTTGAAGACATGCTCCGAGCGTGTGTCATAGATTTTGGTGGTAGTTGGAACAAACACCTGCCATTGGTGGAATTCTCGTACAATAACAGCTATCATGCCAGCATTCAAATGACACCTTTCGAGGCTTTGTATGGTAGAAGATGTCGATCGCCTATTGTATGGCACGAGATCGGTCACTCGCAACTAACCGGTCCTGAAATTCTACAAGAAACGACTGAAAAGATCCATCAGATTCGAGATAACTTGGTAAAAGCTCGGAACAGACAGAAAAGTTACGCCGATAGAAGACGCAAGCCCCTGGAATTTGAAGTTGGTGACTACGTACTCCTAAAGGTATCACCTTGGAAGGGTGTAGTCCGATTCGGCAAGAAAGGGAAACTCGCGCCTCGATATGTTGGACCTTTTAGGATTCTGGAAAGAATCGGAAAAGTCGCCTACAGACTCGAACTACCGGAGGAACTCAGTAACGTCCACCCGACTTTCCACGTCTCTAACCTCCGAAAATGCCTTGCTGATCATGATCTAATCGTACCACTCGATGATCTTCAGGTCAACGAAACGTTACACTTCGTGGAAAAGCCTGTCGAAATCATGGATCGCCAAACCAAGCAACTCAGGCGCTCTCGCATCCCGATCGTGAAGGTCCGATGGGAAGGCAAACGAGGCGCGGAGTTCACTTGGGAACTCGAAAGCGACATGAAGGCCAAGTACCCGCAGTTGTTTAAATAAATAGATCTGAAGCATCAAATTGGTAAATCACGGCGTTGTGTAGCATTCGACCTAATTTCGGGACGAAATTCCCTAAACAAGGGGAGGCTGTAACACCCCGTGTTTTCGAATGTCAAAGTCAAAGTCAAAGTCCAAGTCAACTTTGACTTCTTTGACTGTTAAGGTTTCTTTTTACCTTTTCCTATTATGTGGAGTAAGTATTGTCTAATGAAATGATCGAATGTTTAATCAATGCGACCGATTTACGACTGTGAATAGTAGGAAGTAATAATGCGATAAAGTTAATCAATCAATAATCAAGCTAATCGATTCAATCGAACTCGAGACTCGAATTATGTGAACTCTGGTGTTATTATACGTGTGTGTGTGCCTTATGTGTTACTTGTGCGTGTTTACTTATATGTTTGGTGTGGTATTCAAGTGAATCAATCAAGAATCGAATCGAAACTCGAAAAGCAATCGAACTCAATCGAAACCGACATCGAAATGTGACTTATAGAAGATTGTATGTTAGATATAGTAGCTGGGGACTGAAAGTAATTTGACTAGGAACTCTATCGTATTCGTATTATCGTCCATCGAAATCGAAACATCGAAAAGCGTCTCGAAATACTCAAAGTGGGTCGCGGATCGAACATGAGACATCCGGATCGAACAGGCCAGCCGATCGGCTAGCATCTTCCTAGCCGATCGAGCAGCCCATTCGATCGGAGCTCCTGGCCGATCGGCTGCCACTTTCCTCTTTTGGAGCCTATAAATAGGGCTGTCATTGTCACACTTTCCATTTTTGGAAAGCTCTGACCGAACCAGCCTTCTTCCTCACATTTTCTCAGATTTCTCTCAACTCCGGTAAGTTTTCACTCTAATTCTTGTACGTTTTTTATCACTACATGATTCTACACCTTTCTATCTTTCAAAACTCGATTTCTAACCGTGAAATCACCAAGATCCAAGTGTTCTTGGGTGATGTCATCATGGTGTTCTTGAAGAACACCAAACTTTGGTCTCATTCAACCGTGAATAGCTTAGATCTGACCGATTTCCACATAAACAAACTAAGATTCTTACAAATCTTAACATTTTTATGAATAATTTCCAACTTTCTTCAACCTTTTACACTCAAAACCTTAAAACCGGTAGAAACGGAGCTTGAACCGGCTAACTAATCATTCTAACAGTTAAGAGGTTCAAGATTCGGATTCTATATACTAGGTTCACCGATGATGGGTTAAACTCTAAACCGACGTTCCGAACCGTTCACCGGCCGGACTTGGGTGATTCTTGTCCGAGTCGAAGAAACGAGTAGGAACGGAGGATATCATAGTTCAACTCGTTATCAAAACTACCTCGATATGACGACAAGTAATTAAACATCCAAGAGTTAGATGAAAGGCCGACCAGGTCAGACTTGCTGGCCGAACGGCTAGGCTGTTCGAATAGCCCAGCCGATCGGACATGCCAGCCGATCGGCTAGCACATGGTCCCACACTTTTCGAATTTTATGAAGTATGCTATTGACGAAGTGATGTTCGATCGAATACGCTACTCGATTGGTAAACATTACTCTTCGGATCATGAGATACTATGCTTCAACACTTAATCGTTTTTACAACTCGTTCGTAGTATGGAATGCCAGCCGATCGAACAGTCCGTTCGATCGAGCGACATCCTGTTGAGCATCACTCTAAAGTTCCCAGCCGATCGATTAAGCCGGCCGATCGAACGGACCGTTCGATCGATCGACCTGAAAGGTAAGGACATTTTTGTGTTCTCATATACTACAACGAAAACTTCAAAAGTTCAAATCCTCAAACACAAACACACCAGAGGAAGAAACAATCCACCCGAATGGCCCAGCCGATCGAGCCTACCGGCCGATCGAACAGGACTGTCCAAACGGACATACCAGCCGACCGAACAGCCCGTTCGATCGAACCTGCCGTTCGATCGACCAGCCCATTCGATCCATTCACACTTGTCTTATTTTCCACGTTACTCATTGTTGTGCTATCGAACTATTCAGGCTAACCCTACTCTCAGCGCTCCCTTCAATCCATAATCAATCACTGTGAGTATACTCGATCCCTTTTTGCTTTTAGCACTTTTGGGTGTTACATACGTTGCTTATATCAAAACATAAACGATCACACTACTCAAACTATTTGAACGCTAACCAATATGCATGTATTACGTGAATTAATGAATGCTTTTGTTGATTGTGTTTACACGTGGAATGCTGTCTACCTGCCTTAACGACGTAGTACTATAGTTTGGACTCAGCACCCGTTCACACGGGGGTTGTTAAGGACAATTACTTGCATGGATTACGGTGGTAATCATGTATTGCGAACCGTCTCGGACGGTCAACCCGCAGTCATTGGTATCGATAGGTCCATGTCGATAATTAACATGCTTCGTTTTCCTCTGTGTACGTGCTGGTTATGCGTAAACTATTCGAACTCTATATGCTACTATCAAACTTGTATGCTCACCTTTACATTTTATGTATTGACTTTATTTTAACGTATGTGACAGGTAATTAGGATGCTTATTTGCTAGGAAAGCAAGGCTAGAATAAGTTTCTAGAAGCCCCCAACAAATAGTTGCCTGCCAAGAACAAGCATCTGAGGCATAGTTGTCTGTAGATCTTGTCCTCTGGCATTACAGCCAGAAAGCCAACAGAATAGGGGTCTAGAAGCAGATAAACAATTGCTGTAATAATATTTGAATCTGAGTTGTCGGAACGGAATTTCTTGTTTGGATGATTATCTGTAATGACATGTTTGTTTATTCGGGATACGGTATGGGACGTATCTTTAACTGGATTATATAAATAGTTGTTATGGAAACTTCTGAACAATCTGTTTCGCTCAGTGCTGCGCCCCGATAATTCCGCCATCGGTTGGGGTGTGACAGTAGCTATTTCTGATTTCTGGATTTATGGGTGCACACCATGGCTGCGTTTATTATTCCTTATGATTCTTGATGTTCATGAGAATACTTGTAAGCTAGGATTGCTAGTAATCGCGCTTCATTGGTGATTTGACTGCAAAAGTGATTAGTAATAACTAGGGTTTTGTTTGTGGATTGAACTCGTAATGATGATAGTTTTAATGATTCATCTGATGTTATCATGGTTGGGTTTGTGTTAAATACAATAATGCTTATGTGTTAGGGTTTATGAGAATCAAGAATCATGCATGATGATATCGATAATATGTGTAGTCCCGTGTATGTGGATTAGGGTTTAGGATCTTGATGCCCGAGCATGTTAAATATGCTAAAAGTCTGTTGTAAATGACTTATTATCTGATGTTAGTCGTTATTATAAGGTGTTGTGATCATATGTGCGCGTTTTAGTAACGTTTAAGCGATAAACAACATGATGAGTAACATTTACAGCCAACTTTAGTTGGCTGTAAACGGACCGTTGTTAATCGAAAAATTGATTTTATGAAGTCTAAATTATATGTTTTCGAAAAACTAAATGGCACTAGAATCACATCTTTTTGAGGTCGTTTGCTATTTTTAAAGGTCCGTTTTGTACAGCAGCAAAAGCTGCGTTTTTTCTGCAGAAAATGCGTGTTAATTTTTTCGTCATAACTTGAAATCTGGATAGGTTCCGGTCATGAAATTTGTACTGTAGATGGCCACTGATGTCGTCGTAATTCTCCAACTGGAATTTCGTCAATCCGACTTACGATGAATTTTAAATGAATTTTTCCGTGGACTGCAGTCAAAAAGTGACGAATCTGATTGCAGCCCGGTAAATGATTTTTATAAAATCACTGGTAATGAATTGGATCCCGAGATTTTTACACAATAATATTTAGATCGTTTAAAACATTCTTTAAAAATTTGGGAATTTTTGGAATAAGTTAACTATTTTATTAAAATGCCCGAAAACAGCCCAGTTTTGGATGTTAAAGCTGAAACGACGTAAGTAGTAATTTGCGTGTCTAAATGTCGGGTAGGTTATCTGAGAATGATCTAACGTGTTAGATGTCAATGAAAATTTTATGTGCAATATCGTATTCTTGCTTTTTAATGATTATAGACGAGATGTTTATATGGGTGTGAACTGTTAAAGTGAGTGCGTGTTATGTGATAGATGCGTGTAGGAACTTTGTGTTTTATTTAAATCCATTAACAAACTAAATGGTAATCATATTAGGACGTGATTGACCAACCCTGACTATTAGCTATTTTAAGAGTTCAACCGAGCAACCAAAGGTGAGTTCACACTTTTTATAAGGCATGGGATTCCCGATGGTTTGGGAATGGGTTAACGTTTAATAAGGAAACCTGCGTATTCTCTTTTGGGTAGAATACGTACTCCCACCCTCTAGGGTGAAGAGTGACAACATTGAAACCTACGTGTTATTCTTGACACGTACTCCCGCCCTCTTAACTGAAGGGTGACAACATTGACACTAGACAAAAACTCTATCATTAAGTCCCTCATTTTATATCGACTTAATCGCCGGGCCAATGTCGAACGGGTCATTAGTTAAATAGCGCTATTAGGTTTAACAAGCCTCACACCGTGCCACAGAGGACGAGCGTGGACTAATGGACTTGGGCACTAGTCAATGATGATAGACATTGACGCAGGGCACATAAACATAACTACAGTCAGTAGTCGATATGGTAACGGGTCTAGTGGGATACATGGGGAAGCCCCCACTGAGTATGGTTTGGGAAACAAGGAACTGGTTAACTCGTGGTTTTCAAAACATAACTATGGTTTTTGGAACAACGTTAAAATGGACAGCCAACTGTGAATTCGCTCAACTTTGTTGTTGATTCGTTATTATATGCCTTGCAGGTCGTTAGGTGCTTAGATGGAGCTTGCACAGGAGGAAGAGGTCGTTGTGGGACATGGACTGTTGAGTTCCATGTTAAACTTATGAACTTTTATACTTTATTATGGTTTTGAACTTAATGCTTCCGCTGATAACTTAAACTTTGTTGAATTGTTTTGACACCAATTATATTGTTTGGTTTGGACTTTTATTTATTTAATTATATCGTTCTATATGATTGGTGGCTGGATCCTGGTCAGTCACGCTCCCTGCGGTGATACTCCGCTTGTGGATTTTGGGGGTGTGACATAAAAAGTAGCGAAAATGACATGTTTTTTAGGCTTTTTTAGTTAGTTTTCAAGTTTTCACTTTAATTAGGGGTTTTTAATTGAACCCTCCCTAACCTTGATTTGGTAAAAGTTAGAGTAAACTTCCGTTTTGCTCTCTGTGGTTTGGTCGTCTTAACGGTTTTGCTCCAATCTTTTAAAAATAGCCATTTTACTCCCTAATGTTTCGGTTTTGTCACCAGTTTGCTCCCTGCCGCACAACTTTCTCTTTATTGATTGATTTAACTGAGTTAAGAGTCAGGGAGCAAATTGGTGACGAAATAGAAACATTAGGGAGTAAAATGGTTATTTTTAAAGGATTGGGGCAAAACCATTAAAACGACCAAACCACAGGGAGCAAAACGGAAGTTTACTCTAAAAGTTAGCTAGGCTAAGTGAATTTTAGTTTCAAATAATCATAACAAACAATTCGCACAACATTCATTTTGTAACATATTCACATATCATACTTTAACCTTTGGATTTAGCGTTAAGGTGACATTCAACATGAAGGGTATCATCACTCATGTAGTGAATTGTATAGCCATTGTTGGCACCCGTAGGTCACCACCTATACTGGTAGTGCCATAGGTAATCGTTTATACTCACAACACCATAGGTAAACCGTTTATACTCGCAACTCCTTAAGTAATTGCCTATACTAATATACTCGTAGGTACTGTATTATGCTCCTCACATGCCATGTTCACAACCTTAGACCACGTAACAAGACTTGCAGCCTCATAGGTAACTGGTTAGATTTATATGAACAGATTCGATAAGCTAACGTTGTTGACCGAGTTATAGTTCGTAAGAGTTACACCTTAGGCAACGAATATTAAATCCACTTAACTGGATTAACTGGTGACCACGAATAATTAACGAAACAAAATATATAATTATCTAAATTAATTATATATTCACGAGAAACAAGATTTATAGTTATACGGGTTATAAATAATATAAAGTTTAATTATTTTATTTAACTAAATGATATCTTTTATTTTGGGGCTAAATCTCGAAACGTTGTTTATGAGATTGATCTATAAACAAATAATAATATATATCATCTCTCTAAGGTATCAAGGCTGGTATTAATGATACATTTTTATGGCATTATAGACCTGTCCACATAAGCAAGGTACACATAAAAAGGGCTCAAATATGTGGGGATCCTTGAATCCACCAGACAAGACTCGTTTGATGATTTCAAATCTTGCTTAGCTGGAAAACTCACTAAGGGTCCCTTCACCCATGTTGGTGATTGCAAATCTACTAGGACTCATACACAAAGATTTATATGGTCCTTTTAGAACCATGACTATAAATCAGGAAACATACTTTGTTTCATTCGTCGATGATTAAAGTTAATATGTGTCACAAACCCTGACCCTACCGTGGACGGGAGCCGTGAACAGTTCCAGTGGTACCAATGTTCTTTAAAATTTTGCAACCGAAAATTTCATCAAGATCGTGTGTTAGAAAAAATATCAGAGTTAACAAACACCAAGATTTTTATTTCATAACTTATAGGATAAAACCCATATTTACATAAAAGGTTTTCATAAGGATAAACCCTTAATTACGAAACACGTTTCTTTATTTAAGTGATATAGCCACTTATTTAAGCTTTTTGTGCCTTGTAGCACTTTCCCTTTCTTTCGGATTGGTTTGTTTACATAGATTGAATATAAGTTCTGCTTGCGATCGTTACTCGTTGGATGAAGACATGAGGTGAGAGATTAGGGTTTCGAATAGCACTGGATCGGCTCCGAGTATTGCCGCTAGTTGTGCTTCTTGAACTTGAGGATCCATCGCCGGTGGAATGAGAATGGGGTGGATTGACGGTGGCGATGACGACAGTGATGATGGAGGGAATTAAGAGAGTGATTGGATTGGGGCGGATGACTAATTAGGGCAAATAGGGAGATATAGTAGTGACTGTTAGAGTATTGTGGGTTACCTCCATAGTGTTGTAGTTTTTTTTTTCCGAATAACTTTGTAGAAATGTAATAAAGTTTGTTAGAGTGTTCCAATTAAATGACTAAATTATCATGTTAACAAGTAACAATGATGATGTAAGTATTTTTTCAATTTACTTTTAACTTAATCCAAAATATTGTGTATGCTAAAATAAAAAACAACCAACACATAAAGTATACACCACCGATCATATTTACTGTCCACTCGTTAGCTTGCTTTATTTCCACTCTTTCTTCCAAACTTTCAAGCACTTGTGGTTCAATTTCATATGGAACCTTTTACATCATAGCGTAACTGCATAAGATCAAAGATCGACAAAATAGGTTACACCGGATGTGACTGTACAAAACAAATTCCGGCTATGAAGCCTTCAATTCGACATGGAACAGTTTGTCGGAGTAGAGATTCCGATACTTACTACTTTCGTCATCTGTAAGGGAAGAAATTTTGAACGCATGATAATTATTTTCATCTTTAGGCCGGAGGGTAACTCACCACCGATAGCGCCCCATCGGCGCCACCACCCATACCGACAGTTTAAAGGGGGCGCCATGGTTAACTCGCTAGTATGGTAACGAAGACGAATTGGCAGGATCGAGGGTGTTTGGTCAAATGTTACCGTTGAATGGTAACTTCAAATTTAAAAAAAAAATAATTTCATATTTTATAAATTTAACCTATAAATACCCCACTTTTTTCCATTATATTCATCCCTTCTACCTCAATCTTTATAAAAATCAAAACACTTTTGTTTATACAATCACACAATGTTTCCCAACAACCAAAACCCGTGGGATCCGACCAATCCGTTTTGGCAAAGTGCGCCAAACAACGAGCAAGAAAACCGTTATCGAAGAGACTCGCGTACGGGTGAGCTTGGATATTATCCGCCCTAGGTCAAAACGGTCCAAATCAACATCCACTACCGAACCATCCGAGTCTGATGGCCGTACAACAATTAATCTAAACGATGATTTATGGGGCTGTAAACAAACCAAACGTTCAACGAACAGTTCGTGAATCGTTCGGCGGGAAGTTCGTTTATTTCCATTCGATTGCTTAACGAACGAACACAAACAAAAAATTTCGTTCGGTTAGCTTAGCGAATGAACACGAACAAAGGTCTTGTTCGTTCGACTGTGTTCATGAACTTTCGGTAATATGTTCGGTTACGTTTGTTCATGTTCGTTCGGTTACATCCATTCGTGTTCGTTTGATTATATTAAAAAATTAATAAATAATAAACCTTTTATGTAAACACATTGAAAACTTGAACCCCTATTTTTTTCTAAGTTAGCTAAAATTTGGACATTCAAGATAGTTTTTGGGGTAATTATGTCTAAGTTAGTTAAACTTTGAATAATTATGCCTAACTTAGTTAAACTTGATTCATCGTTTGGTGGTAGTAGTAGACTTCTTCTGTTTTGATTTATCATTTGATGATTGTATTTAACTACTTATGTCCAATGTTAAGGTTAAGAATGGTTTTATTTTTTATTTTCATGTTAGATGTTTGTTTACGTTCGTTTTTATTCGTTTGCGTTCAAGACCAGTGTTCACGAACTGTTCGTGAACAAGTGAATATCGTTAACGAACGAACACGAACATAAACTTATATTCGATATGCGTTCGTGAACAGTTCGCGAACATGTTAATTTCCTTAACGAACGAACACGAACATGACCTTGTTCGTGTTCGTTCGGTTCGATTACAACCCTAATGATTGACGAATTTGAAGAACCGCAAGAGCTGTCACAACCAAAGGGTAGGAATAAAAGTAAGGCAGCGACACGAGGAAAGTCTTCTTCAACGACATCGAATGACCCGTCAAAGTTGAACGAGTTCGAGGCAAGTCTCAACCAAATAATCTCGATGAAGGAAAAAGAGCAAGAACTAAAAACAGAGAAACAAATCCAGAAAGACATGGAATTTCTCGCGAAAGACTTTTCAAATCTAGCAGAGAAGGACCGAGTCATTTTGGAGGCTCGTAAGGCACACATTCGAGCGAAATATATGTAGTTTTTATTTTCTAGTACCTTATTTTTTAACTTGGCATTTTTTAGGACTTTGTAATGTTTTTCTTTTTTTAATGAAATTATTTTTTTTTTAATTTTCTAGTTATTAAAATTGACATTTAATTTAAAAAATAAAATATATAAATAAAAAAATAATTAGGTAATGATGACAGAGGCTTTATCCCACACCCCGCAAGTTAAGGGAAGGGGCCTTAAAGCCCCCTGTCTGACGTGGATCTGACGTGACGCTGACATGGCGTGATAAAGCCCCTAGAGGCTTTATCCCACAACCCTCCAGCCTTAGGGTGTAAGGGGTGCTCACCTCTTAGGTGAGTCCCCCCTCTTACACACAACCAATCACATAGTGCCATGTCAACTCCCCTAATACACTCCCCTAATACCGATTTTTGATGGCGGCACTCCCCTATTAGGTGAGTTCAAAATTAATTTTTTTTTTGGTAAAATTATGGATGTTTAAAAATTAAATAAAAGACATTTCATTAAATTTAAATAAAAATACATTCAAAGTAGAAAATAAAAAACACATTCAAAGTAGAAAATAAAAAACACATTCAAAGTAGAAAATAAAAATTACATTAAAACTAGAAAACTAAAATTTTAGAAATCGCATGGCCACCCGTACTTGTTAGCGATTTCTCGCTTTCGGGCGAGGATGATCGGCAACATACTTGGCGGAACATCGTCGTGCGGCTTAAGGAATGTTTTCATATCTCGATCGAAATTGTAGTTTTTCATCGTCTCGAGTTGTGCCGATATGAGCTCGCGAGCCTCCGACTCTCTTTTTTTCCTCAATTCGATCGCCTCCAATTCTACCGCTTGCTTCGCTTCTTTCATGGCGGTGTACACTTTGAATTGTGCCGCCAACTCGGCCGAGCTTCCCTCGGACGATGTAGCTTGATGCTTGTCTCGCCGTTGTGCTCTTTGTGGCGAGGGATCTTCGTTCATATCCGGTATCGAAAAGTCCACGTCAACGGGCTTTCTTTTATGTGCCGAACCTTCACCTTCCTCACCCATCAATGGGACTTGGGCCCATTTCTCGTGTCTTCGAACGACCTCCCACGCCTCGATGTGTTGAAAACCGCTTGGAAATCTTTCTTTAAATTCTTTTAACGCGACTTTCATCACGTCGAGATCCTTACATCCGCTTGCTCGTGTGCGATCCTACATGTTATAAAATAAAAAAAATTAGAAAGTGTTAAAAAAGTATGAACTTAGAAAAAAAATTAAAAATATGCAATGTTAAAAAAAATATAATTTTTACCGCTTGTTGGTATAGGCCCTTGAAAAAGTTTATTTTCGCATGCATCGGGTTCCATTTAGACCGTACTTGATGAACGGTCCGGTTACTTCCACCGATAGTTTTGTTAAAGTGCTCTAAAATTTTACCCCAAAAACTTTCGCGACTTTGTTGATTGCCCTTTTTTTGTTGGTAGAACAATGTACCCACGCCTTCGCCAACGCCTCTTCTTGTTCTTTTGTCCATTTTTCGCTCACCGTTTTCCCTTTTTTTTCTCGAGTCTCATCTTCTTCGTTGCCCGCGTCTTCGTCCACATTATATTCATCTTCCTCGTCGTCGTCGCCCAAATTTTGAGTTTCGGGCACTACCTCATCCTCGTCGTCGTCGTCGTGAATAGGTAGAGGACGTTCGACATTTCCTCGTGTAGAAGGAACTTGTGAAGAACGATAAGCATATGGGTCGAAGGCGGGGGATTGAGGAGGAGCGTCCATTGATAACAAATTTTGAAAATAGCCGAAATTGGGTTGTTGGGTGTTGTAAAACGAGGGGTGTGGAGGTTGTTGGAAAAAAAACGGGGGTTGTGAAGTGTATCCGAAAGGGGGTTGTGGTTGAGCATTTGCACCGCTCGAACCATCTCGAGACGGTTTCGAGACCCGTCCCTTAGTTTTTTTCTTGGCCTCGCGGGGTCGGTTCTCCATTGCTCGGTGTATAAAAAATAAAAAGTGAAGGGGGTTTGGTTGGAGAGTATAGAAAATAAAAAGTGAAATGGGTGTGGTTGGAGAGTTTAAAAAAATAGAGAGAATGAGATGGGTTGAGTATAAAAAAATGGTGAGAATGAGATGGTTATTTATATTAGTTTAAAAAAAGTGATTTTTTTTTTATTAAAAATCCGACCGTTGAAAGAGGACCGTTCCTCAAATCTCGTGCACATTCAATCGGTGAGTCCACGCCTAAAATACACCCCGAATCGGGACCCCGCTTTGATGGCGGCGGTGTTCCCGATCGGGGAAACCTATCACCGCACCACCTCACCGAAGACGCCCCGTACACCCTTAGTACCACTCGCACTCACATGAATTTATTGGAGAATGTAGCTTCGATATTTGTTACCTCTCATAATGTTAATTTATAGGTTATGTGCTTGTAATCGACGATTCAATCTCAGATCTAAAGCCTAAAGGTTTAAAGTTTAAAATTCTTGTGAATATCAAATTCTTCTCGTAGATTTTCATTATATCAACCACTAAAAAAATTAAAAAATATAAAAGAAAATGGTAACCTGATGACCTGATAATTATTGAGGTGAGCATTTTTAGATCCGACCCCAAAACAAACCGACACCCTAACCTTATAATAACCGAAACCGAACCTAATATTTTTTTCAGGTTTTTTTTCGGTTCCTGATATGCTAGTATTTCCGGTCGGTTCCGGTCCGAGACAGCAAGATAATCGAATCCAATTGTTTGGACCGAAAATGGTATTAGGCAAATTAACCGGGCCAGGCCCAGCAGTTTAGCACCTTTCTTGGCTGTTGCTTCAATCTTCACGAGGTAAGTGTTTTTTTCCTAATACATGACATGAATATACAAATCCAAAATAATATAGTATGTAAACTTATTATACAAGATAAATCACAAAATGATTCATACATTGTTTGGTTAACAATTAAAATAAAATGAGAATGTTTCGAACCCATAGGTCTCATTTGTTGAATTTCCTCTTTAGGAAATAATTTTCTGAAACTGATAGGTTGAACATAAGCAACGGAAATTCATACAATCCAGACCATTCAACTCGGTTATAGACACAACCTGATAGTCTTAAAACAAAAACATAATAGGATAGTATGGGATGTTAGTCTCGCGTCGGGTAGCCTCTGCAAGTGTAACTACCATTCCTGGAAGCTCCCCACCTTCCAAACTTAACCTGATTTACATACTAGAAGTTAGCTATGCTAAGTAAGTTCTAGTTTAAAATAATCATAACAAACAATTCTAGCATAACATTCATTTTATAAACATGTTCACATATCATACACCAAACTTTAACCTTTATCTTTAGCATTAAAGTGACATTCACCAATGAGTGGTTATCATTATTAGTCATTATATTGTTACCATATTATTGTATAGTATAATAGGAAGCTTATATTCTCTCCATATAGATAGGAGGTTAGTTAGGGCATCAATGCATATATATTGTATGATTGATATTGTAATGATCAAGGAATATACAAACCATAATATGGTATCAGAGCTAGAGTAGCTCTTCCCTTCGTTACTGTAGCTCTTCCCTTCGTTCATTTTTTTTTCCGATCGTTCCCATGGACGACCAACCCAAAAACACCGATACCACCTCTAAAACAACCACCACCGATTCCGCCTCTAAAACCCTTCACCCAGTTTATTCCGTAACAAACATTCAAAACAAAGTTCGCATCTTTGATGGCGAAAAAGTTACCTACTTCGCATGGGTGAAACTCTTCAGACTTCATGCCCACGGGTATGATGTGTTAGACCATATCAATGGCACCGAGCCCCCAGCCAAAACCGATCCGTCTTACGAGGCGTGGTCCAAAATTGACTCCATTGTCCTTCAATGGATATATGGAACTCTTTCAGATTCCTATCTCGCTCGTGTCCTTGAAACAGGTTCAACGGCTCAACAAGCGTGGGATCGGATCCAAACCATTTTTCTTAATAACAAAAACTCTCGAGCCGCAACCCTGGAACATGCTTTTACAACCACTACTATGGCCTCATGCTCATCTATGAATGAGTATTTTCAACGGATGAAAGATCTCGCGGAGCAACTTAATGATGTCGGTCACCCGGTTAGTGAGTCTCGGTTGGTTCTTCAGATGGTTACGGGTCTTCCTCAGGAATATGACACCGTCGCCTCTTTTATCACTCAGGCTGATAAGTCATGGGATGATGCTAGAGAGATGATTGATCGTGAGCAATGACGGCAGGCTGCTCGTCAACAAGCCCATTCGGCCCTTACTGCTTCCCATGGCACCCCTCAAAACACTACCAATAATAACCCAAACCTTACTGCTTCCAACCCACCACCCCCTCAACCGTATCACCCAGCCCAAACCTATGACACTTACCAGCCTCGTAACCAAACTAGGGGCAGGGGCCGTGGCCGCAACTCATACCGAGGACGTGGCCAGGGTCGTTACTCCTACTACCAAAACCCGAACCAACCCACTAGCCAATCCAACCCCCAACCTCCAACCTACAATCATGCCTACAACCCATATCCTTGGTGGGCCGCTCCACCTCCTTGCCCTCATCCAGCCCAATCACCATGGACCTCCAACTGGACCCGACCCAACAACCCCACTCCACCCCCACAACAGCCGAACCCAACCACCCCACCCCCTGGCTACGGCCTGGCAGCCCCACCACCCTCGTATCCATACTCACCGCAACCTGGTTACCCGATAACAACCCCTATCGATCCACTACAACCCACCGAACTCGGAACTGCCTTATCAACCCTCACCCTCAACCAACATATGCCACAGTGGAACATGGATACCGGGGCTTCTTCGCACATCACTTCGGACCAAGGTAAAATCAATTTCCCATCTTCTAAATCAGTTAATGCAAATATTTTAGTAGGTAATGGTCAATCATTGCCAATTTTGGGATCGGGTAAGGGCTACCATAAAACACCTAACACCCCTTACCACCTAAACAACATACTTTATGCACCCACGGTTGTCAAAGACCTATCTCTGTCCGGAAATTTACTCGTGATAACCTTGTTTCCATTGAATTTGACCCATGTGGTTTTACATTGAAGGATCTCAAGACTGGACAACCTCTTTCGCGCCATGATAGCACCGGTGATCTTTACCCTTTCACCCTACCCCGTCAAGTTCTTTTCGCAGCTGCAACCAATAAGTGGCATGATCGTCTTGGACATCCTGGCACACAAGTTTTAAAATTTCTTTCAAGTCGTTTTAATATTCCATGTAATGAACAATCATTTGCTTTTTGTGACTCTTGCCATCTATCTAATAGTAAACGGCTTTCGTTTGTTAGTTCTAATTCTTTTACTTATGCACCTTTTGATATCGTTCACTGCGATTTGTGGACCTCACCTGTTCTTAGTAATGCTTCGTACAAATACTATATGGTCTTGGTTGACAATTTTTCAAATTATGTTTGGGTTTACCCCCTAAAATTCAAATCAGAAACCTTTCCCACTTTTGTCAAGTTTCATAAATATATTCAAACTCAATTTCACAAAAATATCAAATCCTTTCAATGTGATTTAGGCGGAGAATTCGATAACAATGCATTTCACAATTTTGCATCCACCAACGGTCTTGCATTTCGTTTCTCATGTCCGCAAACTTCACCCCAAAACGGGCGGTCCGAACGTATGATACGTCGTCTTAACGACATCATCCGTGCGCTTCTCACCCACACCCATATCCCCCCGACCTTTTGGGTTGAAGCCTTGCATACAACGGCTTATCTTCACAACATTCTTCCCACTACCCGCCTAAACTATAACACCCCCACCTTTGCTCTATACCTTTGTCATCCCACATATGATCACCTACGGGTGTTCGGATCCGCATGCTACCCAAACTTCTCTGCCACTGAAACAAATAAACTAAACCCTCGTTCAATCCGGTGCATATTTCTCGGCTATCCACCTAATTTTCGAGGTTATCGTTGTCTTGATCCCACTACCGGTAAAGTCCACATTTCTAGACACGTGACCTTCGATGAAGAAACCTTCCCTTTCTCCACATCTAACCCACCCGCATCCTACACATTTCTGGATGACACACCAATTTACCACCACTCGTATCAATTCCCTACTGCCACAACCATCTCACAACCCACCACTCCAAACCATACTACATCACGTCAACAAACCCCCTCACCTTTCGGCCCACACCTACAACCCGCCACAACCACACTGACTGGCCCAAACGCACAAACCAGCCCAACCCCACCTTTCAGCCCACTCCCACAAACCGGCCCACCATCACCGCCCCACATTCCACAAACCGGCCCAACACCACATCACGACCTCACCACATCACCGCCCACATTACCCCTTGCCCCACCATCACCGCCCCACTTTCCACAACCCTCATCTTCAGCTGTTCCTAACAATTCCCATCCAATGACTACTAGGGGCAAAGCTGGTATACTCAAACCAAATCCCAAATACAACCTATCCATACCTACATCTGAAACCATATCCCCGATACCCACCTCACCCCACAAAGCACTTATTGACCCAAATTGGCAAAGGGCTATGCATACTGAATATAAATCATTAATTGATAATGATACTTGGGAATTGGTTCCGCGTCCAACCGAGCATCCCATTATTCGATGCATGTGGCTATTTCGCCACAAATTTAAACAGGATGGGAGTCTGGATCGGTACAAAGCGAGATTAGTTGTGAATGGTAAATCTCAAACGGTCGGCATCGATTGTCAAGATACATTCAGCCCGGTCGTCAAACCTGCCACTATCCGCACTGTGTTATCTATTGCTATTAATAACAAATGGCCGATCAATCAACTTGATGTTAAAAATGCCTTTTTGCACGGGAATCTTCAGGAGACGGTTTATATGCACCAACCACCGGGGTTCAGTGATACCTCCAAACCCAATTATGTGTGTCGCTTACGTAAGTCCTTATACGGAGTTAAACAAGCCCCACGGGCCTGGTTTCAACGATTTTCCAGCTTCATTATTTCACACGGGTTTAAGGGGAGTGTATGTGACAGCTCCTTATTTGTTCTTCGACAGGGTCCTCATATGGCTTATTTGTTATTATACGTGGATGATATCATTTTGACGGCTTCTTCGGATGCCTTGCTTACTAACATTGTTCAGCTACTCTCTCGAGAGTTCGCCATGACAGATTTGGGCACCTTACATCATTTTCTAGGAATCTCGGTAAAGCGTGATGCTCAAGGGTTATTTTTATCTCAGTCACAGTATGCCTGCGACATTTTACATCGTGCCAGTATGACGGATTGTAAACCGTGTACCACACCTGTCGACATAGCTTCTAAACTCAGCGCTGCAGATGGAAACTTATTATCTGATGGTTCTCTTTATTGAAGTCTAGCAGGGGCACTTCAGTATCTCACATTCACCAGGCCCGACATATCCTATGCCGTCCAACAGGTCTGTTTATTCATGCACACACCACGCGAACCGCATTTTGCCTTCTTGAAACGGATTCTAAGGTACATCAAGGGAACTCTAGATTACGGATTGCGGCTCACGGCTTCTTCAACGTCCTCCCTCATTGCATACTCAGACGCTGACTGGGCTGGCTGCCCTGACTCCAGACGCTCCACGTCCGGGTATTGTGTGTTCCTCGGCAACAATTTAATTTCATGGTCGTCTAAACGACAACCTACTGTTTCTCGATCTAGTGCTGAGGCTGAGTATCGCGGAGTGGCCAACGTTGTAGCCGAAACTAGCTGGCTGCGTAATTTATTATTGGAATTACAGGTCCCTGTTTCTCGTGCCACTATTGTTTATTGTGACAATATCTCAGCTGTCTATTTGTCTGATAATCCTGTTCAACATCAACGGACAAAACATGTGGAACTCGATATCCACTTCGTTCGAGAAAAGGTCCGTCTGGGTCACGTCAGAGTTCTCCATGTACCCTCCTCCTATCAGTATGCCGATATCTTTACGGAGGGTCTCTCGCGACAACTGTTTGAAAGCTTCCGTTCTAGTTTGGCCGTTTGTTTACACTCCCACTCAAACTAAGGGGAAGTATTAGCCATTATATTGTTACCATATTATTGTATAGTATAATAGGAAGCTTATATTCTCTCCATATAGATAGGAGGTTAGTTAGGGCATCGATGCATATATATTGTATCATTGATATTGTAATGATCAAGGAATATACAAACCATAATAATCATCACTCCTATAGTTAGTTGTATCGCCATTGTTAGCCCCGTAGGTCACCACCCTATACTTGCAGCCCTATAGGCAATCATCTATACTCACAACCTCGTAGGTAAACCACCTATACTCGCAACTCCGTGGGTAATTGCCTATACTCACATCCCATAGGTAACTGTTGTATTATGCTCC
Source organism: Helianthus annuus (assembly GCF_002127325.2). NCBI lineage: Eukaryota > Viridiplantae > Streptophyta > Magnoliopsida > Asterales > Asteraceae > Helianthus > Helianthus annuus. The sequence continues at coordinate 95,138,518 of NC_035445.2, read as the reverse complement.
TTATGTGCCATGTTCACAACCTTAGACCATGTAACAAGACTTGTAGCCCCATGGTAACCTATTAGATTTATATGAACAGATCCGATAAGTCAACGATGCTAACCAAGTTGTGACCCGTAAGAGTTACACATTGGGCAACAAATTTTAAATCCACTTAACTGGATTAACTGGTGACCACGAATAATTAACGGAATGAAATATATAATTATCTAGATTTATTATATTCACAAGAAACGAGATTTATATTTACACGAGTTATAAATAATATAACATTTTATTATATTATTTAACTAAACTAAGTTTTCGAGCTTCGAATCACGTATGGGCTTAAACGAGACACATTAGATTTGGGGAATTGGGGGCCATGAGATGATTAATCTTGTAGTTAAGGTTATTATAAGGCTATAGGGTGTGGTGACCCTCATAACCACCATGACCCTCCACGTCAGTGCCATGTCACCCACCTATAATCCACCATCCAAAACTAATAACCTAAGGGTGTGGTCATGACCCAAACCACTATCCCCTTATTTATTTTAATTTATCTTTGTCTAAAGAAAAATGAAATGATTTATTAAAAATGGAAAGGAGGATCATCGTTGTCATGGTTTAATCCATACAAACCATGATGGATCATGCAAGGGGGTGGTGTAGCCTTCCATTAATGTTCCTACGTGGCGACCCCCACACCTTTTAGCCTAACTAACCTAATTATTTAATCAATATATACTAAGACTATCTCCAATGCATCCTTAATATTCTTGCCCTTACAAGCCCTTACCATTGGAGCCAGGGTGCCCTTTAAGACCCTTAACAATGCAGCCCTTAATTATGGATGCATGTTTGTTGGTTTTGTTGATAAGGTGGGCCCAAACTATAAGAAAAAAACTTTTATTTAAATATTGTGTGTAGTGGGTAGGCGATGAGGTGGAAATTTAGAAGAGTATGGATATTTGTAGGGTTGGAGATAAAGTAAATGTTTTAAGGATTTGTATGGATATGATGTGGCAGCTAAGGATGCTTAAGGGTGCCTGTAGCATTGGAGATAGTCTAATAATCTTTATATTCACAGCAAGCCAGCCGCAAAAGAAATCACAACATCTTTTGACCCCACAAAAAGAAGCCCCCACCTACTCAAAGCGCGACCCCTTTTTGATTTCGTCCGGTCAGAAAGCAAGCCGCCGCATCGCCGCTTTCTTCAATCACAAAATGTTCACGTCTAGCACCCGTTCACCTTAGTGTCTTAAACGGTTAATCTTTAATCATTAAGGTATATCTATCTCATAGGTAGATTAATCAGTGAACCGTATATGCATATTTGTAACCACGATCTTGTTCAGTTCATTTTTAATGTTGATTATTTATATAATATTCAGCTGAATCTTACTAATTATAGATGTAATTAATATATATACATGAAACCCATTTTGATAAAAGTAACAAGATCGTCACTGAAACCTAAAAGTGGTATCAGATCCACACTTACAACATGCAAATCGGAACCGGTCCTTTTAACAGGTTATAGATCTCAAACTTTAAGTTGTCTAAAGTTTCAGATCTTGATGATTTTAGAGTAACGGGTTATTTGGTCAAAAGTTTTTTTATTATTTTATTTGACCAAAAGATTGGCCAGTTTATTATTTTGATAGTGTTGAATATGTAAATCTGGACTGACTTTATGGTTGTGTTGTTTTCGGTGTCGGTTTTGTTTTAGTTTTTGGTTTATGCTTTTGGCCCACTTTGATGGCTCAAAGTTATAATAGATTAGGGTTTTATTTTCATTATTTATTTTTATAAATATTATAATGTTGAAGACCTGAAGACAAAAACTGAAGACAATGAAGTTAGTAGGAGTTGCTCAAGACAACAAGATGCACTCAAGTCCATCCTTATGGTTGTTTGTGTGTTGTGACCTCGTGACCTGATAGGTGGTTGAAAGTCCTTAGCTTTTCATGTTCAAATTCGCTAAATTATGTGAATTTGAGTTCTTGAATTCACTACTTTGATATGGTTTGTGTTTTGCAGGATTTGATATGTTTAAGATGCATTTTGGAAGCTTAATTGAGCTTTGGAATGGAGCTAAGGGGACCAAAATAAGATAAATGAAGAAACATAGGAGTTTGGGCATTAGCCTGCGTCGGCGACGAGGTTCAGGTGTCACGGCCCCCGACCCGGTTTGACCCGTTTCAGGAGCCGCGGGACAGAAATCCTGCGGTATTTTAATTTAGACGACAGCGGAAGTCTTTTTAAAACAGGATCTTTAGTATTAAAACTGCTCATTACATAATTTAGGGATAAAACCCAGTAATTTACAATAATGTGATTTCAATGGAAATCTTTATTTTCCAAAACATGTTTCTTTATTTATTTACACTGAGCCACTTTTCTAAGCTGGTAGTGCTTCCTGGCACTTTTCTTTGCTCATAATAGATTACCTGAAACATGTTTGAAAAAGGTTTTGTCAGCAGGGAAATACTGAGTGAGTTCATTCAGTTTTTAGGAAATGACCCATAGTTATAAATTACAGCATAAGAGCGATTACAATGGTTCATATCTTATTTTTATCTGGCTTTCTGTCACAATGGTGACAAGTCACAATGGTGACGATGGTCATACCACTATAAGGTCAATGAACTCTAATAGTGACGTTTTTCCCTAGTAGGTCAATGAACCTAACTGGGAAAAATAGTAATGTGCACAATACCCCACTAACCAATAAATCAAGATATCCACGACTTAGTCCCTGTAACTATAACACTTTGAAAATAATTTGGAGTATTGTAAAACAGTTGATAAAAAGAGAATGACTCACATTGCAGATTTAACGAGCAGTGTATAAGCCTACTGATTAGCCTTGATTATTTCTAATTTAACCATAATGCACACAAAACAGGATTAGTGGTCAATACAGCAGTTACGATAAATTTCCAAGATCAATTTCTCACAATGAATGACCAAGTGCAATACTTCAACTCATTTATCAAAATGACAAACGACAAAGTATAGTACTTCAACTCATTATCGAATTATCGACAACGACAAAGTACAATGCTTCAACTCATTTATCGGATTACCGACAAACGACAAAGCATAGCCCAATGTGGGCGGCACTTAGACATTCTTTGAATGTATTGATTCCGGAAACTGAATCGTAATAGCGATCGAGTAATTACCCTGTTATCACGGCAGAATTTCGAGATTATGTGGGTTTTTGTAGTATTTTGACGATATCTGGACGTACAAATTGAATTTTACCGTCGAACCAACGCAGGAAATCAAGTGCCAAACTCCTCTATTTATACTGGAAATTTGACGCCGTCGCGTAGCGCGAGGGGGGTACCCCTATAGGCGTCGCGCTACGCGAGTGACTACCCTACTTTCATAGAGTAGCCCTTCGTGCATGTAGGCTTGCTGTGTTGTCAGTTTCCTAAAATTCGATTTTTACAGATAGTTATGAAGATAATCGTTGGCTAGGGTTTATCCCCCCCTGAGTTTTAGGGGCCCTGATCCTGATTCTGAAAATTCTGAAAATTTTAGGGTTTACGTAGAATCACTTGGGTGTCTTAATTAGGGTTTTCTTAATAGCTAATTACCATCCTAATTAGGGATTTTAGTGACAGTTGTTACATCCTCCCCACCTTAAGAAAAATCTCGTCCTCGAGATTCACTGAAATAGATGAGGGTGCTTTCACTTTATCTTTGATTTCAGTACCCAAGTGTACTCTGGTCCTTTCCTGGATTCCTATTTGACTTTTACTAGTACTAGTCGTTTGTGTTTGAGAACTTAATCTTCCGATTTTCTATTTGTAGGGTTTTCTTTATGAATTTTAGCTTTTCATTTACCTCTATATCTTGAAGAGGTACTTACCAGGGATTCGTCTGATAGACATTTCTTGAGATTGGATATATGAAACACATCATGTACTCCTGCTAATTCTTCTGGTAGTTGTAACTGATAAGCTACTGGTTCTATGCGTTGGATTACTGGTAATGATCCTACGTATAAGAGACTTAGCTTCTTCTCTTACCGAATTTATAAATTCCTTTCCAAGGAAATACTTTCAATAGCATTTTGTTTCCAACTCGAACTTCGACAGCTTTTGTTTATTATTTGTATAGTTCCTCCAACCGTCTTCAGCCTTTCCTTCGTGATACTGAATATCACAGTCGTAATCATCGAGGTTTCCCTTTTTCCTCATGTTTAATTCTTGTTGCTCAAATATGTATCTTAAATTCTTATGACCCATATGGATAGTAAGCTTGCTTAGATAATGTTTCCTAATCTTAAGGATAACTTGTGGTTTCTAATTTTTTTGGCTTACAAGTGGTAAGGCTTTCTTCGTGCTTTTGCGGTTGCCTTGATGCATACACAATTACCTTTTTGTGTCGCATTACCATATATCCAAATTTTAACTTTGAAGCATTACCGTATACTTTAAAATCTTCTGTTCCTTCTGGTAAGGCTAGCTAGAGGCTTCTTTTTGTGTGGGTTCTTATTTAGAATTAACTGTGTTAACTTAGTTAAGGATATACCTATTTAAAAGAATCCTTAATAAACTGCCTATAGTATCCGGATAAATTTACAAAATACTTACTTTCCATTTAAAGATTGCGAACTCTTCCATTGCTATCTTAGCAGGATCTAAGTGAATATCTTCATGATTCATCATGTGACCTTACGTGGTTTATTTCCTATAATCATAAATACTTCTCCGGCGGTTACCTGGATTTTCTATAAAGTTCTTATCACAGAGAATTCGAGTAGGGTTGGCTACTAACCAATCTATTTCTAATACAACATCAAACTCGGCTAATTTCATAGGAATTAGGTTAGCGAAGAATTATATGACCTGAGAGTTATATTTTCCTTTTTTCATGTTTTGACTGTAAAGATTTGTCTAAGTTAAGAGTTTGACAGAATGAAGTATTTATAAAACTTTGGTGTGCATCAGAGTCAGTTAATACTTTTTGTATAAACGTTGTAACCTAGGACGTACCGGCTATTACATCTGGAATGAGCTCTGTTTCCTGAGCAGTCAATTGAAAGGCTCTTGCATTCCTTTTTGCTTCTTCTGCAGGTTTGGCTTTAGTGTCAGATGGTTTGTTCAGTTTTGGACAATTTGGCCTAAGATGTCCAGTTTCTCCACAGTTGTAACAAACTGAAAATTTCTTTCTTCTGCAGTCTTCTTCCTGATGCCCCGGAATTTTGCAAAAATTGCAGTATCCTTTGCATCTTCCAAAATGCTTTCTTTTGCAAAAATTGCAAAATGAACTAGTAGAAGATTGCCCATTCCCTCCTTTCTTAAAATCGTTATGGTTATCCGAACGGATTACCTGGGTAATCTTTTGGGCTACTTCATTCCTTCTATTTTCTTCTCTTGTCCGTACTAGTTCGTCAGTCAGAGTATTGGCTAAATCTACCGCATCATCAATCGTGCGAGGTTTCGCAGCCTTGACGATGTTACGGATTTCAGAAATCAATCCCCAAATATATCGAGAAATAAGTATTGGCTCTGGCGAAGCCAGGGTTGGTACTACCCGAGCATATTCGAAGAATGTCGTAGTATACTTTCGACAATCTACATCAACCATTCGGTGGGTTAAAAACTTGTTTGTCATTTGTTCTTTTTCATATTCGGGACAGAATTTTCTTTCTACCAAGCTCTTAAATTCTTCCCAGTTCATAGCATACGCCATCCTTCTTCCTTTTGATTGTAACACCGTATTCCACCATTCTAGCGCTCCTTCTTTGAAAAGATTTGACGCGTACATGACCTGATCATCCTGAGCACATTTACTTATGGCAATTACTGCCTCAGTTTTCTCTAACCAACGTAGTGCCGCAGTCGCTCCTTCGTTGCCTGCAAACTCAGATGGTTTACAAGCAAGAAATTCCTTGTAAGTGCAACCAGGCGTTGCAACTTTCATTTTCTTAGGGAGTGGCGCTGGTTGTGGTTCATTGTCATGATTAACATGATCATTGCCTCCGTTTACGCTATTACTGAAGTTATCTTCAGAAATACGTTTACTAGGAACGAGTTGTTGTGATTCTATTGGATTTTTAACAGCAGCAACGATGGCTGGAATAGCGTTGGCTATCCCTTGAGCTATCATTGTTGGAATAGTGTTGGCTATCCCTTGAGCAACGATATTTTCTATATCCTGCCTAGTCATATATTGATCCCCCGGTTGTTGCTCGGAATCATTAACCTCATTAACTGGTTCATTATTAGCGTTTTCCATTTGACAACTAAGTTATAGATAAATAATTAGTATACAAGAAATAATCCAATATCATACTTAATTGCACATAATCACGTATACGAACAAAATTTGTAAATTTTAAAATTTCATGCTTCTATATACAACCGTTTTATTATTTATCTTACACATACTGATTTTACTATTATTATTACATAATAACAGTTTCATAAATCCCCTATTCTTTTTGTCAACGATATTCTAGTAACTGTGTTCCCTCTTATCGTAGTTTCAGGAGATCTGTCCCCCAATCTCTTGGATCCTATTCCCAGTATCCATTAGTTCTTCACCAAAGCGAAGTTCAGCCTTATTCTTGTTACTCATTGGTGGATTTGGTAAAGGTTCTAGATGGAACTTGAGGAAAAAGCTTATAGGGATAGTTTTGTAACTGTATTTCATTAATTAACCATTCGTCTATTTGCGAGTGGATTGAAGGGTTTGGAATAGATGGTTCTAAGTTCATTGGTAGTTGTGTTTCGAGAGAGCGATTAAAAATATTTTCATTAACAGGCTTAATAGTATTATGGCTTGCGATTATAGAATCTAACTCTTCCTGAGATGGTAACTTTTCAATTTGCCTAGAACTTTCCCCAATTTCTATTTCCTTGGGCTTGGGTTTCTCGAGAGGTAAAGCATCGAATTCTATAGGTTCTTCTATATCTGGTATATACCTATTGAAATCTCTGGAAACTTCTACTCTTACTGGATAGAGATTTAAATTCTGAAGGGCCTCAGACAAGTTACTCATGCTGTTTAGCAAAAATAGACATAGTTAGAATTCATAAAATTTATAGAAAACTTTTTAAATATTAGTTCCTACTGGGTACTATTGAAATTTACATCATACGAGGTTTTATTTGAAAATTTTATGATTTTCTTGATAAGACTTCTAGATTGTAGATAATAAAGGTACTAATACTTGAGTCATATTATTTAAGAATTTGCATGACTTACTACATTGACTAGCATATAAAGATCTGCTCATACTGTACACAATTAGTCAGATAAATAAACAAATAATCACAAAATAGCAATTAATGGGAATTAAGTATTTTCTAAATACTTAATTGGCTTAAATCAGTAGCTTGAGAAGTGGCTCTGATACCACCTTATTTCTGTCACGGCCCCCGACCCGGTTTGACCCGTTTCAGGAGCCGCGGGACAGAAATCCTGCGGTATTTTAATTTAGACGACAGCGGAAGTCTTTTTAAAACATGATCTTTAGTATTAAAACTGCTCATTACATAATTTAGGGATAAAACCCAGTAATTTACAATAATGTGATTTCAATGGAAATCTTTATTTTCCAAAACATGTTTCTTTATTTATTTACACTGAGCCACTTTTCTAAGCTGGTAGTGCTTCCTGGCACTTTTCTTTGCTCATAATAGATTACCTGAAACATGTTTGAAAAAGGTTTTGTCAGCAGGGAAATACTGAGTGAGTTCATTCAGTTTTTAGGAAATGACCCATAGTTATAAATTACAGCATAAGAGCGATTACAATGGTTCATATCTTATTTTTATCTGGCTTTCTGTCACAATGGTGACAAGTCACAATGGTGACGATGGTCATACCACTATAAGGTCAATGAACTCTAATAGTGACGTTTTTCCCTAGTAGGTCAATGAACCTAACTGGGAAAAATAGTAATGTGCACAATACCCCACTAACCAATAAATCAAGATATCCACGACTTAGTCCCTGTAACTATAACACTTTGAAAATAATTTGGAGTATTGTAAAACAGTTGATAAAAAGAGAATGACTCACATTGCAGATTTAACGAGCAGTGTATAAGCCTACTGATTAGCCTTGACTATTTCTAATTTAACCATAATGCACACAAAACAGGATTAGTGGTCAATACAGCAGTTACGATAAATTTCCAAGATCAATTTCTCACAATGAATGACCAAGTGCAATACTTCAACTCATTTATCAAAATGACAAACGACAAAGTATAGTACTTCAACTCATTATCGAATTATCGACAACGACAAAGTACAATGCTTCAACTCATTTATCGGATTACCGACAAACGACAAAGCATAGCCCAATGTGGGCGGCACTTAGACATTCTTTGAATGTATTGATTCCGGAAACTGAATCGTAATAGCGATCGAGTAATTACCCTGTTATCGCAGCAGAATTTCGAGATTATGTGGGTTTTTGTAGTATTTTGACGATATCTGGACGTACAAATTGAATTTTACCGTCGAACCAACGCAGGAAATCAAGTGCCAAACTCCTCTATTTATACTGGAAATTTGACGCCGTCGCGTAGCGCGAGGGGGTACCCCTATAGGCGTCGCGCTACGCGAGTGACTACCCTACTTTCATAGAGTAGCCCTTCGTGCATGTAGGCTTGCTGTGTTGTCAGTTTCCTAAAATTCGATTTTTACAGATAGTTATGAAGATAATCGTTGGCTAGGGTTTATCCCCCCCTGAGTTTTAGGGGCCCTGATCCTGATTCTGAAAATTCTGAAAATTTTAGGGTTTACGTAGAATCACTTAGGTGTCTTAATTAGGGTTTTCTTAATAGCTAATTACCATCCTAATTAGGGATTTTAGTGACAGTTGTTACATCAGGCCCGTTGCTGACGCCATGTTATCCCTAGCCAAGGCCGTAAACAAAAAGTTTGGCTGGCGGCCAACACAAGCATGGGCGGCGGGATTTAAGCCCGTCAGCGACGGCCTTGCCTGTTAAAAAACAATTTTTTGGTCTTTTGCCATTCAATTCGGGTTTATTGATGGATTTTGACCATGATTCGAATTGGGATGTTAAATAGAGGTTCTTGGAGCCTTTTAATCAAGAGCTCATGTGACCTAGAACAAACAAACGTACCCTGTAGAATCTCACTTATAACAGAGCTATTGTTAGGGCTTTTGGAGGGAGATTGGGGCAAACTTTTCTCCTGTTGAAGGAGAAAGAAAGGTTTCTCCTATTGATGCCTTCGATTTCAAAATAATATAATATATAACTAAAAGACTCAAATCAATAACCATGCCAAAGAATCACATAATAACTCACAATAATAATAGTATCAAACATTGATGGGTAAACTATATTAGCTATGAAATAAAGGAGTAAAAAGAGAAGTAATAAAGTAGCACCAACTCCTTAAGGGTAGTTATACACTCCCTTTAAAAAGTCGACATGCTAAGACAACATTAATGCAAAGAAAATGATATGAAAAGCTAATGCTTCAATTCAAATCTTAGAAGATCTATACTACACTATCCTTGTTATGATATACCCTTAGATAGGTTAATTAGGTTTAGGTTATTCATCTGACACTATCCTTGTAGTTATAATCAGTCAATGGTGCGATACATGATTCTATGTTGGCCGTAATGTTATTTTCTCACTGCTTAACTACACTTTTTTTGTTGCATGGGCGAATGTTATTGCAAACAAAAAGATATGAAAAGTTAACGCTTCAAGACAAAACTAAAAAGATCTATTGTAATTAATATTTAGTATACCATCCCCATGATGATATCACCCTTAGCTAGGTTAATTATTCGTAGGTTTAGGTTATTCATCCAATATTATATTGTAGTTATTAGTGGTCAATCGTGCAATACATGATTCTATGTTTGAGTAAATTTTATCACTGCTTAACTATGGTTTTTGTTAGGTTGCATGAACGTTTACAGGTAGTTGAAACAACTCATTTTCCTACCAAAGCTGTCGTAATTTAGTACGCAAACGAAGAAACTATACGCTTATCTTGTTCGGTAGTATTTTTTTTAGCTTAAACGATGTCTACATAATTTGAGGGCAACATTACATCTAAGTTTAGCAAGTTGATGAAGTTTAAAGGGAGTGATTTAAAAGATGGCAAGAGGATGGCCTTCCGTACTGCCACTTTGATCGAGGTGTATATCCATACCACTCCTAAGTGTCAGCAATGGACAACCATAAAACTCTAAAAGCCATCGAAAGGAAAGAAAATGTATCAAAAGCAGTGCCACATCTTAAACTATCTCGTCCGATATTTTATATTTATTGTAATGTTAAATGATCAAAGAAATTATGAGTTTCTCTTCAGTAAAATTAAAAATGGGAAATCAACTCAAATAGCCACACATTGGCATACTCACTTTATGAATTTCCAAATACATTAAGATAAACTTTCTATTGGTAATGTTAAAGGTATTTAACGTCAAGCAGTTTCTAAAGTTTATCTTAATGTATTTGGAAATTCATAAAGTAAGTGTGTCGATGTGTGGCTATTTGAGTTGATTTTCCTTTTTTCATTTTATTGAAGAGGAATTCATAATTTCTTTGTTCATTTAACATATATGGGACGACATATAGTTTAAGATGTGGCACTGTTTTCATACATTTTCTTTCCTTCGGATGGCTTTTAGAGTTTTATGATTGTCCACTGCTTGACTCTTAGGAGTGGTATGGTTATACACCACGATCAAAGTAATAGTAAGGAATGTCATCCTCTTGCCATCTTCTTAAATCACTCCCTTTAAAATTCATCAACTTGCTAAACTTAGATGTCATGTTGCCCACAAATTATGTAGACATCCATTAAGCTAAAAAAAAATACCACCAAACAAGGTAAGCATAGTTTCTTCATTCACACATTAAATTACGACAACTTTGGTTGAAAAATGAGTTGTTTCAACTACCTGCAAACGTTCATGCAACCAAACAAAGAGCGTAGTTAAGCAGTGGGAAAATTTACCCGCAAACATCAAATCATGTATTGCACCATTAACCAATGAGAACTACAATATAATATTGGATGGATAACCTAAACCAACGAATAATTAACCTAGCTTAGGGTGATATCATCATTGGGATCGATCGTATGCAAAATATTAATTACAATAGATTCTTTTAGTTTTGTCCTGAAGCATTAGCTTTTCATATCATTTTGTTTGCAATAACGTTCGTCATGCAACCAAAAAAAACTGTAGTCAAGCAGTGAGAAAATAACATTACGGCCAACATAGAATCACGTATCGCACCATTGACTAATTATAACAACAATATAATATAATAATGGATGAATAACCTAATCCTAATTAACCTATCTAAAAGGGTATATGATAAGGAGGATAGTGTACTAAATATTAAATAGTATAGATCTTCTAAGATTTGACTTGAAGCCATGGCTTTTCATATCTTTTTGTTTGCGTTAACGTTGTCTTAGCATGTAGACTTTTTAAGGGGAGTGTATAAGTACCCTTAAGGAGTTAGTGCTACTTTATTTCTTGTCTCTTTACTCCTGTATTTTATAGCTATTAGTTTACCCATCATTGTATCATACTACTATTATTGTGAGCTATTGATGAGATTCTTTGGTATGGTTATGGATTTGATTCTTTTAGTTATATATTATGTTATCTAGATTATTTTGAATTCGAAAGCATCAAAAGGAGCAACCTTTCTTTCTCCTTCAACAAGAGAAAAGTTTGCCCCAATCTCCCTCCAAAAGCCCTAACAATAGCTCTGTTATAAGTAATATTCTAGAGGGTACATTTATTTGTTTGTTTGTCTATCCTAAACGCATATTAATAAATGTCGAAACCTAAAAATTTAGGAGGAAAGACTTGGAGAAGAAAAAAACCCTATCCTAATTGAAGAACAACAAAGTTAAAGCCTATCTTGAAACCATTAGATCAAACAACAATTTTAAGGTAAGAAAAAACAAATCAACTAAAAAATTAGAATACGAGAAGAAATATTTATTTCAATCGCAACGACTTGGGAATTCATGTTGAATCACATCTAGATAAAAAAGGTATTATGCATCTATGCTTATTCTTTGACACTTCCCATTGTTTAAATGCTATGATTCTAAATATTATTGTTGAATTGTAGTCTGCCACATACTCTCCTTCTATTACTTGCTTTAGTCGCCTTTTTGAATCACACGTGAATGATTGAAAATTATTTTTGAATTGTGTCACACACACGCATGCATATATATATGTATATATATATATAGTGGATGAGGGTAAGAGTTGGCTACAAAGTCTATTTTTCCTACAAAGTGTAAAAAGTCATAAAACACCACATTTTCAGCCATAAAACACACTCAAACCCCACAAATAACAAAGTGAAGATTACTAAAACGTCATATTTGCTGGTTTTGTGTTGTGTTTTGGATGATAAGGCTTTGATTATCGAATGACTAATATTAGTGTGTTTTATGTTGATTATCGTGTTGTGTTTTATATTCATAGTTCTACGATGGTGTGTTTGAAGTTTTTATGGGCTGCTAGGGTTTGGATATTGTGTTTTAGTGCTATTCACTATGTTATTTGTTAGTTTTGAGTGTGTTTTATGGTTGAAACTGTGGTGTTTTACGACTTTGTACACTTTGTAGGAAAAATGGACTTTGTAGCCGAACCCCACCCTAGTGGATGATTCAAATAACAAGAAATCTTGTGTAAGAAGAAAAAAATAAGAATTCTGAAACAATAAGATTGCTTCATTTTGTTTTATTTGATATTTATATTTAATGTTAATATAAGAGCATATTAGTAAACTTACATAAATCATTAATTTGTAATCTTCCTCTTTAATAGCTAACTAAATTAAATTTGCAACTTATTTAAAAAAAATAATAATTTAGAGTGTAGGAAAAGGTTTTAGTGTGGATAAATAATGATAAATTTCCCAATGTATATGATGTCCCAATGTATATGATGTGTGTAAAATGCAACATATAAATTACATCAAATGAGACGTAAAACTAACCCTTTTTAAGTACTAATGTTGGAAAAAGTGTGCTTTTGTCTTCCTTTTGTATTTTCAGGGTTAAAAGAGCTTAAACGAACAAAAGAAGCAAAAATGCAGCCAAATCCAACATAAATACAAAGAAAAGGAAGAAACGTGGCATGACCGACTCCTCAACAACATCTCCCAAAGCAAAAACAAGAAGAAAGCTGAGCATGGGGCTCTGCCCAGCTGAGCATGGGGCTGTGCCCAGCTGAACACGGGGCGTGTCCAGCTCAACACGGGGCATGTCCAGCTCAACACGGGGCGTGCCCAGCGAACACGGGGTCATGGTCAGCCTTGGCACAAAAGACAAACCTGTAGAAGCTTCCATTGCCCACCACGGGGCCGTGCTCAGCGGACACGGGGCCGTGGTCAGACTGTTGCAGGCGCAGTTATTGTAATTGCGAATTACAATTAATGAAGAGAGAGAGTGTCAGACGGACATGGGGCCGTGCCCAGGCTTCTGTTCAGCCTATAAATAGGAGTGCTTGGAGCCATTTCAACTCATCCCTTGGCACACCACCTCTCTCACACTTCACCCACCACCCACCACCATCACAACACCATCATCCACCACCATCATCCATTATCCATCATAGAGTGTGTGAGTCGTCTCGGGATCCAAGATTGATCGTAAGAGTTCTTGACAATCAAAGGCCATGTTTGCCTAAGTCTCTTACATCACTTGGTGAAGACAAGTGTTTACTGTAATACTTTTTATTTTTAATCTTTTGCACTTTTTATTTGGTTTTGTATTAATGACTTTAATAACTAGTTTCTTATGTTGAAGGTAATTCTTCCTTATCGTTTGTCCGTGGTGTCTTGACATTATTTTACTGTCTATATAAAATAAAAGATTTTTACCATTCATATCTCCACGGTCTATATGGAGGTATGTTGGCTACCTGGTCGGGGGTTAAGGGAACGGTTTGGTAAGAGTCTTGCCCTTGTTCAGCGTTTAGAGGTCCTGCAAGGGACCTGGGTCAAATTTAGTAGGATCTCCTTCAATGCCCAAAGGTATTGGATGGCGGGGATCCAAACTCTTTGACCCCCTCATAAGTTAAACTACTATTAATACTATAACCCGGCTACTTAGGACTGTATCCCTGCTGACTCAGACTACTTAGTCGAGGGTAACGTCACCTTCAAAAGAGGGGCCTACCATAATTTGCATTAATAACTTAATTAATTATCTTTCAATAATCCGACCCTTTAGGATTGTATCCTTGCTGACTCAAACTACTGGGTTGAGGGTAACGTCACCTTCAAAAGAGGGGCCTACTACAATAACTAAGATAATCTCTTAAACAAGTGCAAAAGTGCGAAAATAATCAAAGGTTACACTATACACGAGTCGGATCCAAGTGATTCATCTTGTCTATCTGTTTTACTTTTATTTTTATTTTTCAGCATTTAGTTTTATTTTCTTAGTTTTAAAAATCTTTTCTAACATTTTGATTTGGTTAGATGTTGAGGATAAACTGGTACTAAAAGCTCTTGTGTCCTTGGACGACCTCGGTATCTTACCAACACTATACTACGTCCACGATGGGTGCACTTGCCCATATGTGTGTGTAGTGTTAGTAAATATCGTGTTTTATAAATTTAAAACTTGGCTAAAAAGTGTAAAAAGGGCTTAAAATATATACCTAAAACATATACACACCCACACGCATCAGTATAAGATAAATTTTTATGTGCATAGGCAGAAAGTTTTAGTATGGAAGATGATAACATTTATGACTAACTAATTAATCAAAGATAATAATAAATTTGATAGGAAAAAAACTATTTAATGTTTTATAATAGTATCTTTTGTTCTTTTTCTTCTCAATTAAATTTTCTTCTCAAGTGATTCTCCACACACACATAAAGGCTAGGAGTTGGCTACAAAGTTTAAATTTCCTAAAAAGTGTTAGAAGTCATAGAACACCGTAATGTCAACCATAAAACACACAAAAAACCCACAAATAACATAACGAAGATTATTAATAAAACATCATATATGTGGGTTTTGTGTTGTGTTTTAGATGACAAGGCTCTGATTATGGAATGACAAATATTATGGAATGACAAATATTATTGTGTTTTATATTGATTAGCATGTTGTGTTTTATATATTCATAGTTCTACGGTGATGTGTTTGAAGTTTTTATGCACTATTAAGGTTTGAATATGATGTTTTAGTAATCTTCACCATGTTATTTGTGAGTTTTAAGTGTGTTTTTTACTCAACTTATAGTGTTTTATACCTTTTTACACTTTTTGGGAAATTTGGACTTTGTAGCCGAACCCCACCATATATATATATATATATAGGAGAAGGATGCGTTAGGAACCATCCTTTATTGCGAGAACCACGGGAACCAATGTGAACACAACAAAAAATACCTAAAAATAGCTAAAAAACACACCAATTTTTTTTAAATATTTTTTATAAAAAAATCGCTGGATTTCGTTACAAAAAAAAAAAAAAAAATTTGGCTACTAAAAGTAGCGATTTTAATGTAAAAAATATTAATTTTTTTTTTTGTGTTTTTTTTGATTTTTTTTGGTTTTTTTGGTTTTTTTGGGGTTTACTTTTTAGCATTTTAGCTTGGGTGGTGGGGGGGGGGGGGTTAGGTTTTTTTAGCTATTTTAAGTTGTGTTCACATTGGTTCTCGCAATAAAGGTGGTTCTAGCATGGGGTTCATGCGAGAACCACCTTTATTGCGAGAACCAATGTGAACACAACCTAAAATAGCTAAAAAAACCTAACCCCCCCCCAAGCTAAAAATTAAACCCCCAAAAAAACCTAAAAAAATCTAATTTTTTTAATATTTTTTATGTTAAAATCGCTACTTTTAGTAGTAAAAAAAAAAACTAAATTTTTTTTGCCTACTAAAAGTAGCGATTTTTTTTTTATAAAAAATATTAAAAAAGAATTTTTTTTTGTGTTTTTTTAGCTATTTTTAGGCATTTTTTGTTGTGTTCACATTGGTTCTCGCGACTCTCGCAATAAAGGGTGGTTCCTAACGGATCTTTGTCCTATATATATATATATATATATATATATATATATATATATATATATATATATAGGCTACTGCAATTTATTTTATTAGTTGTAGTTGTAGTGTTGTTAATAGAATTAGATCAAATTACACCATATTTATTACACAAGACTCACAATATTAAATATTCATTGGAAACAATGCATATCAAATTGCATCATATTACACCAAATCAGATGGATGATGTTATGTGAATATTAATGAAAATCGTTTGTGACACCAACATAGAAGTTTATGCTTCAATCACTCATATACTCTGAGTAGTGAAAAGTTTTTCATCTCACATTATGATATTGTTAGAAACTGTAATTGTATATATTACAAATAATTTGATGCAATTTAGGAGTGACTAACATTTGTGGTTAAAAAACATAGAATGAAGTTTATTGATTTTTTTTTTCAGTTAGTTAGCAGCATAAGAGGTGTTATTTTGATAAAATATAGTTGAAGATATGTTTTTCTCTCCGCTCTCTTAATAAATAATTATATTAAATAAGGGTGTATATTTTTAGTTATTTACTATAATACTAGTAGGTAGACCCGCGTACGCGGTGGGGTAACACCTTTTGTTATGCTATAACTGGTTGTCTTTGAACAATTGTTAACTAACGCAGAATCAGTTTCTTTGTTCAACTAACGTAATTTCATACAGTGATCATTTCTAAAATTATTTATGGTGAAACAACAAATTTAACACCTCTTTTACTAAACATTTTAATAATTTTATAACTTTCTAGAAACATTAATGATTCTTATAATAAATTCTAACTTTTAGCCTGATCATTGTAAATGCATTAAATTTTTAGTGCTTTCATTAATTTAGTGAATTAAAGAGCAAGCAATGCCTTAAATGGGAAGGATACACATTCTATGTATCGGGAACATACACAATAAAATTTATCTTAAGCATTTTAATATTAAAGGTAAATTACAATGTTACCCTCCTCAAATCTTTTATATAGTAATACAGATAAATTTAATTTTAATTTTAATCCACCACTTGTGGCCTAATGATAGGAGGCTTGGTTTCTTCTGTGGAGACCCAAGTTAAATCCCCACTTGTGTCATTTTTGATGGCTAAAAGACATCACAGATATCACCAATCTCCATTAGGTGCGATTGTGCAGCTACCTTGACTAAGGCATATAGTCAAGTGTACAATGGGAAGTCTAGACACCTAGGTGTTAGACATAGTATGATTATAGAGTTAATCATGAATGGAGTGATATCTGTTGAGTTTGCAAGATCTGAGCTTAATTTAGCTGATCATCTAACCAAAGGGTTAGGAAGAGATCTCGTGAACAAATTAGCTAAAGGGATGGGTTTAAAGTCCATTTAAATATCTTTTGTCAAGACACCCAATTCCCATCTAATACAACGTTAGATGCAGAATTCAATGTGGAAAGCTAGTTATAACGATACTGGAACACATTAGAAAATCATCCCAAGGTATGTGTTCAGACTACAAGATAAAGAAGGTTGAAGTTAACGTTCTCATTAGTTCATTGATAAATTGTAGTGCAGGTGCAAGAGTAATGAACTACCTATAAGAATATGAATTTTAGCCGCTTCAAGAAGTTTTAGACTTGAGCTATGATATATTCTTTGAAGGATTAGGACACAGGCTAGTAAAATATTGTGTCAAGTGGAATTTGGATTTGTAAACATATGTGTATGTTACCTATATGTATTTAAACGGATAACTTGGGATCAATTCATAGAGACACCCGGTTATTCTAATATTTGTATCGTGTACGTGACATTTTCATTATGCATGCATTTGTGTTTCTGTGAGGATGGTTAAATTAATCGTGGTACCACTAAAATGGGGAAGGAATGTTGGTAATTCTAGTGTTACCAACGGATTTTAGGGTATTGGATTAACTTGTTGATCGGGATAACAACGTCGGTAATTAATCGAGTTAGGTGACGTAGGAGTGCCGTAACACGAACGTTATTCGGGCCTTGTTTTTAATTATTATTTTTCTAATTAATAATTGTTTGGGATTAATTATAGATGGCTTTATCTATGTCTAATCCGATAAATCATTGCGCACAACCCGCAAATAGGTTTATAGTTCTCATACGATTCAGATATTATTCTAGGTTTCATCACAATTTTGCAATTTCAATTCGGGCTCCAGGTTTGTTTAATTTCTTCTAATTACTTGTCATAGATTAGTACCTAATTTCTTGATTATTAGTTTGATTCTTTTCACACATGAGGATTTTTACCCTCGTATCAAGCTCAATTATATTTTCCACATACATGTTTATATTTTCCTTCGTGACCTATTGATATCCACCTGTTTACCCACACAAAGCAATTATCTCTTAACAATTTGATCCTTAATTGCTAGTCTACGTTAAACTCAATAGAGTAGCATTATGTAACATACTCATAAATCCATAATAACATAGATCACCATCTTACTAGCTTCAATTGTTATTTTCATATCTACCTTGTATGTAACCTCATTGTTAAACTATATTACTTCATCCCTTCATTAGTACATATATTCATCATCATTATCATACCCAGTAAATTCCACCAATAACAAAGCTAAGGTAGAGTTTGAGAAGGGTAAGATGTAGACAACCTTACCTCTACCCCATAAGAATAAGAGGTTGCTTCCAGTGAGACCCTCGGCTCGATAGTAGTTTTGCATCAAGCCTTGGACATAAGGCACATAACACTCAACAATTGGAACAAAAGCTGATGAGTGCATGTACCCCCTTGTCTTTCAACTATCAACGCCACCACATGATGCGTGATTAACCGTCCCTCGCTTTTTAAAGTTATTTTCACGAAATTAGTAAAATAACGTTAAAATTAGTGCACTTTCACTTTTGCCCCCTGAGGACCCACACACATATACATTATATGCGCATACCGCAAGCGGGGCGTATCATTAGTACATATCTCAGGTGTCCATATTAGTACACTAATTTCCCAACAATCATTAATCAAACAATTATATATATAATTTTTTGAAGATGTAAATTTTATCAACAAGAGTTATGAAGCACTCATCTTCGCCCATAGGATTTACCGTGTCTTGCTTTCTTTCCATTGACGGCCAAACTCCAACAAATATGCTAACTTGCAAATCCAACATCACTCGCTTAGCATATGGGTCAAGATTATTTCAACATACATCTTCATACACTACAAGAAAACAGAGTATTACCGGCGACGCCGTGCAATAGCGACGACGACATCACCAGTCGCCCCTATTACAGCAGTCGCTACTATTGGCGTCGCTGGTAATAGGTCGATCCGTGTGATTTACTAAACATCAACTCTTAACCCTTGATGAAAACATGATCCAAGGGCTGTATTCTTCCCAAACAAACAAACACACACTTCATATTCAAATCCACTTCTTTATCCTTAAAACAAACCCAACAGTCACCGAACCATCTTCAATAGAGCATCATCGGAGCATCACCAGAGTACCATCCGTCACTGGAGCATCACCAGAGCACCATTCGTCACCGGAGCTTCTTCATCATCACCGGAGCATCGTCTTCGTCTCCAGAGCATCTTCTCCGGCAGCCATCGTTGACGACCACTATCAGACACAGAGCATCTTCTTCGTCACCAGAGTATCTTCTCCGTCCACCACTGTAACGGCGACAAGCACAAGTTCCGGCCAGTTTTGTAGTTGTATGTAAAAAATGTGTAGCTTTGTAGTTTTCTGTAAATATCGTCTTTATTCATGTATTGATTGGATGCGCGATATTTGAATGAAAATATGATTCTCCTTTATCTTCAATCTTTGTTTGATCTTCTGGAAAACCAGTTTATAAGTTTCCTAAAGTTTGTTATCTGCAATTCCGTCTTAAGACTTATTATCAGCGACCTGTCAAACTCGTCTCCGGTGAAGTTTCAGGCAAAACTCCGGCTAAAGCATTAGCAGCTACATCTCACCGCTACTGAGTCAACCCTTTAGCGGCGACAGGTACCAATAGCGGTGACATATGGGGCAATACCGGCCAACCTTTAGCGGCGACCCTTTAGCGGTGACATAGGGGTCTTTAGCGAGGACATTTGTCGCCTGTTGCCCCGTTTTCTTGTAGTGATATATATACATGCACCACATGAATTTTTATTCATTTCATTTACCGTGGCCTAGTTATAAGATTTCTTCTATGGAGTTTGTATTCAATTTAGTAACAATTTCTTTTTTGTGACATTTTATAGAACATCTAATATGCATCAACATATCTACTACTTAGATATCAACGTTTATTTGATCTAAATTTCCAGTTGAGAATTTAACTAAGTAGACTACAGGACATGAAAGCTATATATCACATAGGTCTCAATATCATATATGTGTACGTGTACGACGCTTTATGAATTTCCAATTTGTCACACCCCGATCTCCACGTGTCTCACCGGTGGGCCTGGTGGGGGGATTACCGTGACGATGTTGGCAACAATATAGTCAAACCACACAATTATATAAATGCACAGCGGAAGCTTTAAAGATAAATATATACTTCAACCTCTGGTTGTAATATCAAATGTATTACAGAAGTCGAATGTATCCACAGCGGATCAAAATAAATAAATATTGTTCATTCAGATACGGCATCGAGTTTGCGAGACTATTCGTGATGCTTAGGAAGCTTATACCAGCCAATTTCGTATAGTACCTGCACTTAATCTTTTTGGGGAAAATACGTCAGTTTACACTGGTAAATACATTCAACTGACACATTTGAAAATGTTTATTTAAAATTGATTTGAATGCACAAGGCACAAACTCTTTTATAACTTGGGAAAATCATAATAATCTTGTGAACGTTTTACATGTTCTTTTATGCGTTCAGTACCCGGGTCGTGCCGGGTTAAAGATTTATAGACACACCACATTGCGTAAAACCGTAGTAAAAAAAACCAACGGTTACGTCTTTTAATTTAATGTCGACAATATATACCGGGTGTACGCCTACACCGGGATGTCGAGGGTCGTGGCCATTTCGTAAAATGATGCCAAGGATATCCGGGACAACGGTCATTAAACCCCCCAAAGGCTTTTAAGAAACAAAACTGTTTAAATGAGCCGATCATATTATTTAATTAACCACCTAAGCGATGGAAAAATATAATGCTCAATCAAGCGGTATTAACATACCGTAACCCAAGCCCGTATAGGGGAAATAAGTTAAAGTATTTACCTTTGCAAGTATTATTCCTTAGTTTGATTAAATCACCGATAGCTTTTACTGGGCTCCTAATCTGGAACGAAGGTTTTAATTAACCTCTTAGAATCCTAACGGGTCTTTATATTGGCCGTAGCCTAGACCGGTTGGTTCCGGGATATAAATATGGTTTAATCGCGTGAAAAGGCGAAAACCGAGAATGGAGTGTGATTCTGACCCAACAAGTTCAGAGACTTGTTTTATATGGGTTTATGGTTCACACTCTGGATTTTGGGGTTCAAATAATATAAATTGACCCGTATCGGCTAAATTATGAAAACTAGTTTCATAAGCCGAACCGTGCGCGCAATAGGCGAAACGGCTAACCATGAGAGTCTTACGCTTATTCCCTAAGTCAATATGCCTTAAAGAGGTTGTGGTATCAGTAGGATACCTTCCGTGATGCCCGTAACGAGTTTAAGTTAATATTATGCCCCGTAGGGGCTTTTCGGTCATTTTAAAGACTTTTAAAAAGGGCTTTTCGAGTTCCACAGGAAATCTGAGTTTCCCGAACAGTTTATAAAGTCTAAAATACTTTATTTATTATTTAAAATCAGTAGCAACTGGAATCGGGTCAAAAGACCTTGTAGAACTCAAGTTTTGGCCGAAAAGGGCATATTCGGTATTTACCGAACCGTAGCCATAACCGCAGGTTATGAGCAAGGTAAAAATTATTAAAAATCTTTAAAATTCCCAAAATATTATTTAAATACAGTGGGTAAAAGTTTTGGTGACGAAATCTTGGTTTAGATAGGCGTTATGCTAAATGCGTCGTTTATTACAAAAGTTTACTTTAATTGCGCTATTTAGCATAACTCTCATTCTAGACCTCGGATTGACGTGAAACTTTAAGGACATGCTTATAATTTTTAATAAGCAGGTTATGGTCCGTTCACGTGTCCGAAATACTCGTTTTATTTTGAAAAGGCCGTTACGGTTAACTTTTAGGCGATTAACGGAAATGCGTAAAAGACTCGGACAATTCATGAACCGATCACAGAGGTTTACACCCTCATGTAACCTGGTCCTAAGAGAGTCCTAAGGCATGTCTATACCTCACTAAGACGGGTCAGAACTGAAGTCAAAGCAAAAGTCAAACTTTTGCGACATTCGGCTCCGAACCGGTTCAATATAGCAATTGGTCGATTCAAACGAGCGCAAACAAGTTTATATACTTATTATCATGTTTTATGAGTGTCTAAACAGGTTTCATAGCATATACATTACAGGTTATGCATAAATCGCAAAAATAGCTTTCTGTTGACTTTTTAACCGCACGTTTGACTCGACATTTGACATAGTTAGAGTGGTGATCAGAGGGAACCCTTTTAGAGGTTTATTACCCACATAAATACCAACTCATAACTACCTTTGATTCGTCATAAGACTGAACCATCACGGATTTATTCAATAGTCAAACCGTATTTACGACGGTTTGTTTCTTAGTGATTTACTAAGCATAATTGAAACTACAAAGGGTCTAAGCAACTTACAGAAGTTAAGACTTGCTTAGAGAGCAGAGAGGAACACTTGAGAGCCTTTGATATGATCAGATGAGAGTGTTTGTGTTGTGATGAAGTTATGTACACAAGTATGCTATTTATAGCCAAAGTCCAAGCTCAAGATCATCACACATCACTCTACAACTGATATGGGATGAATGGCATGTGTCCTAGAGGATTATGGGTCGAGTAGGGGGCAACCATACCTCTGAAAAACCCATAAATTCGTGTCTGGCCGCTTAAAACAGCCAACAGCCACATTTCTGTCGCTGGGCGCTGCTTACGGACCGTATGGCTTCGGCCTTGCGGTCCGTAAGCCATAGGCGGATCTCAGCAATCATTCCCCCTCCTTACGGTCCGTAAGGCATACCCTTTACGGTCCGTAAGGGGTTAAAATTAAATCTTTTTCAAATCTTTATGTCATGATTAAAAATCTGTGTAATTAATTACCTGACCTTTCGGGTTTGAAGGGGTAACTTTGCGATAAGGCCCTCGATTAATTACGATTAGGGACCTCGCGTTATTTACCCGTATTGTTAAGCCCCTGGTTAATTTATTTATTATTCAGAAGGCCTTAATTTATATTATTGATGCTTTTAACCCTTCTCCTACGAATTCGATCGTAACTTTCTCGTTTCATAACGAAACTTCACGAATTTTATATATATATATATTCTAGTGAGCGTATAACACCGTTGCAAAGCCTTGGGAACGTTAAAGGGTCACTCAGAGGTATGAATTTAAACATGTTGACACAGTTAACCCTGTAGCTTGTAATCTCTCACTTTCTTTCGTGTTTCGTTTCCGTACGATCTATGATTCATTCGTTTGAAGGTACAAGCATTATTTAGGGTTGCTATACAGTATAATTACCCTTGGTTGACATTTATAACCCTCGAATTTATATACTTTCAAGGTTTGTCAATATTAGTCCTTTATTTAATATCAATGCCATGTGCAGTCCAATGACACGTGTTAACACATTATTGGACACAAAAATTCGAGGTGTTACATCCTCACCCCCTTAAAATAAATCTCGACCCGAGATTTACTCAAATAAATAGGGGTATTTTTCTTTCATTGTGTCTTCGACTTCCCACGTATATTCGGGACCTCTACGAGCATCCCATTTGACTTTTACAATCGGTACGTGCTTTCTTCGAAGCTTCTTTACCTGTCGATCTTCAATCGACAAAGGTTTTTCTACAAACTTTAAGCTCGCATCTATATGCACATCTGTATGTGGAATTACCAATGATTCATCGGCGAAGCACATTTTGAGATTGCAGATGTGGAACATGTTGTGAATTCCATTGAGCTCTTCAGGCAAGTTCAACTTATAGGCAACTGACCCGACCCGTTCAATGACCTCAAAAGGTCCTATGTATCTCGGACTCAGTTTGCCTTTCTTGCCGAAACGCATCACCCCTTTCCAGGGTGACACCTTAAGCAATACCTTTTCACCCACTTCGAAGTGAAAATCCTTACGCTTCGGATCAGCGTGCTCTTTTGCCTATTGCGGGCAGCCTTGAGACGTTCCCGGATCTGGACAATCTTGTCCGTTGTCTGAAAAACTATCTCTGGTCCCGATAATTGGACCTCTCCTACTTCCGCCCAACAAACAGGCGATCTACATTTCCTACCGTATAATGCCTCGAAAGGCGTAGCCTTTTTGCTGGTGTGGTAGCTATTATTGTAGGAGAATTCGATCAGGGGTAGATTCTTATCCCAGTTACCGCCTAAATCGATTGCACATGCACGAAGCATGTCTTCTAGTGTTTGGATAGTACGCTCACTTTGACCGTCCGTCTGTGGATGGTAAGCCGTACTAAAGTTTAAACGCGTGCCCAAAGATTGCTGGAAACTCTTCCAGAAATGAGACGTGTACCTGGTATCCCTGTCGGAGATAATAGTCACAGGTATGCCGTGTAAGGCTACAATCTTATCAACATAAAGTTGGGCTAACATATCGGAGCTATACGTCTCCTTGATGGGTAGAAAATGAGCTGATTTAGTCAGCCTATCGACTATGACCCATATTGTATCGTTTCCCTTTCCTGGTTTTGGGTAACTTGGTTATGAAGTCCATAGTTACGCATTCCCACTTCCACTCGGGAAGTTCAGGCTGTTGTAGCAGGCCAGACGGCTTTTGGTGCTCGGCTTTGACTTGAGCACAAGTCAAGCACTTTGCTACGTGGGCGGCCACAGACTTTTTCAAGCCTATCCACCAATAATTTGCCTTTAAATCTTGATACATCTTGTCAGCACCAGGATGGACCGAATATTTGGAACTATGGGCTTCCTGGAGGATAACATCTCGTAGTCCTCCATAAATCGGAACCCATATACGTCCGTTCAGTCTAAGGATTCCATCCTTGCTAAGAGTCAACTGCTCCTCAGTTACTCCTAACTTTTCATTAGGATAATTAGCTTCCAACACAGCCTCTCGCTGTGCAGCTAATATCCTTTCAATTAAATTGTTCTTGACTTCAATGCTCTTGGCATTGATTCGAATAGGTTTTACCCTTTCTTTCCTGCTCAAGGCATCAGCGACTACATTCGCCTTGCCGGGATGGTACCTGATCTCGCAATCATAGTCATTCAAGGTTTCCATCCAACGGCGCTGCCTCATGTTCAACTCCTTCTGATTGAACAGGTGCTGGAGGCTTTTGTGATCAGAATAAATCACAAATTTAATACCATAAAGGTAATGCCTCCACAATTTTAGTGCAAATACAACGGCACCCAACTCCAAGTCGTGGGTGGTGTAATTCTTTTCGTGCACCTTTAATTGCCGTGAAGCGTAGGCAATAACCTTGCCCTTCTGCATAAGCACACACCCCATGCCTGTGTGTGATGCATCGCAGTAAACTACGAATTCTTCTGTACCTTCCGGTAATGTCAACACAGGTGCGTTGCTTAGCTTTTGCTTCAGGATTTCGAAGGACTCTTGCTGCTTTGGGCCCCAAATAAACTTTTCTTTCTTCTTGGTTAGGGAGGTCAAGGGCGCAGCAATCCTCGAAAAATTCTCAATAAACCTCCTGTAGTATCCTGCTAACCCCAGGAAACTACGAATTTCGGTAGGCGTCTTTGGCTCTTGCCAGTTCATGACTGCCTCTACCTTAGCGGGATCCACTTGGATACCACGCTCACTCACAACGTGACCTAAAAACTGAACCTCTCGTAGCCAGAATTCACATTTCGAGAATTTGGCGTAGAGTTTCTCACGCTGTAGTAATTCGAGAATGCAACGGAGGTGCTTCTCGTGGTCAGCTTGGTTCTTGGAATATATAAGGATATCGTCGATGAAGACTATGACAAATTTGTCCAAATACGGCTTGCAGACGCGATTCATGAGATCCATGAACGCAGCCGGTGCATTAGTGAGCCCAAAAGGCATCACTAGGAACTCGTAATGACCATAGCGAGTCCTAAATGCTGTCTTATGTACATCCTCATCTCTGACCCTTAGCTGATGATAGCCCGACCTCAAGTCGATCTTCGAGAAATAGCTTGCTCCTTGCAGCTGATCGAATAGATCATCGATCCTCGGCAAAGGATATCTATTCTTTATGGTAACTTTATTTAGCTCTCGATAGTCGATGCACAACCGCATCG
Organism: Helianthus annuus; assembly: GCF_002127325.2. Lineage (NCBI taxonomy): Eukaryota > Viridiplantae > Streptophyta > Magnoliopsida > Asterales > Asteraceae > Helianthus > Helianthus annuus. Next base: position 95,112,116 of record NC_035445.2, on the reverse strand, counting down.
ATCCGTCCTTCTTCTTTACAAATAGGACTGGTGCTCCCCAGGGAGATGAACTAGGTCTGATAAAACCTTTCGCCAGCAGTTCATCCAACTGGGTCCTCAGTTCTTTCATTTCCGTTGGAGCTAGCCTGTAAGGTGCTCTTGCTATCGGAGCTGCTCCAGGAATGATGTCTATTCTGAACTCCACTTGTCTATCTGGTGGCAAACCAGGTAGTTCTTCAGGAAAAACCTCGGGGTATTCAGAAATGACAGGAAGATCCTCGATCTTCGGCTTAGGTTCTTTATTATCACCTGAGCCATGTAAATTACGCAGCCTCTGTTCAAACACCTTGAAGCTTTGAGCATAGATACGTCCTCGGGTAATCCGTACTGCGTATCTCCTCGAATGGTAAGCGATTCACCACCCGGAGTCTTTAATACTATATGCCTTTTGCCGCAAATGATTTGGGCCTGATTACGGGATAACCAGTCCATGCCTAGGACTATGTCGAAACCCGCTAGTTTGAAGGGAAGTAGAGATAGAGGAAAAGAATGGTTCTTAATGGACATTTCACATCCTTCTAGAACAGTGGAGACGGTTTCTATCGTGCTGTCTGCTAACTCTACCTCGTATTTCATATCTAGGGTTTTGATCGGCATGTTCAATAGTTTACAAAACTTTTGGTCTACAAAGGACTTATCAGCGCCAGAATCGAAAAGTACTCTTGCAAATATATTATTTACGAGAAAAGTACCTGTAAGCACATTGTCGTTCTGTACTGCTTCCTTTGCATCCATGCGGAAGACTCTAGCGTTAGTCTTCTTTGTCTCCTCCGCCTTCTTGGCGTTCTTAGGGCAGTTACTCTTGATATGCCCCTTTTCGTTGCAACCGTAGCAGGTTGCATCCTTGATCTTCTTGCATTCCACAGTCTTATGATCCTTGGACTTGCACAGTCCACAGGAAGGAGTCTTTGGTTGTGACTGTGAATTTGATGCAAACCTGCACTTCCCAGAGTGGGGTTTCTTGCAGATTTTGCAGTTGGGCCTTTCACCAGCTTGCCCATCTTTCTTCGCTCCGACCCTCTTTTGCCTTCACCGTTTCCACGGTGCTTCTTCCCTGACCTTCGTGAGGTATCATCCTCACGTTTCCTCTTCTCAGCCTCCTTGCTCCTTAGGGTCCTCAGACGGACCGCATCTAAAGTGAGAGACAAGGAGAGGTCAGTAACTGACCTGAAGGTCGTCGGCCGGGAGGCCTTTACACTCGCCTTTATCGCAGGCTCCAAGCCCCCAATGAAACGGGCGATTCTTCTAGACTCTGGTGTCACAAGGTACGGAACCAGGCGAGACATCGTATTGAAGCTCGTCAAATAAGCCTGGCAGTCCAGGTTCGTCATCACCAGTGACACAAAGTCAGCCTCGATCTTCTCAACCTCATGCTGAGGGCAGTAGTTTTCCTTAATGAGAGCAATAAATTCCTCCCATGTCATCTTGTATAAAGCAGACTTACCTGATGCCTGCACCAACGCTCTCCACCATGCCAGGGCCTCGCCCTTAAATGACTGGGACACATACTTCACCACATCCCTCTCTGCACACCCGCTGATGTCCACAATAGTGTCCATCTCATCTAGCCAGGTGATACAATCAACAGCACCTTTCTCCCCTGTAAATTCCCAGGGCTTACAAGATACAAAGTATTTATAGGTGCAACCCTTAGCATTGGATGCATCAGTATATTCCCTATCGCGATGAACGCTGTTCTCAGTGGACGAGTGTTTGTCGTCATCTTTCTTGGGTTGAGAGGGTGGTTTGGAGTGTGTCTTTGGTTTAGAGGGTGGTTTTGATACGGTTCTGCCTTGGGACTCAGTATATTGACGATCAAGAGCTGCCTGAACAGCATTGTCAATCAGAGCCTTTAGCTGTGCGCCTGTCAGATGCACTGGCGCATTGTCGTAGTCATCTTCATTAGTATGGCTATTCTCTCCATTGGGATCCGCCATTGTAACTCGAATCTGTTACAGAAGATAACAAAATTTTATTCAGGAGATTATTATATAATTGTCTTTTATGACAATTTGTCAACCATGGTAACAGAGACCATATTTGGTTAACTTATTACTCATTAAATCTTAGGATTTGAATACATCCTATTTTAGCTATAACTATAATATTGGCGGCATAAAGCCTAATCACGAGGATGTTTTATAATATTAGCCGAGATTTCAGAGAATCAAAGGCATAGAGATTTGAACCGTAGTTCTTTTATCTCTTTCTGACAGGGAGTCATAGACCACCACTGCCTTTTGTCTTTATAAGACAATTATTATGGCCCATAGGCACTACACCTCTAATGGATGTTTCAATATGGTTGGCCCGTAGGCACTACATCACTAATGGATGTTTTAATAAGATTGGCCCGTAGGCACTACATCACTAATGAATGTTTTAATACGATTGATCACCTGCATAGGTGATTTAACCCACGATTTATAAATCATTTAGTTGGGCTTTGAAATCCTTAAAGGATTATTGTATAAGAATGACGCGCGTGATTTTAACGAATCACATCGGCCATGATCGTTAACATGCTTGCAGCGGTTAACAGGGAATCTGAATCTTTTAATTAAGTCCTACCATCTTGGCCGGATCTTTAAAAGACACCAGGCTAGGTTTCACTCGTAAGATTCCTTATTTAGGCAGATCAATATAAAAGGAATGGTTTTGATTTATTTCATACATATTAGAACAAAACTCATAACATACATTCCATAATCTCAAATACACTTACATATTGCCCTAAACGGGTCTTTTAACTAGTACATACCTCCATAGAGGTTTTAAAATGAGTGACAAGTCCACGCAGGGACTAATATAAGATAGGTGTCCATGCAAGGACTAAAAGATAAGTCCACGTAGGGACTGAAATACGATAAATGTCCACGTAGGGACTTCTTTTAAAGTAGAAATTACATTAGTACAACTATTAAGGGCTAGTGGTCACGTTTCTTCTTTTTGCCCTTTAGTAGGTTCGCCAAGCCTTTGAGAAATCCTCGGTGGCTCTTTTTCTCTTCCTCGAACTCTCTCTCCACACGATCTAGTCGATGGAGTATCTCTTCCTGTTCAGGAGGAGAGAATCGTGGTTGTGGCGCTTGTTGCGGAACTGGAGGTCTGGGAGGTATTGGATACCCATGAGCTGAGTAGTCCGCTGCCCCATGTTCCCGTGAGCTCCGTCAGGGTAGCGTGCGTTATATCTAGCCGACACCACATATGGGTCGCGCTCATAATTGTAGTTGTAATGTGCCTGAGACGGTTCGAACGGGTTGTAAGCCGTTGGACCCGTGTAAGCAGGTATGGGTTGGTCATACCCAAATGGTGGCGAATTTGGTGCAGCTGGTGCGGAGTTCGCCTCCTGTATAGGACTTGAAGGTCCTTCTTCTTGTAGTGGCGGATAGTGGCTACTACTAGAGTGTCGAGGGGTGCTGAAGTGGATACCCCCTCCTCCTCGTGTGGACATACGAGCATTCGTCCTCCTACGCCTTGGCGGATCAGGCATTACTGGTTGCGCCGGTGGCGGAGGTGGTGGCGTAACTGCCTCAAAGCGTGAATCCTCAGAGGGATCCTGTGGATGTCGCGGTTGTTGTGATGTTTGTTGAGGTGGTGTGTAATACCACTCATGTCGGTCGAACAACGCTTGGAAACTATCTGGTCCCTGGTAGGGTGTGCCATGGAAGGATGACCCATCAGAGACTTCTATCGGATGCGTGGGCGTACCACGAGCAGGTTCAGTTGGATCAGTATCTTCATCCATATGGTCTTCGGAGAAGTGATCTTGTGGCCCTAATGGAACAAAGCCTGAAGGTTCCTGTATGTAGTCAGCCGGATTAAACTGACCTATGAAGTATGGAGTAGGGTCGTCATAATTCCGGTGCGATACCAAACGTTGTAGAGGTATGAAGGAAGGTTGTGGGTTGTTGGGATCATTTTCTGAGTTTGGCCCAAAGGAGTGCCGGTAGGATGGCGTCGAGCTGTGCGAGGTGGAATGCCTCGCGGGTTCGTAAAGATCTCTTCGTCGTTGTGGTTCTTCGCTCCTTGTTATTGAAGGAGGTCTCGTACCAAAAGGTCCAGCTTCGTGATCGTGATGAGTAACGATCTCTCCTCTGCCTCTTCTTCCCCTTCCTCTTCCTCGGAATATTACTGGCGGCATTTTTCCTGCTTCATAAAACTTTAAATACCAATAATAAAAGAAAAAGACAAAATTGGAATAACAATTCGAATTTGTCCTAAGTTCTTGTCTAGACTCAAGTATGTGCAATTGTGTCATTGAGATTAAACACAATAGGATAGTGTTTAATTCGCTCAATGTTGGCTCTGATACCAACCTGTCACACCCCGATTTCCACGTGTATCACCGGTGGGCCCGGTGGGGGATTACCGTGACGATGTTGGCAACAATATAGTCAAACCACACAATTATATAAATGCACAGCGGAAGCTTTAAAGATAAATATATACTTCAACCTCTGGTGATAATATCAAATGTATTACAGAAGTCGAAGGTATCCACAGCGGATCAAAATAATAATACAATATTGTTCATTCAGATACGGCATCGAGTTTGCGAGACTATTCGTGATGCCTAGGAAGCTATTACCAGCCCATTTCGTATAGTACCTGCACTTAATCTTTTGGGGAAAAATACGTCAGTTTACACTGGTAAATACGTTCAACTGACACATTTGAAAATGTTAATTTAAAATTGATTTGAATGCACAAGGCACAAACTCTTTTATAACTTGGGAAAATCATAATAATCTTGTGAACGTTTTACATGTTCTTTTATGCGTTCAGTAGTCCGGGTCGTGCCGGATTAAAGATTTATAGACACACCAGATTGCGTAAAACCGTAGTATAAAAACCAACGGCTACGTCTTTTAATTTAATGTCGACAATGTATACCGGGTGTACGCCTACACCGGGATGTCGATGGTCGTGGCCATTTCGTAAAATGATGCCAAGGATATCCGGGACAACGGTCATTAAACCCCCCAAAGGCTTTTAAGAAACAAAACTGTTTAAATGAGCCAATCATATTATTTAATTAACCACCTAAGCGATGGAAAAATATAATGCTCAATCAAGCGGTATTAACATACCGTAACCCAAGCCCGTATAGGGGAAATAAGTTAAAGTATTTACCTTTGCAAGTATTATTCCTTAGTTTGATTAAATCACCGATAGCTTTTACTGGGCTCCTAATCTGGAACGAAGGTTTTAATTAACCTCTTAGAATCCTAACGGGTCTTTATATTGGCCGTAGCCTAGACAGGTTGGTTCCGGAATATATATATATATGGTTTAATCGCGCGAAAAAGGCGAAAACCGAGAATGGAGTGTGATTCTGACCCAACAAGTTCAGAGACTTGTTTTATATGGGTTTATGGTTCACACTCTGGATTTTGGGGTTCAAATAATATAATTTGACCCGTATCGGCTAAATTATGAAAACTAGTTTCACAAGCCGAACCGTGCGCGCAATAGGCGAAACGGTTAACCATGAGAATCTTACGCTTATTTCCTAAGTCAATATGCCTTAAAGAGGTTGTGGTATCAGTAGGATACCTTCCGTGATGCCCGTAACGAGTTTAAGTTAATATTATGCCCCGTAGGGGGTTTCCGGTCATTTTAAAGATTTTTAAAGAGCTTTTCGAGTTCTACAGGAAATCTGAGTTTCCCGAACAGTTTATAAAGTCTAAGATACTTTATTTATTATTTAAAATCAGTAGCAACTGGAATCGGGTCAAAAGACCTTGTAGAACTCAAGTTTTGGCCGAAAAGGGCATATTCGGTATTTACCGAACTGTAGCCATAACCGCAGGTTATGAGCGAGGTAAAAATTATTAAAAATCTTTAAAATTCCCAAAATATTATTTTAATACAGTGGGTAAAAGTTTTGGTGACGAAATCTTGGTTTAGATAGGCGTTATGCTAAATGCGTTGTTTATTACAAAAGTTTACTTTAATTGCGCTATTTAGCATAACTCTCATTCTAGACCTCGGATCGACGTGAAACTTTAAGGACATGCTTATAATTTTAATAAGCAGGTTATGGTCCGTTCACGTGTCCGAAATACTCGTTTTATTTCGAAAAGGCCGTTACGGTCAACTTTTAGGCGATTAACGGAAATGCGTAAAAGACTCGGACAATTCATGAACCGATCACAGAGGTTTATACCATCATGTAACCTGGTCCTAAGAGAGTCCTAAGGCATGTCTATACCTCGCTAAAACGGATCAGAACTGAAGTCAAAGCAAAAGTCAAACTTTTGCGACATTCGGCTCCGAACCGGTTTAATATAGCAAATGGTCGATTCAAACGAGCGCAAACAAGTTTATATACTTATTATCATGTTTTATGAGTGTCTAAACAGGTTTCATAGCATATACATTACAGGTTATGCATAAATCGCAAAAATAGCTTTCTGTTGACTTTTTAACCGCACGTTTGACTCGATATTTGACATAGTTAGAGTGGTGATCAGAGGGAACCCTTTTAGAGGTTTATTACCCACATAAATACCAACTCATAACTACCTTTGATTCGTCATAAGACTGAACCATCACGGATTTATTCAATAGTCAAACCGTATTTACGACGGTTTGTTTCTTAGTGATTTACTAAGCATAAATGAAACTACAAAGGGTCTAAGCAACTTACAGAAGTTAAGACTTGCTTAGAGAGCAGAGAGGAACACTTGAGAGCCTTTGAAATGATCAGATGAGAGTGTTTGTGTTGTGATGAAGTTATGTACACAAGTATGCTATTTATAGCCAAAGTCCAAGCTCAAGATCATCACACATCACTCTACAACTGATATGGGATGAATGGCATGTGTCCTAGAGGATTATGGATCGAGTAGGGGGCAACCATACCTCTGAAAACCCATAAATTCGTGTCTGGCCGCTTAAAACAGCCAACAGCCACATTTCTGTCGCTGGGCGCTGCTTACGGACCGTATGGCTTCGGCCTTGCGGTCCGTAAGCCATAGGCGGATCTCAGCAATCATTCCCCCTCCTTACGGTCCGTAGGGCATACCCTTTACGGTCCGTAAGGGGTTAAAATTAAATCTTTTTCAAATCTTTATGTCATGATTAAAAATCTTTGTAATTAATTACCTGACCTTTCGGGTTTGAAGGGGTAACTTTGCGATAAGGCCCTCGATTAATTACGATTAGGGACCTCGCGTTATTTACCCGTATTGTTAAGCCCCTGGTTAATTTATTTATTATTCAGAAGGCCTTAATTTATATTATTGATGCTTTTAACCCTTCTCGTTACGAATTCGATCGTAACTTTCTCGTTTCATAACGAAACTTCACGAAATTTATATATATATTCTAGTGAGCGTATAACACCGTTACAAAGCCTTGGGAACGTTAAAGGGTCACTCAGAGGTATAAATTTAAACATGTTGACACAGTTAACCCTTGTAGCTTGTAATCTCTCACTTTCTTTCGTGTTTCGTTTCCGTACGATCTATGATTCATTCGTTTGAAGGTACAAGCATTATTTAGGGTTACTATACAGTATAATTACCCTTGGTTGACATTTATAACCCTCGAATTTATATACTTTCAAGGTTTGTCAATATTAGTCCTTTATTTAATATCAATGCCACGTGTAATCAAATGACACGTGTTAACACATTATTGGACACAAAAATTCGAGGTGTTACATCCAGATGTCAGGTTTTAACTCCATGTGATGGAGGATTAAATTACGTTCGCGTAGGAAAAAGAATCATGTAAAACGGATTAGTAAAATGAAAGTTATGCGCATTTTAGTGCATAACAAGTTAAATTATTTGAGCTGGGTCTGTACAGCAACAAACAAACAACATTCTGGAAAACCTAGGCCGTCGCGCTACGCGACGGCAAAGCTGTTTAGGTGTCGCGTGACGTGACTAGGGTCGCGGCCCGCGAAGGTTTTTCCCCTTCTTCGTCGCGCTCCGCGAGGGCTGATATTGCTGGCATTTTGTTTAATTTTGTTTGTTTGACCCGTATAACTTGTTTAAACTTGTTAATTAACTATCAAAACTAACTTCTAAGTTGGTTTTGATCAAAGGTGATTGCCAAGAGTGCCCGGATGGAGATCAAGCTCGATGAAGGACCGAACACCATAAAGTTAAAAGCTTCTGCATGGCGTTTCGTTGTAACTCTTAAACGACAAACTCAAATTCATTACGATGTATATAAACCTTTATTTGTAAAAGTTTTAAATTAACCGTATTTTTAAAGTACATGTAATTATAACTACATGTTTATTGTCGTAAACTATACGAAAACCTTAAAATAATAACAAGGGTGTTACAGATTAAAATAAAAGGTTTGATTATAAGTCAAAGTGCACAATCCATAGTTAAGCAAGGAGTGACAGATCGCAATTAGCAATCTTTTCTTACTTTGACTGTCATACCCCAACCGATGGCGGAAACATCGCGGCGTGGCACTGAGCGAAACAGATTGTCCAGAAGTTTTCATAACAATTATATTTATCAATTACTTAAAGCAACATGTCCCATACCATGTCATAAAAGATAGTACAATTATTACAGACAAAATCTAGGAAAATAGTTATGTTCCGACAACTCAGATTTCATTTGTACAGACAACTATTTGCTGGCCTCTAGGACCTTATTCTAGCCTCGCTTTCCTAGCAGATAAGCATCCTAAACACCTGTCACATACGTTAAAATAAAGTCAATACACATAGTGTAAAGGGGAGTATACAAGTTTGATAATAGCATATAGAGTTTGAAATAGTTTACGCATAACCAGCACGTACACAGAGGAAAACGAAGCATGTTAGTTATCGACATGAACCTATCGATACCAATGACTGCGGTTGACTGCCCAAGGCAGTTCGTAATACATGATCACCACTGTAATCCATGCAAATAATTGTCCTTAACAACCCCCGTGTGAACGGGTGCTGAGTCCAAACTATAGTACTATCGTTGCTAAGGCAGGTAGACAGCGTTCCATGTGTAAACATAACAAACAATTCATTGAGTCATGTATAACATGCGGTAACGGTTAGCGTTAAAAGTATTGCGTAGTGTGTTCGATGTGATTTCGTATGAGTAACACATGTAACACCCAAAAGTGCGTAAAGCAAAAAGGGATCGAGTATACCTAGTGCATTGAACGGTGGCATTCCTAGTGCATTGAACATGTTGAAAATTGTTTAAGTGTTGGAAGCTCAAGTGTTTCATGGTACGGACGGCAGTTCGATCGGATGGTAGTCCGATCGAACAGCGATTCGTTCAACACTCAAACTTCATAGATTGGCAAAAATGGTGAAGTGTGGGTCCCAAGGTGCAAGCCGTTCGGCTGGCCGGTTGTTCGGGTGACTGTCCGTTCGGTCAGCAGTCCGATCGGACGGCACCCCGTCCGGGTCATCCTGTTCGTCTTACACTTGGTTGTTTTGGTTGTTTGTCGTTTTATCGAGATGTTATTGATAACGTGTTAAGCAACAGAAACCTCGTTAATACTTGGTATTCCTGATCGGACAGGAATCACCCAAATCCGGTCAGTTAACTGGTTCAAGACGGTGTTCCAAGCTTAACCCGTAATCGGTAACCCTCGTCGATAGGATCCGGATCTTGGACCAACACAACCACAAGAATAAGTAGGAAGTCGGTACAAGCTCCGATTCTATCGGTTTGAGTGCATTTAGTGTAAAAGAGTTGAAAGAGGGTTGGAAAACATTCTCTCAATCCTTTTCACCATGAATATGTTTAAATCTATGAAAGATCTTTGTTGTTCATGTGGAAATCGGTTAGATCTAAGTTGTTCTTGGTGGATTGAGGCCAAAACATGAAGTTCTTCAAGAACACATGATGACGTCATCCTAGAACACCTTAAATCTTGATGATTTCACGGTTAAAAGTTAAGATTCAAAACATAGAAAGGTGTAGGAGTGCGTGTAGATTAAGGAAGTACAAGATTTAGGACGAGATCTTACCGGAATCGAGAGAAATCCAAGAAAAGGTGAGGAGCATGAGCTGTTCGGTCAGAGAGTTTCCAAAAGTAAAAAAGAATGAAAGGGCCAGGTGGTATTTATAGAGTTCCAAATGAGGAAAGGGGCTGGTCGATCAGCCAGGCTGCTCGATCGGACAGCATGTCTGATCAGACGGCAGTCCGATCGAACGGCTGCTCGATCGGCTGGTCGCCTGATCGATCAGTCGCTTGATCTGAGCATTTTGCGCGACGAGTTTTGCCGTTTCGATTTCGATTGCGAGCGATGCGATGCGATGGAGTTTCCTAGTCAAATTACTTTTAATCCCAACTACTCATATCTCGCGCTATCTCTTCTCCACTAATTATTATACTATATCAACATACAACCATCCTCATTTCGTATTCGTTTAGTGTTTGCGATTTGATTGCGATTGAGTTCGATTGCGATTCGATTGATTACCACACATAATATAAATAAACATGCACAAGTAACACATAAGGCACACACACACGTATAACAATAACCAAAATGCGTAATTCGAGTTGCGAGCGCGATGTTGATTAGATTAGTTCGATTAGCGTTTAATTGACTTTATCGCATTGTTACTTTCTATTGTTCACAGTCGTAAAGCGATTCGTAGCGATAAATATATACATCGATTACTGCGATTATAATTAATTACTCCACATAATACAACTAACGCGAAACATAAATTAGACTAACTATAAGTCAAAGAAGTCAAAACAGGAATTGAACAAGGAGAGACAGAAACCAATCTCTAATAAATAACCAAACACTGGGGTGTTACATTGACTTTGACTTGTACTTTGACTTTCAAAAGCACCGGGTGTTACAGAAACCAATCTCTAATAAATAGCCAAACACTACGAACTTTTCTTTCTTTCTTACATTCTTTCTTTCGTACTTACTTGCTAAACACAAACTTGCTTTTAAAACATGGATTCAAAACGAACCCAAACTTGCTTGTCTTCCTTTTACTTGCTTGTCTTCCTTTTGCTGCTCAACAATTTGCTTTTAAAACATGGATTCAAAACGAACCCAAACTTGCTTGTCTTCCTTTTGCTGCTCAACAATTAACCAGCAAACCATCACCTTGTTTACGAACTTCTTTTCTGTGAATTTCTTTTCTACGTGCAAACGAACCTGAACCAGATCAAAGCACTTTCTTGGTTTCGATCAAACAAATCCTCCACACAAAAAAAATCCCTTTAACAAAAAAACTTTACACTTAAAAAAAAATAGGATAACAAAAAACTTTACACTTTTTTTTCAGTTTTTATTGGATATGTACATACCAACAAAAGAAATAAAACAAAGCTTTGAAATTACTTGCTTTTATTTTATTTTATTTGAATTAGTGAAAAGAACAGCAACAACAAATAAATATTGTTGTTTTATGCTTTTTTGACTTGATCGAGATAAACAACCTTATGCAAAAACTCCTTTTTTTTATTTGACTCGATGAACAACAAACAAAACCTTCCTTGAATAGCAAGTTAGCAACCACTTTTCTGGGATCGTTTCTTCCATGCAAATCGTGTACAATGAGTCACCACAGCTCTGATACCAATTGTTGGCCCAGATGGTTCAAATAATCGTATTAACAAATACGAACACGAGATATTGGGGGAACAAACCCACAACTCTTTCTATTCAATCAAACAAACTTACGAACTTACAAAGAAGAGAGACAAATAAAAACAATAACCTAGACCTCTATTTATAGTACTACTAAACTTGTTCTTCAAAACAATTAAACCTTTCCTAAATCAATCACAATATAATTATCTAAAATAAACCAAACTTTAATTAAAACTGATTATATCAATCTTCACTTTGCCCCTTCAACTTTCAACTCATACGAGTTGTAGGATTAATTTTCAACATTTTGGTGCAGTGATATCTCTGGAAGCAGCATCTCTATCCTTATGGATAGAAGTAAGGTATGCCTAAATCTCACCCTCCCCAGACCTTACCAATGGCTTTGCTATTTGTTAGATTTACTGGATACGATTGATTGATTCGATTTTTAGATTGGCTAGTGGGAGAGTTGGTGGGTGTTTTTTTTAATAATTTTTATAATAAAAATCCCTTTTAGGTATGAAAAAAATAGTTATATTACTATATATTACTAAACGAATTGAAATGAATAGTGATTTTAATATTATAATAATATAAAGTTTTTTTAATACTTTTATTATTTTAGTCTACTTATCTAATAAATGGGGATTAAGGCTGATGTTATAAAACAGCCCTCCCCCAATCATAGGCAGGTATTTTAAAAAGGGTGATGTCAATTCTTGAAAAAATAATGTCATCTTTTTTCTAAAACACATACATGACCACATACATGCAGACATACATACATAACTTGACCAATAAAACGATTTTATATTTAAAATTAAAATTGTTTTAAACTCTAACCTAGATTATTTAAAACTCTACAGCTTATTCATTGGGCCAACCTTCTCTCCCAATTAAACCCTGCAACTTTTTTGCACGCCATTACACCATCCACCCACTCCTTCACGCCATTTAATCAGATGAAACTTCAAACCCTAGAGTTTTGAAATTCAAATCACGCTTCTTTCTCTATTGTTACATAATTTGAAGAAGAATCAGTTGCAACATTACCAAACCCTTTCCTTTCAATCTTTCTTCATGAATCGATATGTGTTATTCTTTGATACTATGTATGTTTTACATATATTTCACATATTTCAATGTTAGAATTAGGGGTCTTCAAATGGGGATTTCACGACTAGGGTTCTAACAGGTTTGAAGCCAATAATATTTGATCTTTCTGCCGTTTCACATATATACTAACAGCATCAAAAACCCTAAGTTGCTGTAAGTCTATCAGTACTGATTCTTTGATGTTTTAGGGTTTATGACTATATATGTTTTATTTGTTGTTTGTTTGAATCAGTTTATTGATTCTACTACTTCGTGTGTTCTGTTTGCAGGTTGTTTGATCCTGAGAACTGTTTTAATTGCGATTTTTGTTGACTGAAACCCTAATTTGTTCATCGGAGGAAGTAAGTGACGTTTTTCTGGTCTTCAGCTTGATTATTAGTTGTTATTAGGTTAATAGGTTTCTATTAGACTTGATTTGGTGCATTTTGATTGATTGAGATCAGATGATGGAAGATATAGTTTTCATGAATTTTTAGGTGAATTTGAAACTGAACATATGAAGAAATGTTTGTTGTGATCCCCCGAATATGTCAGTTTTACATGTTTTTTGGATTTTGTGTTTGTGGTTGTTGCTTAAAGTGTCATTTTCTCTTATCTGCATTTAAACAACTTATCTGTTTATCGTGTGATGAAGAATCGTGATTTATTTGCTTATTTTGTGTGATATAAGTTGTTTTTAATAAGTACTTTGAGATTTACAACCTACTGAAGCCATAGTTCAAGATAACTTAGCCATAGTTGAAGCAGCTCCTCGGGTAAAGCTTTGAATTTTGTTCATTCGATATTAAATAGTATTACAAAATTGTGATTTTGAAAAATATTAAAAATTACACATTACAATAAACCTTCTCTCCCAATTAAACCCTGCAGCTTTTTTTACACGCCATTACACCATCCAACCACTCCTTCAAGCCATTTAATCAGATGAAACTTCAAACCCTAGAGTTTTGAAATTCAAATCACGCTTCTTTCTCTACTGTTACATAATCTGAAGAAGAATCAGTTGCAATATTACCAAACCCTTTCCTTTCAATCTTTCTTCATGAATCGGTATGTGTTATTCTTTGATTTGTTTTTGTTTTACATATATTTCACATATTTCAATGTTAGACTTAGGGTTCTTCAAATGGGGATTTCACGATTAGGGTTCTAATAGGTTTGAAGCCAACAATGTTTGATCTTTCTGCCGTTTCTCATATATACTAACAACATCAAAAACCCTAAGTTGTTGTAAGTCTATCAGTACTGATTCTTTGATGTTTTAGGGTTTATGTCTATATATGTTTTATTTATTGTTTGTTTGAATCAGTTTATTGATTCTACTACTTTGTGTGTTCTGTTTGCAAGTTGTTTGATCCTGAGAACTGTTTTAATTGCGATTTTTATTGACTGAAACCCTAATTTGTTCATCGGAGGAAGTAAGTGACGTTTTTCTGGTCTTTAGCTTGATTATTAGTTGTTATTAGGTTAATAGGTATCTATTAGACTTGATTTGGTGTATTTTGATTGATTGAGATCAGATGATGGAAGATATAATTTTCATGAATTTTTAGGTGAATTTGAAACTGAACATATGAAGAAATGTTTGTTGTAATCCCCCGAATATGTCAGTTTTACATGTTTTTTGGATTTTGTGTTTGTGGTTGTTGCTTAAAGTGTCATTTTCTCTTATCTGCATTTAAACGACTTATCTGTTTATCGTGTAGATGAAGAATCGTGCTTTATTTGCTTATTTTGTGTGATATAAGTTGTTTTTAATAAGTACTTTGAGATTTACAACCTACTGAAGCCATAGTTCAAGATAACTTAGCCATAGTTGAAGCAGCTCCTTAGGTAAAGTTTTGAATTTTCTTCATTCTATATTAAATAGTATTACAAAATTGTGATTTTGTAAAATATTAAAAATTACACATTACAATACACTTCCTAGGATATCTATTTATCTCGCCTTCTTCCATTCAATTTCATTTTTTGTTTTAATTTGCAGGTCAGCTAGCATATCACAGGTCTTCTGATCCTGTTTCAGCAGATGTGTGATAAACTCTTCTGCTTTTTCTTTAAACTTTGATGGAGTAGAACAGACAACTTCATCCAACAGTGCAATGCTACTCCAGGTTTGCTTATAATATTTATCACTCACATAGCAACTTTTTTGTTGAGTTCTTCATTTTTTCTCTGTTCTTCGAGTGACCATCTTGAAAATTTAATTTTAAGATCGGCAGTTTCCGACCAGTGGTAGAAGCTTTTGCTTGCTATTTAGAAAGAGTGTGAGTGTTTTTTGATGGTTTGTTTTAGGATGAAAGGTTTTTTTAAAAATGAAGTGGTGATGTTTTCAAGTAAACTAATGATGATCCTTTATAGTGTTTAAAATGTTTGATAGGGTAAATGAAGAGTCGTCTGATAATTATGATAACCTTTTTTTGAAGGTTTAAATTTTGTTCTTTGGGTTTCTAGATATTTAATTTTACTTGCTTTCCCATGAAAACTGATTTTTCAAAGGTTTTGCATTAAAATGTTTTATAGGGTAAATGAAGAGACCTCTCCTATATACACGTTTTTCCCTCTTAAATCATTAAATGTACACTGGGTTTTAAATATAAATTTTTATTTAATGGTTGCATTTAAATTTGACCTTTGGGCTGTTACATATTCTATATAATACCATTGCCAATTCAAATGTTGTTTCATCATACCAAGATTCATTCAGTGAAATAGAAGAGCAACTCTTATTGTTTTGCCTTAGTTCTTATAAATACATTAAAATGGAGTTATATACTTCTGCACAATCTGACGATTTCAAGAAATGATTTATTAAACAAATCGAAGAGCAAGTTTTTGCTGATAGGTCTACTCTTCAAGAGTTGAAGAGATGTTTTAACGGATTGCAACTTGGTCTGCTGACAAGAGACCAGGTTTCGAGAGACCTGAGGGCGATGCCGACTACTTCCGTTCGTGACATGTGTGTTGCGAGTAATATAGAGTGTGGAGATAGAGACCTGGAGTTCATGAGAAAGATCAATGACATACATCGAGAGGTTCAGTGCTCCATGGAGTTGAAGTTAAAGTTTCTTGATTCTTGCTATTAGAGTTTAAGTGTCTGGTTAGTTTTCTTTTTTATATGTAATTGTTACTTTTTTAATACTTTATATTTTAATCGTATTAATTTTTCTTATCACAGTTTATTTTTACTTCTTTTTATGAGTTTGAAGATAAAGAGACAGTTTTCCATTGTCTATAAATTAGAAAATTTTTGATCTGAAATTTTCCTGTGTTTCATCCAAATCTTTGCTGGCTTCACTGCTCTAATTCAGGTATACAGATCATGCATGAAGATTTGTTCATTTATGTTTAATTTAACATTGTAGTTTATGTTTTAGACTTTTAGATTTAAGGATCAACTTCCTTCATTTCAATCAAACTGTTTAATCTTGATTTATTTTTCTCCTTTAACAGTTTTGGAAGCCAAACAGTTTCAACAAACCCGGGTAACTTTTTTCTCAATTTGGATTAAGTTAACTTCACCGTGCATCCTCTTGTCTTTATCTTCACTTGAATGTTTTGATTATTGATTATGTTTCTTCTGATTAGTTCTTCACATACTATTGTTGATTAAACAAACAATGAAAATGGGTGTTTAAGTATATCATAATTTAAAGGTGACTTTAGACATGTTATCAGTTATGTTGGTGTGTGATTGATAAGTGTGCAAAAAAAAGACTGATAGAAGAAGATATGTATTAGATTTTATGATACGTGTGCAAAACAAAAGAATGATAGAAGAAGATATGCATTAGTTATGAAATTAGGCTTTCAGTTTTAATTATGTTTTAGGACCATTTATCTCACACTTATCTTTGGTTTTATGATGAATTATTACTCATAATAATATTTTTTATTGTAATTTTTAACCTTGTTATATATATATATATATATATTTGTCTTTACAGTGATAAATCACTACAATCTCATTAGAACCTTAAAAAATGCAGCTTCTTTATGATAATCTCATGTTGTGGACTTCAGAAATTCATACATGCAGGTCGGATTTTGAAATGTTTTTATTCAGTTCATCTTTTTACCTCATATTTCAGCTACATTATTGTTTGAATTATTGGTGTAATTTAGGGGCAGTGGCCTCTACAAATGGATCAGCAATAGCAAAGATAGGCTCCACTTTAAATGGACAGGGGATATTTGTCTAATATGGTAGAATTCAAAAGATCATGGTTTTAAGGTAACTATGTAAGTTGTTTCTTGAATAATAGATGCCTTGGATATATGAAACACTATATTAATTTGTTATGTTTTATGTTTTGTAGTTTAGTCTGCCAATTTGGTTGAATCATCTTTGCCATTCATACGGAGTGACCGAGAAGATGTTAAGGTCTACAGATCAGGGAGGTTACTCTCAATTCTCCATTGTTGTTCACTCAGAAGTTAAGGTACTTTTACCATCCGTGAAGATGTTCTTGGTCTGTTTGTTGTTTCAAGTTGTCTCGATCTCTTTGGAGTTAGATAGGTGGCTTTGGAGGTATGAAAACAAAATTGTTAAATTTTGGCAAAATTTGCTTGAAAGATGATAACCTAATAGTTGAGGTTCTCATTCTACAACTTCGATAAATTCAGGGGTGTTTTTCAAATAATGCTTCCTAGATGTTTGAAGACCTACAAATGTCCAAAGAAGCAGCACTGTGGACATTTGTCGTGATTTGTCGGTCTTCAAAGTTCCAGGAACAATTATTTGAGAACACCCTTGCATTTATCGGAGCTGTAGAATGAGATCCTCCACTATTGGGTTATCATCTTTCAAACCCATTTTCCCTAAATTTATCGTTTTTTTTATGCAGGGATATAATCTTTTTTTTAGTATTTGAGTTGGACGATGACCCATGTTCAAGGGTGCCTTATGTTTCAGACTATACGAAGATTGCCTCTTGGTTACCATAAGGTTAAATTTTAAATTAATATGTTCTCATTCGTTAATAAGCTTATAACTATACTTAAGAAAGTATGAACAACCAATATCTAATCATTAATCCACCTAATGACAGCAAACCATAAACAAAGCAAGAAGATATGTTGCGAGCATACATCTGTTATCAATCTCAGGTATTGATTTTCTGTTGCTAATTTCGTGTCAATATAAATCTGATTCTTATGAGTAAAGTTATTCTAGAAATGCTATGTTTTCCGTTTACATCTCAGGTGAGCAAGAAGAGAGGAAGACACAAAGGATGTGTCAAACACAGTCAGATGATACATGTTCAGGTAATAAGAAGAAACCCTCTGTTGAAGAAGCAACCAGTGATAGTGTTTTGGTGGAAAACGTGGATGGGTCGGTGACATTGTTGAGGGTTGTCAGAAAATGTTCCATATCGTGATAGCATTTCCTGACAACCCTCGACAATGTCACCAACCCCTCCATGTTTTCCACCAAAACACTATCACTGGTTGCTTCTTCAACAGAGGGGTTCTTCTTATTACATGAACCTGTATCATCTGAACTGTGTTTGACACATCCTTTGTGTCTTCCTCTCTTCTTGCTCACATGAACACGAAAGAGGTTATCTTAAACATGAGTAATAACACATATCAGTGTTTATTTGTTTGTATGTTTTATTATATGTAAGACTTTAAGCTGTGGACTAAAATTTTGTTTAAAGCATTATGTACTTTTCAAGTTTTGTTAGTTTATTATAGTGTTTTCGTTTCATTCATTAGTATTTGTTGGTTTAATATTAAATATATATTTTTATTCATATTTTTTGGCATGTAATAAATGAATCGCAATCGCAATCAATTAATGAATAAAACGTAAAGCACTATGTAATTATGATTGTTTTCATTGAAAGATTGATATCATGGTCTAATTTTAATGTCTCATTAGCATACGCTGTTTAATTATTATTTATTTCATTATGGATTTAAATTTATCGTTGTAATGTTGTTAGCAAATGTAAAATGTTCATCATATGACATTTATTATTTCTATCAATTAATGAATGTTTTTTAAAACATTATATACTTACGATTGATTTGATGGAAAATTTGATCTAATGGACTAAAACAAACCCGTGTGTTACACAGGTCATAAGCTAGTATTATAATAGTTATTTTCTTTACTTTTTAACTTTAATCCTTTTTAATATCATGGGTTGGGATAAGCTTGCTGTCAACCGGTATTGAACCAGTAGTGGTATCGAAAATACTGGTACGGTCCTGTTCGGTATCAGTACATGAAGGTAAAAACCGGCACTAATACAGAAAACGCCAAAAGTTGGTGCCGAATTGATATTGGAAATCTTTTGGTTCGGGAAATTCAGTGCGGCTACCCGGTACCATTTGCTCATCCCTGATTACGGTTACCGTACGAACAACGGTATCGTACAACTTTATTTGTTGATTTTCTTCAACTTGTAATTTTTTTTCTTTTTTAGTTTCAGGGGTAGGGATGAGCTCGGTGCCAACCGATACAGAATCGTTACTGATACCGAAAATACCGGTTACGGTACCGGTATATGAAGGTAAAAAATGGTAGTGAACCGGTACCATGAACGCCAAAAGTCGGTACCGAATTGGTACTTATGATCTTTTGGTTCGGAAAATTTGGTACCAGTACCCAGAACAATTTGCTCATCTCTGACCACGGGTTTCATACGAACATCGTTACTATACAACGTTTTTGGTTGATTTTCTTTCGGTTATCTTTTAGTGTTTTTTTCTACATTTTCTTTTTATTATTGTCAGCGGTTCTGTTCGCAACATGCTCGCAGTGATTTCAAAACACATGTAAACACAGACTAAATAACAAAAGAAATTCCCTGTAACGCGGCAAACTTATTTAAACCTAGTTGTATGTAAAACCATGAAATAAATGTTTGAAAACTAAAATAAAAGATGGTTAGATAGAGGGCCCGACAGGACATCAACGTGTGAAGCACACTCCTAAGTCCCAAATGATACGTTCCATGGTATTTGGTGATTTGATTGGCCATCAACGAAGCTCATGGCTCATGGCACCACTTATTTTTTATTATTTTAAAATACATCCATTAAATTCAAAATAAAATACAGAAATAATATGTCTCTATAAAGTTTTTTTTTTTTTTGAAAGTAGAAATCTCTATAAAGTTATCACACCAATTTACATATTATAAATTAACTTCATGTTGTTGTACCCAAAACATCTTATCTTTGCAAATTAATCCCTTTAGTTTTTTTACTTTTAACATAAAGTTTTTTATCTTTTGCAATTTAACCCTAATATTTTTTTACTTTCAACTTTGGCCTGCATAGTTTTCATCTTTCGCAAGTTTTTGTTTTACGTTTCGTACAAAATTTTGCGAGTTAACATGCCGCAACGTGCGTGTGGGGTTCAAAGTTTTTTCGTCTATTTTTTCTCATTTGAGAAGTTCGTCGCAACGTATGGGTCCTAGATCGACTTAGGTATTTTCAATGTTTTACGTTTCAGCCTAAATTTTTCGCATTAACACGCCGCAATGGGTGTGCGTGGTTCAACGATTTTACATCTGCTTTTCATTCGGTTTTATTTTCTCCTTTTCTATTTATTTTGTTTTTATGAGCTTTTTGACGTTGATCGCTGGTAGTGGTGTGACATTGGTGCTACTTTGCATGGTTTTATGTTCCCCACGCTACGCGGGGACCTTAATACTAGTTATTCTCAAAATCCATCACATGGCGTAGTGGTAGGTAGATTTAGGTTCTCCTGGAGACTCTCAAGTTTAATTCTCATTTGTGTCATTTTGGTAGATTAGAGAATAATGGATAGAGTCTAGCCTCCTTGCAGAGGTGTCAGGCTTTATCCTGAGCACACCCCGATTTTTGTCCCACTGTGTGTTAAGCTAGAAAGTTCTGCTCTTGTGGTGGCACAACGACTGTCAAGTGGCCGCCGGCGGTATGGTTCCCGGGGGAACGTCCAAGCCAAACTCTAAAGCCAGCGTGAGCCCGCTTAAGAAAACATAGTCTGGTCGAAGTGGGGCAACAGAGCTCTCCAATTTAGGGAGTGCGATAGCTAAATACAAGAAAGTCGTCGTTCCAAAAAAATAAAATTATTCTCATTAACATAGTATGAGCTCTCATTTATTTTTGAGTGTAATGGTTTCATTAACCATCATCCATTAATATAATATTTTTGAGTGTTGATCAAGCGACATCTGGGTAATTGGTAAAGGGACGAATCATGGCTTTAATCCCGGGTTCGAATTTGATAGAGGGTGATGGTTTACGGATTTCATCCGGTTCCCGCGCATCAGGGAGCATGGTTTCATGACGGTCGAGAAGTCGACCTTAGACATAACCCTGAGCAGGGTGAGTTTACATGTTAGATTCTTTACCGTTCTAAAAAAAAGTTCAAAAAACAAAAGTGATCACGTGTTGCATCTTTGGATAAATAATTTATATGAGATGTGTTTAAGTTACACGATTTATAGTGTGTTAGGGTCAACGTTGATGAATATTGGCTATGGTTGTAAAATCCCGACTAGGCACCGATTAATCCCCGATTAATCACCGATTAATCTCGATTAATTTCTGATTAATTACAATTAATCCCGATTATATCTGATTAATCCCAGTTAATCCCGATTAATCGCTAGTCTCTCACCCCACCAGCCAACTAGCGATTTCTACAACCATGATATTGACACAGTTAAACATCCAGGTTCAATAGTTCAATTATCACCCATTTAAAGCATATCAAAAACAATCAACACAGACATGTAACAAATGAAATAAAATATAATGTAATGACATGTTGCAACATGTACGCTGTTTGCCCTACCAACATTGTTGTTTAAGCGACATTTTAATTTGAACTTGTGATTAAAGTAAATAGTTTATAGTTGCAGGAGTTAAAAAATATATCAATTTATATGTGTACATATACTTTTAGTTATCCATATGGGAATAACCCAGTGGTGTTGGTGAGTTTTAAATAGAGCTTAGGATATAAGAGGTCAGGGGTTCAATCCCCATTAGCCATTAAAAAAAAACATATACTTTTAGTTTTATTGATGCATGTTACTTATTAAATCTCTTAGAATCTATTTTTTAATAATTTTTTATTAATTGATGAAATGGTCAACAGGTTTCGTATTTCTTATGAAATTATAGATGTAAAGTAATTTATTTTTCATTTGAAATTGGATTTTTATTTTTCCGGATAGAAGCCTTAAATGAATAGTTAACATAAGGTGTAATAGTTATGGGTGCAAACGAGCGGAGCCGAGCCCGAGCTCGACCAGGCTCGAGCTCTATTAACTTGGAGAGCTTGAGCTCGAGCTTGGCTCGGTTCAACCTTTGTTTTTAAAGCTCGAGCTCTTGTTGATAGTTTCTCAAGTTTGAGCTTAGCTCATTTATTATCTATTAATTAATATATTTAATAAAAATCATATAAAAAATAAACTCGTTTAGGCCTCGCGAGCTCGATAAGTGATGTTCGGGCTCGCACGTAAACAAGTTAAATAAGCTCGCTTTGCTCGTTTACTAGACAACTTTACTGGTTTGAAATATAAAAGTGACAATTCAGAGATGTGGAAAAATTAAGGGCTATATGTGTATTAATTCTAAAGAATTGGAACTAAAGAGTATATATGAAGAAAAGAATGTTGCTAATATTTTAGTTAGCTCGTTAACCTCGGTGGATTCCACATAGTTAACACTTCCCACCTTAATAAATTGTTTTAAAATATATTAAGGATCATGCTAATTACACACGGCCAAAATAATTTTCACACCCCTAAGCGTCGCGCTATGGCCAAAGCGGGGCGCTTAGGGCGACAAAAGTTGATACGAGGTTTCGAATGACTGACTGACTGACAGACTGACAGACATAAAGGTGATACGAGGTTTCAGTCGCCCCGTGAACCCTAAGCGCCGCGCTTTGGCCATAGCGCGGCGCTTCGACCCCAAATGCTGCCTTTAAATCCCTGGCCAGACTCGACATTCATAATTCGGATTGTTTTTTGTCGATCTTCTTTGCTCTATTAGTTACATTTTTTGAAAAAAACGATGTCGTGGTTCAGTAACTATCTTTTTCGGTCAATATTCTGACGAGTCAGTTGTTCCTGATTCTTACGAGGGGACCGCTATTTCTGACTCGTTTGAGAAACCGGTGTCGTCCAACTTGAGGGAGACAGAGGTTGTATCTGGCATTCGTTATCGTGATAACACGGTGCAGCTGGATTTGGAATACCCCTGTGGAGGACCCTTACGCACAACAAGGTTATTCGAATTTCGGTTACGGTGGCGACTATAGCTTTGTACAGCAGGAGTGTTATCCAAACGACAGTTACGGTTGTCAACAAGGCTTACAAGGTTATTCGAATTTCGGTTACGGTGGCGAGCAAAGCTTTGTACAGCAGGAGTGCTATCCAAACCAGAGTTACGGTTGTGAACAGAGCTTTGAACATCAAGTCTATTCGAACCTCGGTGACGATGGTGAGCCGGAGGATGTGTCTGTTGACGAGGAAGGTTGTTACCCGGTTACATTTTCATTTGATACAACGCAGACCTTTTCGTCACGTAAAGAGTTGGTGCGTTGGGTACAAGACACGACAAAAGACAATGGTTACCTCATTGTGACTAAGAGGTCGAATAAAAGAGGAGAGAATTACAAGATTTGGTTTCAATGTACTTTTGGTGGGGAGCATAAGAGTGTAGCTACACAGAGGAAAACGGGTAGCAAGAAAATAGGCTGCCCGTTCGAGATGATCGGGTTTTCGGAATCATCCGGAAGTGTTTGGAGGATCGAGGTGACGAAGGCGAAGCATAACCACACTCCTATTGAAAACTTCGAGGGTCACGCGTATGCGAGAAGGCTTTCTTCGGAGGACAAAAAACTGGTTAAGGAGTTGGCAGAGCAAGATATTCGCAACCAAAGTATCTGGCGAACGCTGACAAAAAACAATCCGGCTAGAAAGCTTATTCCGAAAGATATACACAACGCTGTTCAGAAGATCAACGCCGAAAAAAATGTCGGTAAGTCTCCGATGCAAAAACTTGAAAACATTCTTATCGAAAAAAATTACACTTATTACATGCGCACGAATGAGATATCGAACGAAGTTGAAGACGTCTTCTTTGTTCACGAAAAATCATTCACTATGTGGTGTGCCTTCCCGCATGTGCTAATGATTGACGCCACATACAAAACGAACATGTACAACCTGCCATTTGTTCAGGTCGTAGGCATGACGTCGACAAACAAATCGTTTACGGCTGCTTGTGCGGTAATTTCCGCTGAGAAGTCAGAGAACTACCTATGGGTGTTGCAGAGGATCAAGTCTATGCTGGCAGGATGTATGGAACCGCGCGTGATTTTAACAGACAGGGATTTTGCGCTAATGAACGCGTGTGAACAAGTTTTTCCAAAAGCGCATAAGTATCTTTGTCGGTTCCATATTCAACAAAATATTAATAAGAACAGCAAGAAGAAATTCTCTGATAAGGAGTGTGTTGATGCACTTAATGTCTATCGCCTTCGTCAATCTGAGTCGTAGTGAAAAACCGGAAGGAATCATGCGCATAATGTCTTATTTAGTTAGAAATGGCAAGGTGGCAAACTTGTAATTAATGATAACTATCATTAAAGTGCCTTGACCATATAAATAGAGGTTTTGTTATGATTTTAGTTAGAGTTCTTGGAAGAGTTTAGTAGGAGACTTGGAGAGGAGACTTTCTAGAGAGAGAAAGTAGAGAGAGAAAGTAGTGTAAACGTGAATTCTTGTACCGAAGTGTCAAATCTATCAATGAAATCACGTTAGTAGTACGTTATCGTGTGTTCGGTCACGTTCGTTCACGGATTCCGCACGTGAAACGTTCGTTACGCAATCGAACGGTCGAAAAACCGGTCCTACAAGTGGTATCAGAGCTAGGAGCTCGATTGCTTGATCAAACACGTCGTTCTCGTACAGATTTCAGCGTATTCAAAGCCAAATCAGATCCGATTTCATCGATTTCTTCATCTTCTACTCATTTCTTACGTTTTTCATCGGTTTTCATCAAATTGAACAGGTAAATACGGTCCGTTTCGTCTGATTTTTGGATATGTTGTGCGCATAGACCCGATCTAAAACCCTACCAAGTTTCAGCTCGAAATTCCAAGCCGTTTTGGAGATATCGCGATTTTTCGGTCCGAATTCGCGTCAAATTTCAGGTGTGGATCGCTTATGTGACACTATTGTGGATCGCTTATGTGGAATTAGCATGGATCGCTCATAGGGAAATCAGTTTGAACCGCTTTTAAATCAAAATTATGAACCGTTCATAGTTTAAAGTGTGAACCGCTCAAAAATTATAAATTGTGGATCGCTTTTAAGTCAACAGTTGAACCGCTTATAGGTTAATCATTGAACCGCTTTTGTGTTTGATGTGGTCCGCTCCAAGTGTCAGTTTAGGGTCGCTTATTAGTCACCTTCTTCATGTGACTGTCTGATCTTACAGGTTGTTGTCGTTAGTGCATGTGAGATATTAAGCAGTGGCCGTATCACAAACTATTAACTTTTTGTGTGACATTAAGCAACCCAAAAGGTCCAATCATCAAACTTGGAGGTGCCGATCAAAAGAGGAGATAAAAGAAGTCAAAAACGATTAAAACTATCGATCAAATAAATGTGCATGTGAAGTTGTTTGTTGATCATTAAGCCACCGTCCCATGTGAAGCCCAAGACCCACTAAGTTCAAATGGTGCCGCCCACTTGTTTAAATTCGGCACAATCACAGCTCACATGTTGACCGCCCCACTGTTTGTTTTTTATCAAAGTGCACCGCCCCATTAATTCTTAGGCCCAATCAGCTGTGTGTTTGCTATTTTTACTGATATGTTTACTGATCGTTTATTTGTGTATTTGCAGGTAAGTCGAAGTGATTAGTGGTCACCAGATTTTCATCAATCATATATTCATTAGATTTTTGCTTGTGTGAAATCATTTTCATTGATTGAAAATCTGTCGCTGTGTATTTCTCATTACCGAATCATGGATATGGATTTCTTTAATATGACTAAAGAAACACTTGATAGAAGAAAGGTATTAAAGAAAGAATTTGATTCGTTTTCAGGTGATCCAGGAGAAAACACTAAGGATATCATTGGGAGATATAGACTTCTTGTTCGTTCAATGTCTGAAATTGGTATAACTAAAGAACCAGCAGAATGGGTTGAAAAATTTGTCAGTGCTTTACCGAAAGAAGAATTGGAAGATTACATCTTGAACCTGAAGAGTTCTGGAGAATTTTCTCAACTGACGATTTGTCCACTCGTTGAAAGAATTGAAGAACAGATGAGGATTAATGATGAAAAGAAGAAAAACCAAAATGGTGATCAAAGGGCAAAGGAAGAAAAGGCTTCAAAAGTTGGAGAATCTGTTAAGAATGCATCAGTGTGTTTCAAATGTGACAACTTTAAGACTAATAATGACAAACTCGTAAAAGTTGCAAAAAGTTTGGCATTGGACATCAAGAAGTTGACAGATGAGAAGCAAGCTGATGATAAACAGATTCTTATGATTCAGGAAATTTGTGAGAAACTGAAAGTTGAAAATGACAAACTGTTGGGTAATTTGAACAGTTTGACATCAGAAAACAAGGTTTTGAAAGAGAAAGAAAAAGACTTTGAAAGCAAAAAGAAATCCTCAGAAAATGAAGATTTTGGATAAAACTTGAAAACAAGAATTTGAAAGCGAACGAATCAAAATTCCAAGAACAGTTAAAAATTTTGGAAATTGAAAAATCTGTTCTTGAAAATTTGAAGAATGAGAATGAAAATGCGATCAAGTCTCATCTTGGTAGAATATCTCAGCTTGAAAAAGAAGCTGAAAATTCCAGAAGCAAGATTGATGAACTTGAGAAGAAATTGATAGGTTTTGTGACTTCATCAGATAGTTTGAAGTTTCCCTATCCAAAACCAATCAATTCTATTCCAATAAGTGACTGTGTCACAAACTTTGACAATGTCAAAGTTGAAGATTGTGATGAGAAATCTGATGATGTAAATACAAAAATTGAAAAACAAAAATTGTTTTTAGAATTAAAAGAAAAATTCAAAAATACTGTTTTGCAATCTACTGAAATAGGTGAATGTTCAAAGCAAAAACCTGTTAAGAAGAGTGTAGAACAAAAACAAATTGTTAAAAAGTCGAAAATTGTTCAAAAAGAAAATAAAAGCTCATCAGATCAATCATCCAATCGCAATCAAAAAGTACAAAAATTGAAAAACGAAAATTCAAAAATTGTTGGTAATAAGTGGTGCAGGTCAGACCACAGTGCTCAAAAGACAAATCCAACAATCAAGAAGAGGAAAGAGTATCACCAAGCCAAACAGTGCTTTGATCTGAGCGTTTGGTATGAAAATGGTGATTGGCATGATAACAGAGTGTGTTACCGATGCGGCTATCAAGGACACATTGCTGTTAACTGTCAGAGACAAAGATTTGAGACAAGAAGATGCTATAACTGCCAAATCAAAGGTCATATTGCCAGAGATTGCCCAAGGAAATCAAGTGAAAGATTGAGGGTTAATTCTCAGAAATTGGCAAAGAAACCAGTCCCTGTCAAGCCCAAGGAACTAAAAGTTTCAGAACAGAATGACAAAGAACAGAAGGTTCAAGAACCTAAAGTTCAAGAAAAGAAAGTGAAGCTTTCACAAGGGCAAAAAGACAAACTGCGAAAAAAGAGGAAGAAGGCCAGAGAATATCTGGAGAAGATTTTGTCCTCGGGTTCATCCGACAGATCGAATAAGAGTGCTGATGAATCGATTCACTCGACAACAAAGTCAAGTAAACCGAATTCGTCAGATGCAAATCTGAGGACGAAAGAGGAAAAGAAGAAGGAAAAGGTCGGCGATGAATCTGACGTGCCGAAGTCAGACAAGCCACCTTCAGGCGATGAATCTGGCTCATCAAAGGCAGACAAGCCACAGTCAGGCAATGATTCTGGTATGGTAAAACCAGAAGAGCCATGTGTTGAGGTAAATGTCGAGAATTCTAGTTTAGCAATGGATGAGAAAAACTTTCCACCATTGTTGAACAAGAATTCAAAATCACCCAAGGACAGTCAGGCTTGGGTGAAACTTTTCAAATGAAAAACCTGACTTGCCGGAGTTCCCAGGTTGGTAAGCGTGGAACATGAATCGGCACATTTCTTGAGAAATTTCACTCTGGTGATTTTTCGTCTTTCAAAAGATAAATCAGGGACATTAAATTGTACTTGATTCATCTTTCCTACAAGTGGTAATTTGTAAAACAATGTGATGAAACCCCGTGTTTATGAAACGTCACTCAAAACTAATTTTCCGGAAAAACCATTTTGATTAAAACAAACTTAAGTGTTTTGAAATCATAATGGGAAAATAGTTTGTTGTGAGGGGGAGTTTTGATTGTTTACGCCAAGTGGATGGAGAAGTGAAGTGATTCTCATCAAGTTGTCAAGTTTGTACAGTTTGTTTCAAATTTTCCCAGAAAATCAAAATTGAAACATATTTTGATTTTAGGGGGAGAAAAATTTTAAAAAATTAGAAAATTTGAAAATGTCAAAAACATTGAAAAAGTCAAAACGAGTTTTGTTGTGAAAAAAGAGGAAATGATAGTAAATCAGTGGACTATCACAGCATGCTAAAGAAATGTAATGTAAAATGTGATAAACGGTCTCACTGATGATGTGACGATAGGTTTTTGTACATTTAGTAGATTTTTTTGGGATATAAACCTAAAATTTCAAACTTGTGAAATTCGTGGGGAACACTACTTGGATATATAGGTAACCCCTGAAATCTCGTTTGAAAGGTCTCGTATTCTGATATACTAGGTGTTTATACTCTATGATGTCTGGGGTATTATTCCGGGACTTCTGCTGAACGGTAGTTCTGACCTAGTCCTTGGCTAATACTTTCCGCAAAATGCTTGAAACATAGCATAAAGCCCTCAGCTGATTAGACAATAAAATTGATAATCATCTGTTGTAGCTGAAAAGATCCTCTAAAGGGGACACACTGCTAAGTCGAAGCTGATATCTCTCTGCTGAACGGAAGTTCTGACCTGAGATCCCTCAGTTCTCGCATTTTTCCCCTAATTTATGTACAGATATCATTGTAGTATTCTTGCCTGTAAGACTGAATATTGAGATTCTGGATACAGGAGTATATTCAAGAGGTGGGACACATGAATCGAACTAAGTTCATAAAACACTTAAATAGTATCCTGAATAGATTGAAAGTTGTATGAAAATTTAAGTGGACAACAATATCGTCAATCTACGTGAATCGTTTAGAACTTAAAATGTCTAAAAGCTTAACGGTGCTTGTGATATGTCTCATAAACTGATATGATCCTCTTACACAAACTCACAAAAATATGTTTGTACATATTTCATTTCCGCATTTAATTTCTGTCTTTGCATTTATGTTTCTTATTTTGAAAAATCCAAAAAGATTTTCGACAACTGATGATGAAAAGCTGACATTCAAAATCTCAAAGGCTAAACATGATGAACAGACGGTTTGGTTAATTGGTTTGAAATGTTTAAGATGATTCATTAAGTTGAATCAGAATTTGGAATGTTTCAAATTGTATTAGAAATTCTCAAATGTTTAGTTGATTCATTAAGTTGAATCACAACTTTATTGGTTTGTAATAGAGAGTTTGAGATGTGCAGGTTTTTGAAATTTGTTGCTACGAAAAGCCAGACTACGATCCCGATAGCCGAGTCTAAGGGGGAGTCTGAAGACGAGCTCAACGCTAAAGGAGCTTGTATCTGGAAAGCCAGGTGTCGATCCCAAAAGCACGGAAGCTTGACGAAAGGGGGAGCCTGAAGATTCTGAAGAAAATACAGATCCTCTAGGATTCTGTTCGAACAAGAGTATTTGAAGACTCTCACTAAAGATTCCGTCAACATCCAAGGGGGAGTTTGTTAGTGCAGTTGTCTGTCGACTACATCTTCGTTCGAGTCTTAAAGAGAGAGAAAGTCAAGTCGCTATGAGTTTCGCTACGAGATTGACTACGGCAATATCCAAGGGGGAGATTGTTGATGCACTTAATGTCTATCGCCTTCGTCAATCTGAGTCGTAGTGAAAAACCGGAAGGAATCATGCGCATAATGTCTTATTTAGTTAGAAATGGCAAGGTGGCAAACTTGTAATTAATGATAACTATCATTAAAGTGCCTTGACCATATAAATAGAGGTTATGTTATGATTTTAGTTAGAGTTCTTGGAAGAGTTTAGTAGGAGACTTGGAGAGGAGACTTTCTAGAGAGAGAAAGTAGAGAGAGAAAGTAGTGTAAACGTGAATTCTTGTACCGAAGTGTCAAATCTATCAATGAAATCACGTTAGTAGTACGTTATCGTGTGTTCGGTCACGTTCGTTCACGGATTCCGCACGTGAAACGTTCGTTACGCAATCGAACGGTCGAAAAACCGGTCCTACAAGTATAACTTGGACATTTTGGACATTGTGCGAGTCTACGACCGAGGAAATATACAGGTATAACTTGGAAAACCTTGAAGCACAGCTGAAAGAAGCTGACCGTGAACGTGAGTATTTCTTACATAATTATGTTCAAATTTTATATAATAACAAAAACTGACTATTTACGTTTTTTAATTTTAGAGGTTTTTGATTATTTGAAGAAATCCTGGTTGGATCCGTACCGTGAAAAGTTTGTATCTTGCTGGATTAACCAAACTATCAACTTTCACCAGACTACGACCAACAGGGTTGAGAGCATGCATGCAACATTAAAAAGTCACTTTCCAAGTCATCGCAACACACTGGATAAACTTGTACTGTATGTTGATCATGTTGTTGATAAACCATACGCCGAGATTAGAAGTAGCTTTGAAACAAGCCTCCGAAAAGTGATGACGCACCACAAGAATCAGCCCATGCTTGTATATATTCTCAGAAAGGTTTCAATATATGCGATTGAGCTTTTGAGTATGGAACTAAAACGTAAGGAAGACGGGTTGAGAGCCTACGGTGCAAGCTGTGGTTGCCAACTTTTTACCAGCTGTGGTTTGCCATTAATCTTTGCTTTCACAAATGTTGATTGGTTCATGTTGATTGTTGTTGATCTTGGCCTGAATCTCCTGCTGTTTGGGTTCTGTTCTTCAGAACGAAGAACCAAAGCGCCGCGCCGAGGCCAAAGCGGGGCGCTTTGGTTCATGTTTATTATTTTTTTTTTGTTAATTGTTTAATTTTTATTAATTGTTTATTAATATTTGTTTAATAATTATTATTTGTTTAATATTAATTGTTTATTAATATTTGTTTAATTATTATTATTTGTTTAATTATTATTAGTTTATTAATATTTGTTTAATTATTATTTGTTTAATATTATTTGTTTAATTATTATTTGTTTAATTATTATTATTTGTTTAATTATTATTTGTTTATTAATATTTGTTTAATTATTATTTGTTTAATTATTATTTGTTTAATATTATTTGTTTATTAATATATGTTTATTAATATTTGTTTAATTATTATTTGTTTAATTATTATTTGTTTATTAATATTTGTTTAATTATTTGTTTAATTATTATTATTTGTTTAATTATTATTTGTTTATTAATATTTGTTTAATTATTATTTGTTTAACAGAAGTCAGTCCTTGTCTGTTGACCAAAGCCAAAGCGCCCCGCTTTGGCCATAGCGAGGCGCTTTGGATGTGCAAAAAGACAACAGCCGTGTGTGAATAGACCTGGCCTATATTAATAACAATTAACTTTCGAAAATTTAACTTGTTCATCTACTATATGTTCAAAATTGATATTAGATCAATATATGTTCAAAGCTAATATTTGATCAAAACATATAGGATTTGATATCAACACTAGAGAGTAAGGTTTATCTTTAAGCAACAAGTCTGTAAGATACTTTAAACTTTATAGTTAATGTTTAGAAAAAGAAAAAAAAACTTTATAGTTAAAAGTTATGAGTGATTGGTAATCGATACTTAAACATATCATTATGTAACTTAGAGTTATAATTATAAAAAATACCCGAAAATTAATATAGCAGGAAACATATATTGATCTATAATTAGTAGGCAAAAATAAGATGCAATAATGACACTTCATGTTTACAATGTTAATTGTATCTTTGTTATAATTGAGTGTTAAGCAAAGGTAAAGTTTGTATTAGCAAGAAGTTGACTAATCAACAAGATAGTAGTGTCAACATTACACTAAGGGGATGTACCTAATACACTATAATCATAAGGGTTGTATCGAGATAAATTCAACAATTAGGTGATGTCGTTGTTGTTACGGGCTTTAGATTTCTATCAACATTACATAATAAACCGAACACATTATCTTATCCGAATATATACGATGCTATACATAGATGTTATGGTTCCGATCGATAAATCTAAAATACTACAATCAAATTTGTATTTTCTTGTTTAAAATTTTAGAACAAGTATTTTCCTTTTAAAATCTTAGAACAACAATAATACATTCATTTAAATGTATACATACCGAAAAAAATAAATTAATACCAAAACGTTATACAACTGCCAAAAGCAATTTTATAGTTGCATTGGTTGCACTTATTTTTGCCTTTAATTATTTGGACACACTAAAGTAAACAAAAGAATAAATAAAGTGTATATGATGAGCTCACACATCTCATACACAGTTGCACACCATCCCCATTGGGGATAACTATACACAAACAACCCTCATGGAAAAAGAAGCATAAAACAAGCCGTTTTATCTATTTTATTTGTATATGTATATATTTAAAATAAATGATTAATGCATGTAAAGACAATTTATTTATTAAATTTCATTAAATTTTTTATAGATTGCAATCATGTTATGCTCACTTATAGCAAATCAAAACTGAAATATATATTACAAAGAAACTCCTTTTTTTTTTTTTGAAAGGCGACATTTCTTGTATCAATATATCAAAACTACATTTCACAAAGCCTGAAAAATTTTCTTTGTATTTGCCATAAGCGAGAACGTGTGAAGTTGTATTTGTTTGTTTACATATATATATATATACCTATATATATGTGTGTTTGCGCGCGCACGTATATATTAAAATTTATTCATGATGAGTATATGTTTATTCATCTTTTATATTAATCTCTCAAATATAAAAACTATTTTATAGGTCATCAAATATGTATCGAGTTGTATCATAAACAAATTCGATTATAACGTACCTCATAAGGTTATAAAAATTATCTATAAAGTAATTTTAATATGTCCGCATGACTTAATAAGAAAAGGTTATATAGCTGGAGACGTGATATTAACATAACACAAAATAACCTTTGGGCACACAGCGACGCCGCTAATAAAAGTTTGTATAGAGTGTAAAAATGAGTTAATTATCTAATCACAATCGATTGTTTGATGTTTTAACTTTTAATGGTATGCTATAGCTTTTAGCAATTAAATTCAATTATTTTGTATTTATAACAAGTTTGAAAGATAAAGAAGTATACAAAAGAATATATGAAAGAGGAAGTGAAGAGAGTGGGAGCAGTGGAATAATCACGAGGTTACCTGTCAAATGTATTATATGGTCATGGTGGACACACTCTACACCACCCATAAAATAACTAACTCATTAAGCCTCCCCACCCCAACTTCACATCAACCCCCTACTCCCCTCCCACCTTCCTTTGATCTAACATCATAATATCTCACCTTCCTTTAATCTAACATCAAAATATAATATCAGGGCTGACAAATTATGTTTTAGCGGGTTTAACAGATCTTTAACGACGTGAACAACACAAGTTCTAAACATGAATACGGCTCGTTTAACTTCTTTATATCCAATGTCTATACACAGTTGTATGTTTTATATAACAAGAAGGAGAAATGATGGATCACAACCTTTTAATTTAATTATTTCTAAAAAAGTGAA
Organism: Helianthus annuus; assembly: GCF_002127325.2. NCBI lineage: Eukaryota > Viridiplantae > Streptophyta > Magnoliopsida > Asterales > Asteraceae > Helianthus > Helianthus annuus. Next base: position 95,078,495 of record NC_035445.2, on the reverse strand, counting down.
AAATCACATGGTGTCCTTTTCAGTGCATAAGACAGGTTACCTATTGTCAGCATATGCATATATATGCTTGATTGGAAGGAAAAAAGGGGCTTACAAATTAACTTTGTTTTGTATTAGAATAGCCAAGAAAAGTTATTGGGTCTGGTTTCGTTTAAATCATTTTAGTTATTCATCTGTTAGGTTATCTTATTTTCTTTCGACTAAAACTTTACAAAGTGACACAACCTTCATCATTACATGTGTTGACTTTTCTCAGTAGATACAAGTTTAAACATTTTTTTAAACCCAAAAGAAAAGTTAAAAGTTATATGATACAAATTGAGTTTTTAGTATAATCACTATTGTTATATAATCACTAAATGATATATTAAAAAAAAGTGTAATACATTGTGTGATATAATTATTAGTGGGGTTAACACGAGTACACCACTCTAATATATTTTATTAAATGATATTTAAAAATAAGTGTAATATATTGTGCAATATAGTTAATAGTGAGGTTATAATATTTATACGGTGTAGTTGTATCAATTTACATGATGATTGTATATGTCTTATCACATTTATATGATGCAAATGTGTACTCAGGTCAGAAATGAGTTTTAATTACACATTAACATGATGCATTTATACCATTTTACACAATATTGTTACTTATGTCATAAAAACGTATATATACAACTAGGTTATCACCCGGGACTGTTTCTCGGGCTCGAGAAATTTATTTACATTAAAACTTTTACTAACATCTTATGATATGTTTAATGACTCGCAATATACTAAACGGGATTTTAAGACGTAGAACCATGCATCATTAAGATAAAAATAGTCAAACGGGGATTTTAGTAGTGTACTAAACGAAAACAATGGCACTTTATGTCGACTATAGCATACCATTAAAAGTTAAAACATCAAACAATCGATTGTGATTAGATGATGCAAACACCCTCATCCACAAAACCATTTTTGTACACATGTTGCCGAGTTATTGGTTCCAACGTTTATTAAGCGACATAAACTGTGTGTGTGACATTAATGAATTTAAGAAAAGGAATATAGAAGGCTTTGAGATGAAGACGACATGGAGCGAATGAGGGGTCGCGTGCCTTTAACGTGCATTCTCTTTATCAACTCTTTATTTATATGTGGTTTAAATCGCATCACATTTTCATACATGTGATTGGTTAATGGTTAATAAAAACAAAATAATAGTATCATGAAATGTAAAGTAAAACTAACATGTAATATGCTATTAAACTAAAACTAGCAATAAGACTCGTCCGCGTTGCGGCGCGAGAACATCACAAACATCGAAAGGATTAGTCCAAACGTCGTGTGATGCGTTAACCATATGAAAATGCACGTTTTGATGTATCCGATTGAACTCGAAATAACCTATATAGGAATTGCGATTTGATCAAAACGTAAAGTAAATGATATGTAAAAGAAACTACAGTTTGACTCCACACGGTTCGGAACATACATAAAACACATACAAATACATATTATATTTGTCCTGACTCATCTCCCAAATCGAAACGTAGACCAACTCAAATTTATAGTATATAAAAATATGCACCTAAAAATGAGTTTTAATATTTGACCTGACTTGTTTGCAGAAAAAGTTTACGTCGAAACGTAGAGCAAATCATATGTATACCGACACGTAAATAAAAATATGCACGTAAAAAAAGTTTTTTAAGTAAAGGAAGTATAGGGATAAACTCGAAACAAATGATTAGTAAAAAAACTTAATATGTTTAAAACGTTCGTAAAACCATGCCAAGTAGCACCAATGCCACATCATTGCCAGCGATCCCAACATTGGAAAAATTCGTAAAAATAAAATAAATAAAAAAGGAAAAAATAACACTGATCGAAAAGCAAACGTAAAATCGTTAAACCACGCACGCCCGTTGCGGTGCGTTAATGTGAAGAATTAGACCGAAACGTAAAATGTAGAAAAAAATAACTAAGTTGAACGGGAAAAATAAACGTGTTGCGACGGACTTGTCAAATGGGAAAAAATATAACAAAAAACAGGAAACACCACACGCACGTTGCGACGTGTCTTGCAAAATTTAAAACGAAACGTAAAACGAATAACTTATGAAAGATGAATGTTATGAGGGGCTAAAGATGAAAATAAAAATATGTTGGGGCTAAATTGTAAAAGATGAAAAACATTGAGTTATAAATGAAAAAACAATTATTATTTTGTAGAAGAGATATGTGAAAAGCTTTGTACAAATAACTTTACACAAAGTATAACAACTATTGCACAACTTGTTGCAAATTGATAGTATATAATATATAATATTTCATATATTTTTTATTATTATTTACTCTATGTTATTTATCAAATATTGTATGTGGGAAGATTTCACTATCCAATTCAAATTTTGAATGTTTTGATTGGTTGCTGGAATTCGTAAGCCAATAGTGGATGCCATTTGACATTCACTATACAAGTAATAAAAGTACGTGTAATTTATAAGCCTTTATTGTATATAAGGGGGTTGGATCCGGTACAAATCATATTTATCCTACAAGCATTAAGAACAAATCCTAGCACTTGAAAAAAAGTTAAATTAGCACATAACAAAATAATAGTTACATAAAAGTAGCACTTTTGAATTATATTAGCACATGAAAATTAATAAAGATAATTGATTTTAGCACATATTTGAATGATATCAACACTTTTTCTTAATCAGCACATTGAAAACAAAATGAATATCCAAATAAAGAATAATTGCTTGTTAACATATTTATAGGGAATTCAATATAATTGATATTATTTAGGATATTATTTTATTATTTCTTTATAATTGGTTGGATGTCACGTGACACTTTTTAAATATTTCTTACAGTTTATATGCGAAATGTGGTTTGTATTTGATCCTACTCCTTGCATATAAACATATGTTTTCTTCTCTTAGATTATTTCTAAAAGTATAAATCTTCTCTTAAAGTATTAAGAGTACCATATAACTCTTATGGTTTACTTTTAGTTTTTAATAACCCTATAATTTATAAATTTAACACGCCACAACGCGCATGCATTGTTCAAGTTTAACGGTACTGTCGCAACCTGCTGCATTTTTTTACTTACGATCTCAAGTTTTGTCAACGTCTTTGCTATAACGCGTGAAAATTCCTTTTCATTTTGGTATAAATTTTGCGGTTCAACATTTTTACATCTATTTTTTTTTTATTTTGTATAACAGTCTCGTCGCAACGCAGAGACCCTAACTACTAGTTAATATTAATACTTAAGAGAAGGTCAAAAGTGTAAGAGACTGTTTGTTTACCTCTTAATGAGGCTTTTAATGGTTCAGACCTCTTATTGGTTCAACACTTAATGGTCCAGACTGTTTGTTTCATGAGCAGATGTCTGAATGGTTAAGCATTATACTGAGTCTGAATGGTTAAGACCTCTAATCTGAATTGGTCAGATATTTGCCTCTGAACGGTTAAGATTTATAGTAACTCTTAATGGTTTAGACCTCTTACCGGTTTAACACTTAATGGTTCAGAACTCTTAGGTATTGTTTGTTTTTTCAGAGGTAAAAAGTCTGCAGTCTGCGGACCACATCTGCAGGCATCTGCAGGAGAAGAGGTGGACCAAATGTCTGCAGTCTGCAAGGAGAAGAGGGTTCATTTTTTTTCTACAAAAACCACTTCACACATACAACACACACAACAGTTCTCTCTCTCTGCCTTGAACTCTCTCTCTCTCTACAAACTCTCTTTCTCTCTACAATCTGTCACCACCACCGCCCATAGCACCACCACCACCACCGCACCACCTCCGCCATCACACCACCTCTCTCTCTCTACGGCCTCTTTCTCTCTCTCTCACCGATCTCTCTCTCTCTCTACGGTCTCTCTCTCACCGATCTCTCTCTGTACGGTCTCTCTCTCTCTCTACGGTCTCTCTCTCTCTCTCTACGGTCTCTCTCTCACCGATCTAGGTTTTGTTTTAATTGATGGGTTTGGTGGTGGTGGGTTTTGACGATGGTGGTGGCTGAGATGTGGTGGTAGAGGTGGTGGCTGAGGTGTGGTGGTGGAGGTGGTGGTGGAGATGTGGTGGCAGGTGGAGGTGGTGGCGGTGGCGGAGGTGGAGGTGGTGTCGGCAGGTGGAGGTGGTGTCGGAGGTGGAGGTAGAGCTAGGGTTTTGGAGCAGATGGATGTTTTGAAGAGGGAGAGAGGGAGAAGAGGTTGACAGAGGTTTGAAGACAAGGGGAAGGATCTGTTTGGGGAAGAGGTGAGGCTGAGGTAAAAGCTCTGCAGATCTTCAAGAAAACAAACAAGCTGCAGGACTCTTATGTCTGCGCGACATAGACATAAGTGCTCAGAAGAGCTTTTGGCCAAAAAAACAAACACCACCTTAGTAATTCAGCACATAACCATTCAAATGTTGCCAAAGAGCCCCTAACTTAACATGCTAATTAAGAAAAACGAAAAGAAAATAATATAAAACTAAACAAGGGTGGGAGATTGAATGAGAAGCACGCGAGGTACATTAATAAGCAAGTGAAGTTCACGCGGCCGAACTTGTTAAAACTTACTTAAAAGCACTTGTTTAAGCAAGAAAGATCGTTGGCAACAAACTACTTGAAGAAAAAACTTACACTTTACTACCTTCTCTTTTCCTATCCACTACTTTTCCATCTTAACACTTTTAACCCTTTCACTATGCATATATATTGAACTAACTCTCTCACTCTTTTCTCCCTTACTAGTAAACCACCACACACACATATATACACACACTCTCTCTCTCTCTCATACAATTTACACACAGATTCACCATGGAAGTAGAGCTCATGGCACAATTCACTGAACACACGAGTCGAGATCGAGCTCAAAACATCATCAAACGAAAGCGTACGAAGCGTCAAAGGCCCTGGTATACCACTTCCGGCAATACAACTCATGAAGACTACTGTTCGATTGATAATTCTACACCTGATCGCTGCCAGTCAATGGTTATGTCATCCGAAGAAGACGAAGATATGGCGAATTGTCTAATTATGCTAGCTCAAAGTCATGTTTCTCCGGCTGAAAACAAATCCGATCCGATTCATCATAAAACAACAGAGAAGATGATCACAACTATCACAGATGTTTACGAGTGCAAAACGTGTAACCGTACGTTTCCGTCGTTTCAAGCGTTAGGCGGACACAGAGCAAGTCACAAGAAGCTAAAACTTAACGTGGAAGACAAGAAATCTACTTCAATGAATAACCCTTCTCACGAAGATAACGATCAACAGAAAACGGTTACAGAAGACAGAGAAAACACGGTATATGATATAATTTACAACAATAACGACGAGAAGTTTCCCTTGCCAACGATAGGTTACGTCCAAACTGGTAACAACAAAATAAAAGTACATGAATGTTCAATATGCGGATCGGAGTTTTCATCCGGTCAAGCTCTTGGTGGACACATGAGAAAACACCGGCCGGTTCCGGTTTCTGTTAACCGGGTAACGGAATCTGTAACGGAAAAGTCACCGGGAGGTAGTACGAGTTGTAAGTTATCGTTAGATCTTAACTTTCCGCCACCGGAAGTGGTAGACGACGTCGTTCAATCGAAGTTTCAATTGGGTTCTTCACAACAACATTTGGTGTTTTCTGCTCCTGCTTTGGTAGATTGCCATTACTGAAATAAAGAATGAAGAAAAACAGGTCTACATATTAATGTGAAATATTACATTTTCAATTGTTATTATTATTATTATTATTATTATTATTATTATTATTATTATATTAAATATTCATTGATGATTAATTAAGCAAAACTGATTTTTCTTATTTATCATGCCTTGAATTCTCAAAATTTAGGTTCAAATTCTGGAGTTACATGTCATTGTTGAAACTCTAAATTTAGAATATTAATTGGGATTAAAGTTCAGTTGTGCACACAATTTCATTTTGATTGCATTTGATTTGAAATATAAATGCTCAAATGTTTATAATTAATATCATAATGAAAGAACGGTGTATTAGTTAATATGCATTGACCAAAGGGCATAATGAAAGAACGGTGTAAAGTTATATATGTTGTAATTTCTCTGCCCTTTGCCCGTTTGGGTCGGGGTGATTTTGTGTGTTTGGCCTTTTATCCGTTTGGCTCGGAGGTTGTTTTAATAAGTTTAATTTAAAAAAAAAAAGAATATATAAAAAAAATCAAGATCTGTAAAGTGATGTTTCTGCTATGAGCTTGAGTGTTTGAGTTTCAGTTGATACTGAATTAAAACTAAGAGTAGAATTACATAGATTATCTATACAAGTTTCTGTTTGTAGGATAGTATATCTCTTACTTTAAAATCTTTTTATTTATAATTGAAAGAGTAATTACTTTTTGAGTCACCGTGTTTTAATGGTTTTAACCACTTGAGTCAAAAATTAAAAATACAAGTGTTAAAAAATTAGACTCAAAACGTTATAAAATGAGCGGTTAGGGACTTAGGACGTTAAAGTTTTTTTTATTTTGAATTTAAGTAGTTAAACCCACTAAAACACAGAGACTCGAAAAATAATTTACTCTTTATAATTCTACAACATACAAGGTTTACACAAAATATCATGCTAATATACAAAGATTTTTTTTCTACACAAAATATCATGCTAATAAAAAAGATTATTCTTTTTTTATAAAATAACTATTTAAATAAATTCAAAATATTCACCCCTCTTGTGTTACCGCATCTTGATAATCACTGTATAGATTAGCATAACAAATTGTTGTTTTCATTAAAAAAAAATCAAATTTAATATTCAATCATAAAAAATGCTTTACT